>NC_090656.1:139228825-139592575 GCF_040937935.1 Hyperolius riggenbachi
ATTGGGGAGGGAGATGTCAGATGTGTGTGTGTATGGGGGGGGGAAGTGGATGAGGTAGAAGTTACTGTGGGTGCGGGGGTGTCACTGTGTGTGATTGGGTGATTGGGGAGGGAGATGTCATATGTGTGTGTGTATGGGGGGGGGGGGGGAAGTGGATGAGGTAGAAGTTACTGTGGGTGCCGGGGGTGTCACTGTGTGTGATTGGGGAGGGAGATGTCAGTGTGTGTGTGTGTGGGGGGGGTGCATGAGGGAGAAGTTACTGTGGGTGCTGGGGGTGTCAGTGTGTGTGATTGGGTGATTGGGGAGGGAGATGTCAGATGTGTGTGTGTATGGGGGGGGGGGGGAAGTGGATGAGGTAGAAGTTACTGTGGGTGCCGGGGGTGTCACTGTGTGTGATTGGGTGATTGGAGAGGGAGATGTCAGATGTGTGTGTGTATGGGGGGGGGGGGGGGAGTGGATGAGGTAGAAGTTACTGTGGGTGCCGGGGGTGTCACTGTGTGTGATTGGGGAGGAGATGTCAGTGTGTGTGTGTGTGTGTGTGTGTGGGGGGTGGGGGGGCGGGGGGGGGGGGTGCATGAGGGAGAAGTTACTGTGGGTGCCAGGGGGAATGGTCAGTGTGGGTAATTGGGGGAGGGAGATGTCAATGTGGTGTGTGCGATGAGGGAGAAGTTACTGTGGGTGCTGAGGGGAGGGTCAGTGTGGGTGACTGCTGTGTGTATGTGGGGAGATCAGTGAGGGTGCTGTTATTGGGGATGCACATTCTCACCTGCTCCCAAATTCCTGCAGGGCTGCCTCTCCAAAGTGTCCTGGATGGGGGGCGGAGCTTCTCGCGACTGGGGGCGGAGCTTCTCGCGATTGGGGGCGTGGCTTCTTGCGGACAACAGGGGACCTTTATTGTACATAATCAAAGGCATGTGTGGTGTGGGGAACGGAGGGTGGTGCCAGAGCCCCTCCCCTCTGCACGTGACCCTCTACGGCGAGTCACAGCAACAGTTCCGACAGCTCAGGGGTCACGTGACAGGCTCTGTGCTTTTTCGGTCACACTTACTCCTCATAGGTCCTCATCACCGCCCCCTGGAGGCCCCGAATAGCATTACAGGTGTCTGCCAGAGACCCCTCCTCCACCCCCAGTAACGAACTCCCCTCTCAGCCCCGCAATCTGCTCCCAAACAGCTGTCTCCCCGCCGCTAGCGCTGTGACCGCCAGGGGGCGCCCATGGGTCGGGGGATTTCCATATGAAAGCGGCGGCATTCCTCCGGGATTCCTGTTCGGTCTTCTGGGGGGAGTCCGGAGATGGAGACATGCGGGTGGTCCCGGTTTGGGGGTCGCCGATCGCCTGAAAACCCCGCGAAAAGGCGGGAGAAGAAGCACAAGTCTGGCTCAGCGGCGCGCGGGGGCTGTGTCTGTTCTCAACGTGGTCCGCTCTGTGCCTGCTGTATAAGAAAGCTCCGCTGCGGGAGGTAGGCACTCGCCTGGAGACCGCTGAGCCGAGCGGGGCGCCTCTGCCGCTGATCGCAGCTCCGATGCCATAACTGAAGACGGAAGGAATGTATTAGTAATTGTTTTTTTATTATTTAAACAATAATCATAGAGTCACCTAAGGATTTCAATACAGCAATTATGGTAATGAAGCGGTATGGCAATGAAGCTGTATATATATATATAGTAGCCAGAAAAAAAAATGTAAACTGTTATATCAAATGATATCAGAAATTATGGCTATATATACCTGTCAAATAGCTAAAAAATATCAGAGTCACATATATATATTTTTTTGCTTCAATGTTTTATTGAAAATGTATGCAAAGTCATTATATACAAAAAAGCCAACATACCTCACACAGGGAGCATTACATTAGTGTGAATTATTAAAAGAAGTAAATATAATCACATCCCTAGTACAGAATAGATGATCAATTACATGCATACAGTCCTGACATGCTGTAAATTGTCTTTCAAGATGAAAACTGTTACAGCTGGTTTTTTCCCACCTGATGACCTCACAATACTCAGCTGGGTACACATAAAGGATGCTTGGATTACTTGATGACCTCACAATACTCAGATGTGTATAGATAGAGGATGCTGGGATTACCTGATGACCTCACAATACTCAGCTGGGTATAGAGGATGCTGGGATTACCTGATGACCTCACAATGCTCAGCTGGGTATAGAGGATGCTGGGATTACCTGATGACCTCACAATGCTCAGCTGGGTATAGAGGATGCTGGGATTACCTGATGACCTCACAGTACTCATCTGGTTATACATAGAGGATGCATATAGGAAGAATAAGTATATGGAATAGAGAACACACAAGCTAGGTGCACACTTAGCAGAAACGCTATCGTTGCAGAACAAACGCGCTTTTGTCGCTAATGGAAGTCGATGAATCGCAGGAAAAAAGTCATATAAAACGCATATGCGTTTTCAAACATGCGTTTTTCAAATGCAGGTTTTGTTGCATAATATTCAAAAACGCACATAATAAAAGTCAATGGTATGCGGTTTTTATGTGTTTTCCAAGAGTTTTATATGCGTTTTTATTTTTAAAAAAATCCTGATGTATTTCCACTTCCTGGTGGTTAGCTAGTGATTAGCATAAAACGCAATTGAAAAGCGCATACAAAACGCATATGGGTTTTGTATATGTGAAACACAAACGCATAAAAACGCACACAAAACGCTTGAAAAACGGATCTGCAAGGAAAAAACGCAAACGTACTAAAAATGCACACAAAAAACCCCACACATAACAGAAAACGCAACCTTTCCCGCTCTGTTATGTGTGCACCCAGCCTCAGTCAGTTTTAAGCACTGAAGGGGCCCATAAACTGAGGCGATTAGCGGCCAATTGATCGATCGATCGATTTGCGGACGATTTCAATCGATTTCAATCGATCTGACATGCTGGAAAATCTAGGTCGATCTGTTGAGATTGCTTATTTTGCATGGGACCTAATAGAAATCTGATGGCAAAAAAAATGCCATTAGATCGATTTTCAATAGATTTCATACTGAAGTCTATTGGAAATCTGTTCCTAGTAAAAAATGTTCCTAAACACATCAGATAGATCAGAAATCTATCTGATGATCTATCTGCTGCTAATCTAATGAGTGTATGGCCAACTTAAGTATGAGCTGAGTGTAAAGGTGTCCATACACTGGTCGATGTGCCATTAGATCGACCAGCTGACAGATCCCTATCTGATCGAATCTGATCAGAGAGGGATCATATGGCTGCCTTTACTGCAAACAGATTGTGAATCGATTTCAGCCTGAAACCGATTCACCATCTGCTGAGCTGCTCCTGCCGCCTGTCCCCCCCCCCCCCCCCCCCGTATACATTACCTGATGCTGGCTCCCGGGCATCTTCTCCGCATTGCACGGCTCTGTTCCGGCTCCATCCCGGCGCTTCCTGTGTTACTCCGTGACCAGGAAGTTCAAATAGAGCGCCCTCTATTTGAACTTCCTGGTCACTGCAATGACACAGGAAGTGCCGGGATGGATGGAGCCGGAACAGAGCCGTGCAGCGCGAAGAAGACGCCCGGGAGCCAGCTTCAGGTAATGTATACCTGATCGGATCGGCCGCCGCTAGCGACGCGCACTTTACCCGCGGGCGATCGAGGCAATTTCCCACACGGCACGATCGACGGACCGATCCGATTTCGGGAGGAAATCGGATCGGCGGCTGCGTTTACCGCGAACGATTGGCAGCAGATTCGATCCCAGGATCGAATCTGCTGTCGAAACGGCCGCGAATCGAGCCAGTGTATGGCCTGCTTAAAGGTGGCCATACACTTATAGATTTGCAGCAGATTTGACCATCGGATAGATTTCTGGCAGATGCCTGTCAAGTCCAATCTGACAGGAATCTATCTGATGTGTGCCACACACTAGGAACAGATTTCCAATAGATTTCAGAATGAATCATTATTTTTGTGATCTGTACACAGAAACTATGGTAATTAGTAGCCAAATAGAAAGTTATATAAACAGATCACAAATATAATGATTTGATGATCTGAAAACTACTAACACCAAGCGGGCCAATCATGGCAAAACGATGGAACGTTTGACAAGTTTAGTACAAGAACAAGAGTTCGGGTTCCAGAATATCTGGGGCTACTGGGATATCAGCTATGAACCCACCTAACGGAGTAGGCATGAGCTACCACTAGAATGAAGGACTAGTTTCTTAAGCCTGGTAAACACTTTCAATTATGATTGGCCAATAACTGACCAATTATACCACCTATGGCTAGGTCCACACTTGTCTGTTCAGGATCAAATCCGTTTTAAACGGATCTGTTTTTTTTCTAAACAAAATGGAGGCTAAGGTGTAGCCACAGGGGATGTTTCCAGTCCCTGGAAATGTCAGCGGGGTGGTGGGTTGTCGTCCCCCCCCCCCCCCCACACCTGGGTCCCCCGCTCTCCCTCCAGCTAGTTTCAAAAATTTAAATCATTTAAAATGAATCTAATGTAGCAAGCGGCATGCAGGGAACTTACCAGGGCTGTGGAGTCGAGGAGTCGGGGCAATTTTGGGGAGTCGGAGTTGGAGTCGGAGTTGTGGTTTCATAAACTGAGGAGTCGGAGTCGGATGATTTTTGTAGAAAATCCACAGCCCTGTTAAGTATTAGACTAAGGAGTCGGAGTCGAGGAGTCGGTGCCATTTTGGGTACCCGGAGTCGGAGTTGGTGTCGTGTTTTCATAAACTGAGGAGTCGGAGTTGGAAGATTTTTGTACCGACTCCACAGCCCTGGAACTTACTTCCTTGCGTTCCACCGCTGCCGCGTCACTTCCTGTAATGCCGTCCTCTGTTATTCCTTGGACGGCATTACAGGAAGTGAAGCGGCAGCGGTGGGACGCAAGGAAGTAAGTTCCGTGCTCGGGCCTGCTACATATACATTTTTTAAACTAGCTGGAGGGAGAGCAGGAGTGGGGGACCCAGGTGAAGGGGGGGGGTGCTGCCCATTGCCACCCCCGTCATGGCTGCTTCCCCCTCTAGCATGGTGGCCCCCTCTCACCCACAGACTGTGACACAAAAACGGATCAGTTTCTGTGTCCAAAACTGCCTGTGTAGCAGGGTATCCGTTTTCTTATTGATTTTCACTACCCCTCCGTGTATTCGGGGTCCTTGAAAATGTTGCAAATCCGGACCATTCGTTCAGGTTTTAAAAACGGGCCCCCCTGAACGCAGACAGATCCATTTTTTTTTTATGGGTGAAGAGAGCTGCTATCTTTAACACTGGTATCCGTGGCTACAGTTTTGATCTGGCCAGAAAACGGAGCCACAGATACGTTAACAGACCATGGGCTCGATTCACAAAGCGGTGCTAACCCAGTTAGAGACTTTAGGCGTGATAACCATTGCACCACGCTGGTGAAAAGCCAGTTTAGGTGTGATAAGTTTAGGCATGATAAGTTTAGGTGTGATAAGTTTAGGCATGCTAAGTTTAAATAAGTGTAGATAGCATGCAAAGTCCCGCACGCAAAGCAGCGCCATTAAACTCTATGCAAAGTGCACCAGACTTTGCTAGCGCAAAACTTTTGATCAGCTGTGCACTGCGGTGCTAACCCAGTTGGTGCTTAAACTTATCATGCCTAAACTTATCACACCTAAACTTATCATGCCTAAACTTATCACACCTAAACATATCACACCTAAACTTATCATGCCTAAACTGAGTTTAGGCATGATAAAGGGCTTTTCACCAGTGTGCTAACTGTTAGCACCGCTTTGTGAATCAGGCCCCAAGTGTGAACCTAGCCTACAGTGTTCTCCCCAGAAAATGTTTCCAGCCGGGTGGCATGAAAAAGTAGCCGGGTGGGGTGATATGACAGAATGCAGGGCCGGCGCTTCTCTGCTTACAGTAGAGGAGGAGATGACCCGTTGACAGTCGGGTGCTCACCAAAACTAGCCAGGTGGAGCACCCGGCTAAAAGAGCCTGGGGAGAACACTGGCCTATATGTAGTATGATTGTTTACCTACACAAAGCTGCTCATTAAATCCAATATCTGTTGGCTCACATAGTGCATGGAGTCGGTAAGGTTAGGTAGTGATTGGCCAAAGATAATTGAAAGTGTGTAGCAGGATTTACTCACTGGGAAGACTACATCCTATAGGTGTTATGCCTGGGGCACACCATGCAATTTCCTTCAGATAGACGGATCAAAACTATAATTTCCAATAGGTCCGATCTGATTTCAGATCATTTTTCCAATCGACTTTCTAAAAACTTCTACGAAAAATGCATCAGAAAAATGATGAGAAATCAGATAGGACCTGTCAGAAATCATCGATTGGACCTGTCTATCTGACGGGAAATTGCATGGTGTGTATGTACCAGGCATAACAACTAACTGGAAGCATCTGAGTCATTATCTGATCAAGTACCGGTATGCTATCTGGTCAATCAGATCGCACGCTAACTTTGCGCGCGCAAAGTTTTATGCGCGCTAAGTCCCATAGGCTTTAATGGGCACTTCGCGCGGAGCACCCTGCGCTCTGTGCAGTACGCGCGTAAAGTTTTATGCGCATAAAGTTTTGCGCGCGTAAAGTTTTATGCGCGAAAAGCTTGTTTAGACGTGCTAAGGGGGTTTTCACAGGCGTGCTAACAGTTAGCACCGCTTTGTGAATCAAGCCCTATGTGTGAAAGTGGAGATTCCATTCTACAATTGGGAACAGTTTTATTTACATAGTTGTGTCCTATTTTGTTCCATCTTATATCTTCTTATTATTGTTCCTTTTTCTTTATGTTTATGATTGTCTCACAAGGTTATATTCTCTACATCAGGCTTATTAACTCCTTCCATAGAGTCAGGATCAGGCCCGTTTTGTAGGGCCGTGCAGCCGCCCTGACCACTGAGGGAGGGAAGGTCGCAGTGATGGAGGGGGAGCTGCAGCTGTGGGGAGAGCGGCCTGACGTCTCCCTCCCTTCTTCTCCCGTGCTGCCCTCCGTGCTCCCCTTCCGATGCAGAGTAAAGCGCAGTAGGAAGCAATGTACAGAGCAACTCACCTGCCTGAGTTCCAATCGCCTGTCACTAGCTGCTGGTCTCCTCCTCTGCATAGCCGCTTATACACACTATACTTCCTGTTTGGGGGTACCTGTTTAGCAGGAAGTATAGTGTGTATAAGCGGCTATGCAGAGGAGGAGACCAGCGGTTAGTGACCGGCGATTAGAACGCAGGCAGGTGAGTTGCTCTCTACATTGCTTCCTGCTGCGCTTTACTCTGCATCGGAGGGGGATCACGGAGGGCGGCCGGGGAGAGGAAGGGAGAGGTCGGGTCGCTCTCCCCTCGGCTGACTCCCCCCTCCATTATGGGGGGGAGGAAGGTACCTACCTATCTAGCCGATACTGGGGGCAGCTACCTATCTAACCTATACTGGGGGCACCTACCTATCTAACCTATACTGGGGGTACCTACCTATCTAACCTATATGGGGAGAACCTACCTATCTAGCCTATATGGGGCAGCTACCTATCTAGCCTATACCGGGGACACCTACCTATCTAGCCTATACTGGGGGCATCTACCTATCTAACCTATACTGGGGGCACCTACCTATCTAGCCTATACTGGGGTACCTACCTATCTAACCTATACTGGGGGCACCTACCTATCTCGCCTATACTGGAGGCACTTACCTATCTAGCCTATACGGGGGGAACCTACCTATCTAACCTATACGGGGACAGCTACCTATCTAGCCTATACTGGGGGCACCTACCTATCTAACCTATACTGGGGGTACCTACCTATCTAGCCTAAACTGGGGGCACCTACCTATCTAGCATATACTGGGGGTACCTACCTATCTAACCTATATTGGCGGCACCTACCGATCTAGCCTATACTGGGGGCACCTACCTATCTAGCCTATACTGGGGGCACCTACCTATCTAGCCTATACTGGGGGCACCTACCTATCTAGCCTCTATACTGGGGGCACCTACCTATCTAACCTATACTGGGGATACCTACCAATCTAGCCTATACTGGAGTACCTACCTATCTAGCCTATACTGGGGATACCTACCTATCTAGCCTATACTGGGGGTACCTCCCTATCTAGCCTATACTGGGAGGCACCTACCTATCTAACCTGCACTACGAGCACCTACCTATCTAACCTTAACCTATACTGGGGGCAGCTAGCTATCTAAGTTATATTGCTGGTACCTACCTATCTAACCTATACTGGGGTCAGCTACCTATCTAGCCTATATTGAAGGTACCTACCTGTGTGAAGAAACCCGACGTCGGGTGAAACGGGCATGTGAGGCTGCGATCTTGTGACGGATCTCTGTGTATGGCCTCGCTCTCTCTCCTCAGCGTCCTGGGTCCTGCTTCAAAACGCCCGAACGGCAGAAGTATCCAGTGCACATAAACGGATGGCAGCAGAGAGTGGCACGCAAGGGAACCTGGCATATGGACGTTGCTAATGCCGGAAGTACCCGCCATTATAGCGTAATACGCTTCTACAAAAGGACAGGTGAGTCCCGGCGAGTGCCGGTCTGCTTAGAAAAATTGCTGGGTATGCTCTGCATATAAAAAGGGGAGTTAAAGTAAGAGGCTGAAGTCTGTTCATCATACACTATCCGTGACATATGGCACATGACCCGGATACCTATAGAGGATTAATAGCATCCTGAGTTTACATAAAGGGGGTTCCGAAGGAATATGCTATTGGTAACTGTTGCTTATGCTTGAATAATAGGAGTGCACTCCAAATTTATCTAGCGCTAGGCCTACCATCCTCTATGGGAACTGCAGCAAAGGTGCACTGCGTGCAACATTTCAGTGACAGTTAAGAGTGCCGTTCTCATTCTGTGGAATGAGACTAGAAAAACGTAATCACTGCAACATGGAGCCACAATTGCTTGTTAAAAATGCAATCACACTCCATAGGCGATTGCGATTTGCCTTTTGCGATCCCAATGTTGAACCATGCCTAAAGGGAACCAGATGGATCCCAATTGTTTATCAGGTGGTCATAGTGTTTCCAGACTTTTCACTTGGGGGTGTAGGAGTGGTACCCATGATGACCACCTATCCCCCTTATCCCTCTTCAAAACCGCCATCCCCAATACCTCTCACACTCCCTTCCCCCAACCCGCCCTAAGAGTCTACCTTGCCATGGTGGGCCGGCTTACAATCCTATTGGCCAAAATGTGATTTACTTTTATCCAATTTGATTAGCCAAAGTACTCTGCCAAAAAAATATAATAAATTATCTTAGAGGGAGATCAACTAATTAGGGACCTCTTGTATTAGGCACCAATCAAATTCTGTCAAGGGCCAGTTCACACTTAGTGTGCTTTTGGTGAGGAGTGTTTCTGCTCTTTGCTGATAGCCGGTATTCAGCAAAGCACTGTGGTAAATCCTTGCAGTGCCTGCAGTGTGCTTATATCGCAAAGATGCACTGCGTGCAACATTTCAGTGGCAGTTAGAGTGCCGTTCTCATTCTGTGGAATGAGACTCGAAAAACGTAATCACTGCAACATGGAGACACAATTGCTTGGTAAAAATGCAATCACACTCCATAGGCGATTGCGATTTGCCTTTTGCGATCCCAATGTTGAACCAGGCCTAAAGGGAACCAGATAGATCCCAATTACTTATCAGGTGGTCATAGTGTTTCCAGACTTTTCACTTGGGGGTGTAGGAGTGGTACCCATGATGACCACCTATCCCCCTTATCCCTCTTCAAAACCGCCATCCCCAATACCTCTCACACTCCCTTCCCCCAACCCGCCCTAAGAGTCTACCTTGCCATGGTGGGCCGGCTTACAATCCTATTGGCCAAAATGTGATTTACTTTTATCCAATTTGATTAGCCAAAGTACTCTGCCAAAAAAATATAATAAATTATCTTAGAGGGAGATCAACTAATTAGGGACCTCTTGTATTAGGCACCAATCAAATTCTGTCAGGGGCCAGTTCACACTTAGTGTGCTTTTGGTGAGGAGTGTTTCTGCTCTTTGCTGATAGCCGGTATTCAGCAAAGCACTGTGGTAAATCCTTGCAGTGCCTGCAGTGTGCTTATATCGCAAAGATGCACTGCGTGCAACATTTCAGTGGCAGTTAGAGTGCCGTTCTCATTCTGTGGAATGAGACTCGAAAAACGTAATCACTGCAACATGGAGACACAATTGCTTGGTAAAAATGCAATCACACTCCATAGGCGATTGCGATTTGCCTTTTGCGATCCCAATGTTGAACCAGGCCTAAAGGGAACCAGATAGATCCCAATTACTTATCAGGTGGTCATCGTGTTTCCAGACTTTTCACTTGGGGGTTTGAGAGTGGTACCCATGATGACCACCTATTTATTTTTTTCCTTCACCAAAACCGCCATCCCCAATACCTCTCACACTCCCTTCCCCCAACCCGCCCTAAGAGTCTACCTTGCCATGGTGGGCCGGCTTACAATCCTATTGGCCAAAATGTGATTTACTTTTAGCCAATTGGATTAGCCAAAGTACTCTGCCAAAAAAATAATATAATAAGCTATCTTAGAGGGAGATCAACTAATTAGGGACCTCTTGTATTAGGCACCAATCAAATTCTCTCAAGGGCCAGTTCACACTTGGTGTGCTTTTGGTGGGGAGCGTTTCTGCTCTTTGCTGATAGCCAGTATTCAGCAAAGCACTGTGGTAAATCCTTGCAGTGCCTGAAGTGTGCTTATACCGCAAAGGTGCACTGCGTGCAACATTTCAGTGGCAGTTAGAGTGCCGTTCTCATTCTGTGGAATGAGACTCGAAAAAAGTAATCACTGCAACATGGAGCCACAATTGCTTGGTAAAAATGCAATCACACTCCATAGGCGATTGCGATTTCCCTTTTGCGATACCAATGTTGAACCAGGCCTAAAGGGAACCAGATGGATCCCAATTATTTATCAGGTGGTCATCGTGTTTCCAGACTTTTCACTTGGGGGTTTGAGAGTGGTACCCATGATGACCACCTATCCCCCTTATCCCTCTTCAAAACCGCCATCCCCAATACCTCTCATACTCCCTTCCCCCAACCCACCCTAAGAGTCTACCTTTCCATGGTGGGCCGGCTTACAATCCTATTGGCCAAAATGTGATTTACTTTTAGCCAATTGGATTAGCCAAAGTACTCTGCCAAAAAAGAATATAATAAACTATCTTAGAGGGAGATCAACTAATTAGGGACCTCTTGTATTAGGCACCAATCAAATTCTCTCAAGGGCCAGTTCACACTTGGTGTGCTTTTGGTGGGGAGCGTTTCTGCTCTTTGCTGATAGCCGGTATTTAGCAAAGCACTGTGGTAAATCCTTGCAGTGCCTGAAGTGTGCTTATATCGCAAAGGTGCACAGCGTGCAACATTTCAGTGGCAGTTAGAGTGCCGTTCTCATTCTGTGGAATGAGACTCGAAAAACGTAATCACTGCAACATGGAGCCACAATTGCTTGGTAAAAATGCAATCACACTCCATAGGCGATTGCGATTTGCCTTTTGCGATCCCAATGTTGAACCAGGCCTAAAGGGAACCAGGTGGATCCCAATTATTTATCAGGTGGTCATCGTGTTTCCAGACTATTCACTTGGGGGTGTAGGAGTGGTACCCATGATGACCACCTATCCCCCTTATCCCTCTTCAAAACCGCCATCCCCAATACCTCTCACACTCCCTTCCCTCAACCCGCCTTAAGAGTCTACCTTGCCATGGTGGTCCGGCTTACAATCCTATTGGCCAAAATGTGATTTACTTTTAGCCAATTTGATTAGCCAAAGTATTCTGCCAAAAAATAATATAATAAACTATCTTAGAGGGAGATAAACTAATTAGGGACCTCTTGTATTAGGCACCAATCAAATTCTCTCAAGGGCCAGTTCACACTTGGTGTGCTTTTGGTGGGGAGCGTTTCTGCTCTTTGCTGATAGCCGGTATTTAGCAAAGCACTGTGGTAAATCCTTGCAGTGCCTGAAGTGTGCTTATATTGCAAAGGTGCACTGCGTGCAACATTTCAGTGGCAGTTAGAGTGCCATTCTCATGCTGTGGAATGAGACTCGAAAAACGTAATCACTGCAACATGGAGCCACAATTGCTTGGTAAAAATGCAATCACACTCCATAGGCGATTGCGATTTGCTTTTTGCGATCCCAATGTTGAACCAGGCCTAAAGGGAACCAGATGGATCCCAATTATTTATCAGGTGGTCATCGTGTTTCCAGACTTTTCACTTGGGGGTGTAGGAGTGGTACCCATAATGACCACCTATCCTCCTTATCCCTCTTCAAAACCGCCATCCCCAATACCTGCCACACTCCCTTCCCCCAACGCCCTAAGAGTCTACCTTGCCATTGTGGGCCGGCTTACAATCCTATTGGCCAAAATGTGATTTACTTTTAGCCAATTGGATTAGCCAAAGCACTCTGCCAAAAAATAATATAATAAACTATCTTAGAGGGAGATCAACTAATTAGGGACCTCTTGTATTAGGCACCAATCAAATTCTCTTAAGGGCCAGTTCACACTTGGTGTGCTTTTGGTGGGGGGCGTTTCTGCTCTTTGCTGATAGCCGGTATTCAGCAAAGCACTGTGGTGAATCCTTGCAGTGCCTAAAGTGTGCTTATATCGCAAAGGTGCACTGCGTGCAACATTTCAGTGGCAGTAAGAGTGCCGTTCTCATTCTGTGGAATGAGACTCGAAAAACGTAATCGCTGCAACATGGAGCCACAATTGCTTGGTAAAAATGCAATCACACTCCATAGGCGATTGCGATTTGCCTTTTGCGATCCCAATGTTGAACCAGGCCTAAAGGGAACCAGATAGATCCCAATTATTTATCAGGTGGTCATCGTGTTTCCAGACTTTTCACTTGGGGGTTTGGGAGTGGTACCCATGATGACCACCTATCCCCCTTATCCCTCTTCAAAACTGCCATCCCCAATACCTCTCACACTCCCTTCCCCCAACCCACCCTAAGAGTCTACCTTGCCATGTTGGTCCGGCTTACAATACTGTTGGCCAAAATGTGATTTACTTTTAGCCAATTGGATTAGCTAAAGTACTCTGCGAAAAAAGAATATAATAAACTATCTTAGAGGAAGATCAACTAATTAGGGACCTCTTGTATTAGGCACCAATCAAATTCTCTCAAGGGCCAGTTCACACTTGGTGTGCTTTTGGTGGGGAGCGTTTCTGCTCTTTGCTGATAGCCGGTATTCAGCAAAGCACTGTGGTAAATCCTTGCAGTGCCTGAAGTGTGCTTATATTGCAAAGGTGCACTGCGTGCAACATTTCAGTGGCAGTTAGAGTGCCGTTCTCATTCTGTGGAATGAGACTCGAAAAACGTAATCACTGCAACATGGAGCCACAATTGCTTGGTAAAAATGCAATCACACTCCATAGGCGATTGCGATTTGACTTTTGCGATCCCAATGTTGAACCAGGCCTAAAGGGAACCAGATAGATCCCAATTATTTATCAGGTGGTCATCGTGTTTCCAGACTTTTCACTTGGGGGTTTGGGAGTGGTACCCATGATGACCACCTATCCCCCTTATCCCTCTTCAAAACTGCCATCCCCAATACCTCTCACACTCCCTTCCCCCAACCCACCCTAAGAGTCTACCTTGCCATGTTGGTCCGGCTTACAATACTGTTGGCCAAAATGTGATTTACTTTTAGCCAATTGGATTAGCCAAAGCACTCTGCCAAAAAATAATATAATAAACTATCTTAGAGGGAGATCAACTAATTAGGGACCTCTTGTATTAGGCACTAATCAAATTCTCTTAAGGGCCAGTTCACACTTGGTGTGCTTTTGGTGGGGAGCGTTTCTGCTCTTTGCTGATAGCCGGCATTCAGCAAAGCACTGTGGTGTATCCTTGCAGTGCCTAAAGTGTGCTTATATCGCAAAGGTGCACTGCGTGCAACATTTCAGTGGCAGTTAGAGTGCCGTTCTCATTCTGTGGAATGAGACTCGAAAAACGTAATCACTGCAACATGGAGCCATAATTGCTTGGTAAAAATGCAATCACACTCCATAGGCGATTGCGATTTGCCTTTTGCGATCCCAATGTTGAACCAGGCCTAAAGGGAACCAGATGGATCCCAATTATTTATCAGGTGGTCATCGTGTTTCCAGACTATTCACTTGGGGGTGTAGGAGTGGTACCCATGATGACCACCTATCCCCCTTATCCCTCTTCAAAACCGCCATCCCCAATACCTCTCACACTCCCTTCCCCCAACCCGCCCTAAGAGTCTACCTTGCCATGGTGGTCCGGCTTACAATCCTATTGGCCAAAATGTGATTTACTTTTAGCCAATTTGATTAGCCAAAGTACTCTGCCAAAAAATAATATAATAAACTATCTTAGAGGGAGATCAACTAATTAGGGACCTCATGTATTAGGCACAAATCAAATTCTCTCAAGGGCCAGTTCACACTTGGTGTGCTTTTGGTGGGGGGCGTTTCTGCTCTTTGCTGATAGCCGGTATTCAGCAAAGCACTGTGGTAAATCCTTGCAGTGCCTGAAGTGTGCTTATATCGCAAAAGTGCACTGCGTGCAACATTTCAGTGGCAGTTAGAGTGCCGTTCTCATTCTGTGGAATGAGACTCGAAAAACGTAATCACTGCAACATGGAGCCACAATTGCTTGGTAAAAATGCAATCACACTCCATAGGCGATTGCGATTTGCCTTTTGCGATCCCAATGTTGAAGCAGGCTTAAATGTAACCAGATGGATCCCAACTAATCAGGTGGTCATCGTGTTTCCAGACTTTTCACTTGGGGGTGTAAGAGTGGTACCCATGATAACCACCTATCCCCCTTATCCCTCTTCAAAACCGCCATCCCCAATACCTCTCAGACTCCCTTCCCCCAACCCGCCCTAAGAGTCTACCTTGCCATGGTGGTCCGGCTTACAATCCTATTGGCCAAAATGTGATTTACTTTTAGCCAATTTGATTAGCCAAAGTACTCTGCGAAAAAAGAATATAATAAACTATCTTAGAGGAAGATCAACTAATTAGGGACCTCTTGTATTAGGCACCAATCAAATTCTCTCAAGGGCCAGTTCACACTTGGTGTGCTTTTGGTGGGGAGCGTTTCTGCTCTTTGCTGATAGCCGGTATTCAGCAAAGCACTGTGGTAAATCCTTGCAGTGCCTGAAGTGTGCTTATATTGCAAAGGTGCACTGCGTGCAACATTTCAGTGGCAGTTAGAGTGCCGTTCTCATTCTGTGGAATGAGACTCGAAAAACGTAATCACTGCAACATGGAGCCACAATTGCTTGGTAAAAATGCAATCACACTCCATAGGCGATTGCGATTTGACTTTTGCGATCCCAATGTTGAACCAGGCCTAAAGGGAACCAGATAGATCCCAATTATTTATCAGGTGGTCATCGTGTTTCCAGACTTTTCACTTGGGGGTTTGGGAGTGGTACCCATGATGACCACCTATCCCCCTTATCCCTCTTCAAAACTGCCATCCCCAATACCTCTCACACTCCCTTCCCCCAACCCACCCTAAGAGTCTACCTTGCCATGTTGGTCCGGCTTACAATACTGTTGGCCAAAATGTGATTTACTTTTAGCCAATTGGATTAGCCAAAGCACTCTGCCAAAAAATAATATAATAAACTATCTTAGAGGGAGATCAACTAATTAGGGACCTCTTGTATTAGGCACTAATCAAATTCTCTTAAGGGCCAGTTCACACTTGGTGTGCTTTTGGTGGGGAGCGTTTCTGCTCTTTGCTGATAGCCGGCATTCAGCAAAGCACTGTGGTGAATCCTTGCAGTGCCTAAAGTGTGCTTATATCGCAAAGGTGCACTGCGTGCAACATTTCAGTGGCAGTTAGAGTGCCGTTCTCATTCTGTGGAATGAGACTCGAAAAACGTAATCACTGCAACATGGAGCCATAATTGCTTGGTAAAAATGCAATCACACTCCATAGGCGATTGCGATTTGCCTTTTGCGATCCCAATGTTGAACCAGGCCTAAAGGGAACCAGATGGATCCCAATTATTTATCAGGTGGTCATCGTGTTTCCAGACTATTCACTTGGGGGTGTAGGAGTGGTACCCATGATGACCACCTATCCCCCTTATCCCTCTTCAAAACCGCCATCCCCAATACCTCTCACACTCCCTTCCCCCAACCCGCCCTAAGAGTCTACCTTGCCATGGTGGTCCGGCTTACAATCCTATTGGCCAAAATGTGATTTACTTTTAGCCAATTTGATTAGCCAAAGTACTCTGCCAAAAAATAATATAATAAACTATCTTAGAGGGAGATCAACTAATTAGGGACCTCATGTATTAGGCACAAATCAAATTCTCTCAAGGGCCAGTTCACACTTGGTGTGCTTTTGGTGGGGGGCGTTTCTGCTCTTTGCTGATAGCCGGTATTCAGCAAAGCACTGTGGTAAATCCTTGCAGTGCCTGAAGTGTGCTTATATCGCAAAAGTGCACTGCGTGCAACATTTCAGTGGCAGTTAGAGTGCCGTTCTCATTCTGTGGAATGAGACTCGAAAAACGTAATCACTGCAACATGGAGCCACAATTGCTTGGTAAAAATGCAATCACACTCCATAGGCGATTGCGATTTGCCTTTTGCGATCCCAATGTTGAAGCAGGCTTAAATGTAACCAGATGGATCCCAACTAATCAGGTGGTCATCGTGTTTCCAGACTTTTCACTTGGGGGTGTAAGAGTGGTACCCATGATAACCACCTATCCCCCTTATCCCTCTTCAAAACCGCCATCCCCAATACCTCTCAGACTCCCTTCCCCCAACCCGCCCTAAGAGTCTACCTTGCCATGGTGGTCCGGCTTACAATCCTATTGGCCAAAATGTGATTTACTTTTAGCCAATTTGATTAGCCAAAGTACTCTGCCAAAAAAGAATATAATAAACTATCTTAGAGGGAGACCAGCTAATTAGGGACCTCATGTATTAGGCACCAATCAAATTCTCTCAAGGGCCAGTTCACACTTGGTGTGCTTTTGGTGGGGAGCGTTTCTGCTCTTTGCTGATAGCCGGTATTCAGCAAAGCACTGTGGTAAATCCTTGCAGTGCCTGAAGTGTGCTTATATCGCAAAGGTGCACTGCGTGCAACATTTCAGTGGCAGTTAGAGTGCCGTTCTCATTCTGTGGAATGAGACTCGAAAAACGTAATCACTGCAACATGGAGCCATAATTGCTTGGTAAAATGCAATCACACTCCATAGGCGATTGCGATTTGCCTTTTGCGATCCCAATGTTTAACCAGGCCTAAAGGGAACCAGATGGATCCCAATTATTTATCAGGTGGTCATCGTGTTTCCAGACTTTTCACTTGGGGGTTTGAGAGTGGTACCCATGATGACCACCTATTTATTTTTTCCTTCACCAAAACCACCATCCCCAATACCTCTCACACTCCCTTCCCCCAACCCGCCCTAAGAGTCTACCTTGCCATTGTGGGCCGGCTTACAATCCTATTGGCCAAAATGTGATTTACTTTTAGCCAATTGGATTAGCCAAAGCACTCTGCCAAAAAATAATATAATAAACTATCTTAGAGGGAGATCAACTAATTAGGGACCTCTTGTATTAGGCACCAATCAAATTCTCTCAAGGGCCAGTTCACACTTGGTGTGCTTTTGGTGGGGAGCGTTTCTGCTCTTTGCTGATAGCCGGCATTCAGCAAAGCACTGTGGTGAATCCTTGCAGTGCCTAAAGTGTGCTTATATCGCAAAGGTGCACTGCGTGCAACATTTCAGTGGCAGTTAGAGTGCCGTTCTCATTCTGTGGAATGAGACTCGAAAAACGTAATCACTGCAACATGGAGCCACAATTGCTTGGTAAAAATGCAATCACACTCCATAGGCGATTGCGATTTGCCTTTTGCGATCCCAATGTTGAACCAGGCCTAAAGGGAACCAGATGGATCCCAATTATTTATCAGGTGGTCATCGTGTTTCCAGACTATTCACTTGGGGGTGTAGGAGTGGTACCCATGATGACCACCTATCCCCCTTATCCCTCTTCAAAACCGCCATCCCCAATACCTCTCACACTCCCTTCCCCCAACCCGCCCTAAGAGTCTACCTTGCCATGGTGGTCCGGCTTACAATCCTATTGGCCAAAATCTGATTTACTTTTAGCCAATTTGATTAGCCAAAGTACTCTGCCAAAAAAGAATATAATAAACTATCTTAGAGGGAGATCAACTAATTAGGGACCTCATGTATTAGGCACAAATCAAATTCTCTCAAGGGCCAGTTCACACTTGGTGTGCTTTTGGTGGGGGGCGTTTCTGCTCTTTGCTGATAGCCGGTATTCAGCAAAGCACTGTGGTAAATCCTTGCAGTGCCTGAAGTGTTCTTATATCGCAAAGGTGCACTGCGTGCAACATTTCAGTGGCAGTTAGAGTGCCGTTCTCATTCTGTGGATTGAGACTCGAAAAACATAATCACTGCAACATGGAGCCACAATTGCTTGGTAAAAATGCAATCACACTCCATAGGCGATTGCGATTTGCCTTTTGCGATCCCAATGTTGAACCAGGCCTAAAGGGAACCAGATGGATCCCAATTATTTATCAGGTGGTCATCATGTTTCCAGACTTTTCTCTTGGGGGTTTGAGAGTGGTACCCATGATGACCACCAATTTATTTTTTCCTTCACCAAAACCGCCATCCCCAATACCTCTCACACTCCCTTCCCCCAACCCGCACTAAGGGCCTGATTCACAAAGCGGTGATAACTCAGTTATCACGCCTAAAAGACTTTAGGCATGATAACCTTTGCACCACACTGGTGAAAAGCGACTTTAGGCGTGATAAGTTTAGGTGTGATAAGTTTAGGTGTGATAAGTTTAGGCATGCTAAGTTTAGATAAGTGTAGATAGCGTGCAAAGTCCCGCACGCAAAGGTGCGCCATTAAACTCTATGCGAAGTGCACCAGACTTTGCTAGCGCAAAACTTTTAATCAGCTGTGCACTGCAGTGCTAACGCAGTTGGTGCTTAAACTTATCATGCCTAAACTTGTCACACCTAAACTTATCATGCCTAAACTTATCATGCCTAAACTGAGTTTAGGCGTGATAAAGGGCTTTTCACCAGCGTGCTAACACTTTGCACCGCTTTGTGAATCAAGCCCCAAGAGTCTACCTTGCCATGGTGGGCCGGCTTACAATCCTATTGGCCAAAATGTGATTTACTTTCAGCCAATTGGATTAGCCAAAGTACTCTGCCAAAAAATAATATAATAAACTATCTTAGAGGGAGATCAACTAATTAGGGACCTCTTGTATTAGGCACCAATCAAATTATCTCAAGGGCCAGTTCACACTTGGTGTGCTTTTGGTGGGGAGCGTTTCTGCTCTTTGCTGATAGCCGGCATTCAGCAAAGCACTGTGGTGAATCCTTGCAGTGCCTAAAGTGTGCTTATATCGCAAAGGTGCACTGCGTGCAACATTTCAGTGGAAGTTAGAGTGCCGTTCTCATTCTGTGGAATGAGACTCGAAAAACGTAATCACTGCAACATGGAGCCATAATTGCTTGGTAAAAATGCAATCACACTCCATAGGCGATTGCGATTTGCCTTTTGCGATCCCAATGTTGAACCAGGCCTAAGGGGAACCAGATGGATCCCAACTAATTATCAGGTGGTCATCGTGTTTCCAGACTTTTCACTTGGGGGTTTGAGAGTGGTACCCATGATGACCACCTATTTATTTTTTCCTTCACCAAAACCACCATCCCCAATACCTCTCACACTCCCTTCCCCCAACCCGCCCTAAGAGTCTACCTTGCCATGGTGGGCCGGCTTACAATCCTATTGGCCAAAATGTGATTTACTTTCAGCCAATTGGATTAGCCAAAGTACTCTGCCAAAAAAGAATATAATAAACTATCTTAGAGGGAGATCAACTAATTAGGGACCTCTTGTATTAGGCACCAATCAAATTCTCTCAAGGGCCAGCTCACACTTGGTGTGCTTTTGGTGGGGAGCGTTTCTGCTCTTTGCTGATAGCTAGTATTCAGCAAAGCACTGTGGTAAATCCTTGCAGTGCCTGAAGTGTGCTTATATTGCAAAGGTGCACTGCGTGCAACATTTCAGTGGCAGTTAGAGTGCCGTTCTCATTCTGTGGAATGAGACTCGAAAAACGTAATCACTGCAACATGGAGCCGCAATTGCTTGGTAAAAATGCAATCACACTCCATAGGCGATTGCAATTTGCTTTTTGCGATCCCAATGTTGAACCAGGCCTAAAGGGAACCAGATGGATCCCAATTATTTATCAGGTGGTCATCGTGTTTCCAGACTTTTCACTTGGGGGTGTAGGAGTGGTACCCATGATGACCACCTATCCCCCTTATCCCTCTTCAAAACCGCCATCCCCAATACCTGTCACACTCCCTTCCCCCAACCCGCCCTAAGAGTCTACCTTGCCATGGTGGGCCGGCTTACAATCCTATTGGCCAAAATGTGATTTGCTTTTAGCCAATTGGATTAGCCAAAGTACTCTGCCAAAAAAGAATATAATAAACTATCTTAGAGGACAAGACAACACAAATAACATTTATATTGCGCTTTTCTCCTTGCGGACTCAAAGCGCCAGAGCAGAGCAGCAGCCACTAGGGCGCGCTCTATTGGCAGTAGCAGTGTAAGGGAGACTTGCCAAAGGTCTCCTACTGAATTAGTGCTGGCTTACTGAACAGAGGGAGATCAACTAATTAGGGACATCTTGTATTAGGCACCAATCAAATTCTCTCAAGGGCCAGTTCACACTTGGTGTGCTTTTGGTGGGGAGCGTTTCTGCTCTTTGCTGATAGCTAGTATTCAGCAAAGCACTGTGGTAAATCCTTGCAGTGCCTGAAGTGTGCTTATTTCGCAAAGGTGCACTGCGTGCAACATTTCAGTGGCAGTTAGAGTGCCGTTCTCATTCTGTGGAATGAGACTAGAAAAACGTAATCACTGCAACATGGAGCCACAATTGCTTGGTAAAAATGCAATCACACTTCATAGGCGATTGCGATTTGCCTTTTGCGATCCCAATGTTGAACCAGGCCTAAAGGGAACCAGATGGATCCCAATTATTTATCAGGTGGTCATCGTGTTTCCAGACTTTTCACTTGGGGGTTTAAGAGTGGTACCCATGATGACCACCTATTTATTTTTTCCTTCACCAAAACCGCCATCCCCAATACCTCTCACACTCCCTTCTCCCAACCCGCCCTAAGAGTCTACCTTGCCATGGTGGGCCGGCTAACAATCCTATTGGCCAAAATGTGATTTACTTTTAGCCAATTGGATTAGCCAAAGTACTCTGCCAAAAAATAATATAATAAAACTATCTTAGAGGGAGATCAACTAATTAGGGACCTCTTGTATTAGGCATGTTTATATTCAAAAAGTGTATCATGCCCATTTTTCAATAGCAACAGCAAGGCCATGAACATGTAAATTGTATTGCCGGGTTTTTGCTAGTGCAATTGGTATTTTCCAGAATTACGATTGTCGGCCTGCATCTTTTTTGTTTTGTTTTTGCGCTTTTGTGCTTTGTAACTTTTTGGTGAGGATTGGTATGGCTGTGGGGAGGAGGAGGCCA
The DNA here is from genome assembly GCF_040937935.1 of Hyperolius riggenbachi. NCBI lineage: Eukaryota > Metazoa > Chordata > Amphibia > Anura > Hyperoliidae > Hyperolius > Hyperolius riggenbachi. The sequence continues at coordinate 139,250,420 of NC_090656.1, forward strand.
TAAGTAGAACTTGGGGGTATATTTAAATCATTTTAAATATGCCCCTGAGTTCTACACTGCAGGTTGCAACAATTTGTAATCACCAATCAAATTCTCTCAAGGGCCAGTTCACACTTGGTGTGCTTTTGGTGGCGAGCGTTTCTGCTCTTTGCTGATAGCCGGTATTCAGCAAAGCACTGTGTTAAATCCTTGCAGTGCCTGAAGTGTGCTTATATCGCAAAGGTGCACTGTGTGCAACATTTCAGTGGCAGTTAGAGTGCCGTTCTCATTCTGTGGAATGAGACTAGAAAAACGTAATCACTGCAACATGGAGCCACAATTGCTTGGTAAAAATGCAATCACACTCCATAGGCGATTGCGATTTGCCTTTTGCGATCCCAATGTTGAACCAGGCCTAAGGGGAACCAGATGGATCCCAACTAATTATCAGGTGGTCATCGTGTTTCCAGACTTTTCACTTGGGGGTGTAAGAGTGGTACCCATGATGACCACCTATCCCCCTTATCCCTCTTCAAAACTGCCATCCCCAATACCTCTCACACTCCCTTCCCCCAACCCGCCCTAAGAGTCTACCTTGCCATGGTGGGCCGGCTTACAATCCTATTGGCCAAAATGTGATTTACTTTTAGCCAATTGGATTAGTCAAAGTACTCTGCCAAAAAAGAATATAATAAACTATCTTAGAGGGAGATCAACTAATTAGGGACATCTTGTATTAGGCACCAATCAAATTCTCTCAAGGGCCAGTTCACACTTGGTGTGCTTTTGGTGGGGAGTTTTTCTGCTCTTTGCTGATAGCTAGTATTCAGCATAGCACTGTGGTAAATCCTTGCAGTGCCTGAAGTGTGCTTATATCGCAACGGTGCACTGCGTGCAACATTTCAGTGGCAGTTAGAGTGCCGTTCTCATTCTGTGGAATGAAACTCGAAAAACGTAATCACTGCAACATGGAGCCACAATTGTTTGGTAAAAATGCAATCACACTCCATAGGCGATTGTGATTTGCCTTTTGCGATCCCAATGTTGAACCAGGCCTAAAGGGAACCAGATGGATCCCAATTATTTATCAGGTGGTCATCGTGTTTCCAGACTTTTCATTTGGGGGTGTAGGAGTGGTACCCATGATGACCACCTATCCCCCTTATCCCTCTTCAAAACCGCCATCCCCAATACCTCTCACACTCCCTTCCCCCAACCCGCCCTAAGAGTCTACCTTGCCATGGTGGACCGGCTTACAATCCTATTGGCCAAAATGTGATTTACTTTCAGCCAATTGGATTAGCTAAAGTACTCTGCCAAAAAAGAATATAATAAACTATCTTAGAGGGAGATCAACTAATTAGGGACCTCTTGTATTAGGCACCAATCAAATTCTCTCAAGGGCCAGTTCACACTTGGTGTGCTTTTGGTGGGGAGCGTTTCTGCTCTTTGCTGATGGCCGGTATTCAGCAAAGCACTGTAGTAAATCCTTGCAGTGCCTGAAGTGTGCTTATATCGCAAAGGTGCACTGCGTGCAACATTTCAGTGGCAGTTAGAGTGCCGTTCTCATTCTGTGGAATGAGACTCGAAAAACGTAATCACTGCAACATGGAGCCACAATTGTTTGGTAAAAATGCAATCACACTCCATAGGCGATTGCGATTTGCCTTTTGCGATCCCAATGTTGAACCAGGCCTAAAGGGAACCAGATGGATCCCAATTATTTATCAGGTGGTCATCGTGTTTCCAGACTTTTCACTTGGGGGTTTAAGAGTGGTACCCATGATGACCACCTATTTATTTCTTCCTTTACCAAAACCGCCATCCGAATACCTCTCACACTCCCTTCTCCCAACCCGCCCTTAGAGTCTACCTTGCCATGGTGGGCCGGCTTACAATCCTATTGGCCAAAATGTGATTAACTTTTAGCCAATTGGATTAGCCAAAGTACTCTGCCAAAAAATAATATAATAAAACTATCTTAGAGGGAGATCAACTAATTAGGGACCTCTTGTATTAGGCATGTTTATATTCAAAAAGTGTATCATGCCCATTTTTCAATAGCAACAGCAAGGCCATGAACATGTAAATTGTATTGCCGGGTTTTTGCTAGTGCAATTGGTATTTTCCAGAATTACGATTGTCGGCCTGCATCTTTTTTGTTTTGTTTTTGCGCTTTTGTGCTTTGTAACTTTTTGGTGAGGATTGGTATGGCTGTGGGGAGGAGGAGGCCATAAGTAGAACTTGGGGGTATATTTAAATCATTTTAAATATGCCCCTGAGTTCTACACTGCAGGTTGCAACAATTTGTAATCACCAATCAAATTCTCTCAAGGGCCAGTTCACACTTGGTGTGCTTTTGGTGGGGAGCATTTCTGCTCTTTGCTGATAGCCGGTATTCAGCAAAGCACTGTGGTAAATCCTTGCAGTGCCTGAAGTGTGCTTATATCACAAAGGTGCACTGCGTGCAACATTTCAGTGGCAGTTAGAGTGCCGTTCTCATTCTGTGGAATGAGACTAGAAAAACGTAATCACTGCAACATGGAGCCACAATTGCTTGGTAAAAATGCAATCACACTCCATAGGCAATTGCGATTTGCCTTTTGCGATCCCAATGTTGAACCAGGCCTAAGGGGAACCAGATGGATCCCAACTAATTATCAGGTGGTCATCGTGTTTCCAGACTTTTCACTTGGGGGTGTAAGAGAGGTACCCATGATGACCACCTATCCCCCTTATCCCTCTTCAAAACTGCCATCCCCAATACCTCTCACACTCCCTTCCCCCAACCCGCCCTAAGAGTCTACCTTGCCATCGTGGGCCGGCTTACAATCCTATTGGCCAAAATGTGATTTACTTTTAGCCAATTGGATTAGCCAAAGTACTCTGCCAAAAAAGAATATAATAAACTATCTTAGAGGGAGATCAACTAATTAGGGACATCTTGCATTAGGCACCAATCAAATTCTCTCAAGGGCCAGTTCACACTTGGTGTGCTTTTGGTGGGGAGTTTTTCTGCTCTTTGCTGATAGCTAGTATTCAGCATAGCACTGTGGTAAATCCTTGCAGTGCCTGAAGTGTGCTTATATCGCAACGGTGCACTGCGTGCAACATTTCAGTGGCAGTTAGAGTGCCGTTCTCATTCTGTGGAATGAAACTCGAAAAACGTAATCACTGCAACATGGAGCCACAATTGTTTGGTAAAAATGCAATCACACTCCATAGGCGATTGTGATTTGCCTTTTGCGATCCCAATGTTGAACCACGCCTAAAGGGAAGCAGATGGATCCCAATTATTTATCAGGTGGTCATCGTGTTTCCAGACTTTTCACTTGGGGGTTTAAGAGTGGTACCCATGATGACCACCTATTTATTTTTTCCTTTACCAAAACCGCCATCCGAATACCTCTCACACTCCCTTCTCCCAACCCGCCCTTAGAGTCTACCTTGCCATGGTGGGCCGGCTTACAATCCTATTGGCCAAAATGTGATTAACTTTTAGCCAATTGGATTAGCCAAAGTACTAAGCCAAAAAATAATATAATAAAACTATCTTAGAGGGAGATCAACTAATTAGGGACCTCTTGTATTAGGCATGTTTATATTCAAAAAGTGTATCATGCCCATTTTGCAATAGCAACAGCAAGGCCATGAACATGTAAATTGCATTGCCGGGTTTTTGCTAGTGCAATTGATATTTTCCAGAATTACGATAGTCGGCCTGCATTTTTTTTTGTTTTGTTTGCGCTTTTGTGCTTTGTAACTTTTTGGTGAGGATTGGTATGGCTGTGGGGAGGAGGAGGCCATAAGTAGAACTTGGGGGTATATTTAAATCATTTTAAATATGCCCCTGAGTTCTACACTGCAGGTTGCAACAATTTGTAATCACCAATCAAATTCTCTCAAGGGCCAGTTCACACTTGGTGTGCTTTTGGTGGGGGGCGTTTCTGCTCTTTGCTGATAGCCGGTATTCAGCAAAGCACTGTGGTAAATCCTTGCAGTGCCTGAAGTGTGCTTATATCACAAAGGTGCACTGCGTGCAACATTTCAGTGGCAGTTAGAGTGCCGTTCTCATTCTGGGGAATGAGACTCGAAAAACGTAATCACTGCAACATGGAGCCACAATTGCTTGGTAAAAATGCAATCACACTTCATAGGCGATTGCGATTTGCCTTTTGCGATCCCAATGTTGAACCAGGCCTAAAGGGAACCAGATGGATCCCAATTATTTATCAGGTGGTCATCGTGTTTCCAGACTTTTCACTTGGGGGTTTAAGAGTGGTACCCATGATGACCACCTATTTATTTTTTCCTTCACCAAAACCGCCATCCCCAATACCTCTCACACTCCCTTCTCCCAACCCGCCCTAAGAGTCTACCTTGCCATGGTGGGCCGGCTAACAATCCTATTGGCCAAAATGTGATTTACTTTTAGCCAATTGGATTAGCCAAAGTACTCTGCCAAAAAATAATATAATAAAACTATCTTAGAGGGAGATCAACTAATTAGGGACCTCTTGTATTAGGCATGTTTATATTCAAAAAGTGTATCATGCCCATTTTTCAATAGCAACAGCAAGGCCATGAACATGTAAATTGTATTGCCGGGTTTTTGCTAGTGCAATTGGTATTTTCCAGAATTACGATTGTCGGCCTGCATCTTTTTTGTTTTGTTTTTGCGCTTTTGTGCTTTGTAACTTTTTGGTGAGGATTGGTATGGCTGTGGGGAGGAGGAGGCCATAAGTAGAACTTGGGGGTATATTTAAATCATTTTAAATATGCCCCTGAGTTCTACACTGCAGGTTGCAACAATTTGTAATCACCAATCAAATTCTCTCAAGGGCCAGTTCACACTTGGTGTGCTTTTGGTGGGGAGCGTTTCTGCTCTTTGCTGATAGCCGGTATTCAGCAAAGCACTGTGTTAAATCCTTGCAGTGCCTGAAGTGTGCTTATATCGCAAAGGTGCACTGTGTGCAACATTTCAGTGGCAGTTAGAGTGCCGTTCTCATTCTGTGGAATGAGACTAGAAAAACGTAATCACTGCAACATGGAGCCACAATTGCTTGGTAAAAATGCAATCACACTCCATAGGCGATTGCGATTTGCCTTTTGCGATCCCAATGTTGAACCAGGCCTAAGGGGAACCAGATGGATCCCAACTAATTATCAGGTGGTCATCGTGTTTCCAGACTTTTCACTTGGGGGTGTAAGAGTGGTACCCATGATGACCACCTATCCCCCTTATCCCTCTTCAAAACTGCCATCCCCAATACCTCTCACACTCCCTTCCCCCAACCCGCCCTAAGAGTCTACCTTGCCATGGTGGGCCGGCTTACAATCCTATTGGCCAAAATGTGATTTACTTTTAGCCAATTGGATTAGTCAAAGTACTCTGCCAAAAAAGAATATAATAAACTATCTTAGAGGGAGATCAACTAATTAGGGACATCTTGTATTAGGCACCAATCAAATTCTCTCAAGGGCCAGTTCACACTTGGTGTGCTTTTGGTGGGGAGTTTTTCTGCTCTTTGCTGATAGCTAGTATTCAGCATAGCACTGTGGTAAATCCTTGCAGTGCCTGAAGTGTGCTTATATCGCAACGGTGCACTGCGTGCAACATTTCAGTGGCAGTTAGAGTGCCGTTCTCATTCTGTGGAATGAAACTCGAAAAACGTAATCACTGCAACATGGAGCCACAATTGTTTGGTAAAAATGCAATCACACTCCATAGGCGATTGTGATTTGCCTTTTGCGATCCCAATGTTGAACCAGGCCTAAAGGGAACCAGATGGATCCCAATTATTTATCAGGTGGTCATCGTGTTTCCAGACTTTTCATTTGGGGGTGTAGGAGTGGTACCCATGATGACCACCTATCCCCCTTATCCCTCTTCAAAACCGCCATCCCCAATACCTCTCACACTCCCTTCCCCCAACCCGCCCTAAGAGTCTACCTTGCCATGGTGGACCGGCTTACAATCCTATTGGCCAAAATGTGATTTACTTTCAGCCAATTGGATTAGCTAAAGTACTCTGCCAAAAAAGAATATAATAAACTATCTTAGAGGGAGATCAACTAATTAGGGACCTCTTGTATTAGGCACCAATCAAATTCTCTCAAGGGCCAGTTCACACTTCTTGTGCTTTTGGTGGGGAGCGTTTCTGCTCTTTGCTGATGGCCGGTATTCAGCAAAGCACTGTAGTAAATCCTTGCAGTGCCTGAAGTGTGCTTATATCGCAAAGGTGCACTGCGTGCAACATTTCAGTGGCAGTTAGAGTGCCGTTCTCATTCTGTGGAATGAGACTAGAAAAACGTAATCACTGCAACATGGAGCCACAATTGCTTGGTAAAAATGCAATCACACTTCATAGGCGATTGCGATTTGCCTTTTGCGATCCTAATGTTGAACCAGGCCTAAAGGGAACCAGATGGATCCCAATTATTTATCAGGTGGTCATCGTGTTTCCAGACTTTTCACTTGGGGGTTTAAGAGTGGTACCCATGATGACCACCTATTTATTTTTTCCTTCACCAAAACCGCCATCCCCAATACCTCTCACACTCCCTTCTCCCAACCCGCCCTAAGAGTCTACCTTGCCATGGTGGGCCGGCTAACAATCCTATTGGCCAAAATGTGATTTACTTTTAGCCAATTGGATTAGCCAAAGTACTCTGCCAAAAAATAATATAATAAAACTATCTTAGAGGGAGATCAACTAATTAGGGACCTCTTGTATTAGGCATGTTTATATTCAAAAAGTGTATCATGCCCATTTTTCAATAGCAACAGCAAGGCCATGAACATGTAAATTGTATTGCCGGGTTTTTGCTAGTGCAATTGGTATTTTCCAGAATTACGATTGTCGGCCTGCATCTTTTTTGTTTTGTTTTTGCGCTTTTGTGCTTTGTAACTTTTTGGTGAGGATTGGTATGGCTGTGGGGAGGAGGAGGCCATAAGTAGAACTTGGGGGTATATTTAAATCATTTTAAATATGCCCCTGAGTTCTACACTGCAGGTTGCAACAATTTGTAATCACCAATCAAATTCTCTCAAGGGCCAGTTCACACTTGGTGTGCTTTTGGTGGGGAGCGTTTCTGCTCTTTGCTGATAGCCGGTATTCAGCAAAGCACTGTGTTAAATCCTTGCAGTGCCTGAAGTGTGCTTATATCGCAAAGGTGCACTGTGTGCAACATTTCAGTGGCAGTTAGAGTGCCGTTCTCATTCTGTGGAATGAGACTAGAAAAACGTAATCACTGCAACATGGAGCCACAATTGCTTGGTAAAAATGCAATCACACTCCATAGGCGATTGCGATTTGCCTTTTGCGATCCCAATGTTGAACCAGGCCTAAAGGGAACCAGATGGATCCCAATTATTTATCAGGTGGTCATCGTGTTTCCAGACTTTTCACTTGGGGGTTTAAGAGTGGTACCCATGATGACCACCTATTTATTTTTTCCTTCACCAAAACCGCCATCCCCAATACCTCTCACACTCCCTTCTCCCAGCCCGCCCTAAGAGTCTACCTTGCCATGGTGGGCCGGCTTACAAACCTATTGGCCAAAATGTGATTTACTTTTAGCCAATTGGATTAGCCAAAGTACTCTGCCAAAAAATATTATAATAAAACTATCTTAGAGGGAGATCAACTAATTAGTGACCTCTTGTATTAGGCATGTTTATATTTAAAAAGTGTATCATGCCCATTTTGCAATAGCAACAGCAAGGCCATGAACATGTAAATTGTATTGCCGGGTTTTTGCTAGTGCAATTGGTATTTTCCAGAATTACGATTGTCGGCCTGCATCTTTTTTGTTTTGTTTGCGTTTTTGTGCTTTGTAACTTTTTGGTGAGGATTGGTATGGCTGTGGGGAGGAGGAGGCCATAAGTAGAACTTGGGGGTATATTTAAATCATTTTAAATATGCCCCTGAGTTCTACACTGCAGGTTGCAACAATTTGTAATCACCAATCAAATTCTCTCAAGGGCCAGTTCACACTTGGTGTGCTTTTGGTGGGGAGCGTTTCTGCTCTTTGCTGATAGCCGGTATTCAGCAAAGCACTGTGGTAAATCCTTGCAGTGCCTGAAGTGTGCTTATATCACAAAGGTGCACTGCGTGCAACATTTCAGTGGCAGTTAGAGTGCCGTTCTCATTCTGTGGAATGAGACTCGAAAAACGTAATCACTGCAACATGGAGCCACAATTGCTTGGTAAAAATGCAATCACACTCCATAGGCGATTGCGATTTGCCTTTTGCGATCCCAATGTTGAACCAGGCCTAAGGGGAACCAGATGGATCCCAACTAATTATCAGGTGGTCATCGTGTTTCCAGACTTTTCACTTGGGGGTGTAAGAGTGGTACCCATGATGACCACCTATTTATTTTTTCCTTCACCAAAACCGCCATCCCAATACCTCTCACACTCCCTTCTCCCAACCCGCCCTTAGAGTCTACCTTGCCATGGTGGGCCGGCTTACAATCCTATTGGCCAAAATGTGATTTACTTTTAGCCAATTGGATTAGCCAAAGTACTCTGCCAAAAAAGAATATAATAAACTATCTTAGAGGGAGATCAACTAATTAGGGACATCTTGCATTAGGCACCAATCAAATTCTCTCAAGGGCCAGTTCACACTTGGTGTGCTTTTGGTGGGGAGTTTTTCTGCTCTTTGCTGATAGCTAGTATTCAGCATAGCACTGTGGTAAATCCTTGCAGTGCCTGAAGTGTGCTTATATCGCAACGGTGCACTGCGTGCAACATTTCAGTGGCAGTTAGAGTGCCGTTCTCATTCTGTGGAATGAAACTCGAAAAACGTAATCACTGCAACATGGAGCCACAATTGTTTGGTAAAAATGCAATCACACTCCATAGGCGATTGTGATTTGCCTTTTGCGATCCCAATGTTGAACCACGCCTAAAGGGAACCAGATGGATCCCAATTATTTATCAGGTGGTCATCGTGTTTCCAGACTTTTCACTTGGGGGTTTAAGAGTGGTACCCATGATGACCACCTATTTATTTTTTCCTTTACCAAAACCGCCATCCGAATACCTCTCACACTCCCTTCTCCCAACCCGCCCTTAGAGTCTACCTTGCCATGGTGGGCCGGCTTACAATCCTATTGGCCAAAATGTGATTAACTTTTAGCCAATTGGATTAGCCAAAGTACTAAGCCAAAAAATAATATAATAAAACTATCTTAGAGGGAGATCAACTAATTAGGGACCTCTTGTATTAGGCATGTTTATATTCAAAAAGTGTATCATGCCCATTTTGCAATAGCAACAGCAAGGCCATGAACATGTAAATTGCATTGCCGGGTTTTTGCTAGTGCAATTGATATTTTCCAGAATTACGATAGTCGGCCTGCATTTTTTTTTGTTTTGTTTGCGCTTTTGTGCTTTGTAACTTTTTGGTGAGGATTGGTATGGCTGTGGGGAGGAGGAGGCCATAAGTAGAACTTGGGGGTATATTTAAATCATTTTAAATATGCCCCTGAGTTCTACACTGCAGGTTGCAACAATTTGTAATCACCAATCAAATTCTCTCAAGGGCCAGTTCACACTTGGTGTGCTTTTGGTGGGGGGCGTTTCTGCTCTTTGCTGATAGCCGGTATTCAGCAAAGCACTGTGGTAAATCCTTGCAGTGCCTGAAGTGTGCTTATATCACAAAGGTGCACTGCGTGCAACATTTCAGTGGCAGTTAGAGTGCCGTTCTCATTCTGGGGAATGAGACTCGAAAAACGTAATCACTGCAACATGGAGCCACAATTGCTTGGTAAAAATGCAATCACACTTCATAGGCGATTGCGATTTGCCTTTTGCGATCCCAATGTTGAACCGGGCCTAAAGGGAACCAGATGGATCCCAATTATTTATCAGGTGGTCATCGTGTTTCCAGACTTTTCACTTGGGGGTTTAAGAGTGGTACCCATGATGACCACCTATTTATTTTTTCCTTCACCAAAACCGCCATCCCCAATACCTCTCACACTCCCTTCTCCCAACCCGCCCTAAGAGTCTACCTTGCCATGGTGGGCCGGCTAACAATCCTATTGGCCAAAATGTGATTTACTTTTAGCCAATTGGATTAGCCAAAGTACTCTGCCAAAAAATAATATAATAAAACTATCTTAGAGGAAGATCAACTAATTAGGGACCTCTTGTATTAGGCATGTTTATATTCAAAAAGTGTATCATGCCCATTTTTCAATAGCAACAGCAAGGCCATGAACATGTAAATTGTATTGCCGGGTTTTTGCTAGTGCAATTGGTATTTTCCAGAATTACGATTGTCGGCCTGCATCTTTTTTGTTTTGTTTTTGCGCTTTTGTGCTTTGTAACTTTTTGGTGAGGATTGGTATGGCTGTGGGGAGGAGGAGGCCATAAGTAGAACTTGGGGGTATATTTAAATCATTTTAAATATGCCCCTGAGTTCTACACTGCAGGTTGCAACAATTTGTAATCACCAATCAAATTCTCTCAAGGGCCAGTTCACACTTGGTGTGCTTTTGGTGGGGAGCGTTTCTGCTCTTTGCTGATAGCCGGTATTCAGCAAAGCACTGTGTTAAATCCTTGCAGTGCCTGAAGTGTGCTTATATCGCAAAGGTGCACTGTGTGCAACATTTCAGTGGCAGTTAGAGTGCCGTTCTCATTCTGTGGAATGAGACTAGAAAAACGTAATCACTGCAACATGGAGCCACAATTGCTTGGTAAAAATGCAATCACACTCCATAGGCGATTGCGATTTGCCTTTTGCGATCCCAATGTTGAACCAGGCCTAAGGGGAACCAGATGGATCCCAACTAATTATCAGGTGGTCATCGTGTTTCCAGACTTTTCACTTGGGGGTGTAAGAGTGGTACCCATGATGACCACCTATCCCCCTTATCCCTCTTCAAAACTGCCATCCCCAATACCTCTCACACTCCCTTCCCCCAACCCGCCCTAAGAGTCTACCTTGCCATGGTGGGCCGGCTTACAATCCTATTGGCCAAAATGTGATTTACTTTTAGCCAATTGGATTAGTCAAAGTACTCTGCCAAAAAAGAATATAATAAACTATCTTAGAGGGAGATCAACTAATTAGGGACATCTTGTATTAGGCACCAATCAAATTCTCTCAAGGGCCAGTTCACACTTGGTGTGCTTTTGGTGGGGAGTTTTTCTGCTCTTTGCTGATAGCTAGTATTCAGCATAGCACTGTGGTAAATCCTTGCAGTGCCTGAAGTGTGCTTATATCGCAACGGTGCACTGCGTGCAACATTTCAGTGGCAGTTAGAGTGCCGTTCTCATTCTGTGGAATGAAACTCGAAAAACGTAATCACTGCAACATGGAGCCACAATTGTTTGGTAAAAATGCAATCACACTCCATAGGCGATTGTGATTTGCCTTTTGCGATCCCAATGTTGAACCAGGCCTAAAGGGAACCAGATGGATCCCAATTATTTATCAGGTGGTCATCGTGTTTCCAGACTTTTCATTTGGGGGTGTAGGAGTGGTACCCATGATGACCACCTATCCCCCTTATCCCTCTTCAAAACCGCCATCCCCAATACCTCTCACACTCCCTTCCCCCAACCCGCCCTAAGAGTCTACCTTGCCATGGTGGACCGGCTTACAATCCTATTGGCCAAAATGTGATTTACTTTCAGCCAATTGGATTAGCTAAAGTACTCTGCCAAAAAAGAATATAATAAACTATCTTAGAGGGAGATCAACTAATTAGGGACCTCTTGTATTAGGCACCAATCAAATTCTCTCAAGGGCCAGTTCACACTTGGTGTGCTTTTGGTGGGGAGCGTTTCTGCTCTTTGCTGATGGCCGGTATTCAGCAAAGCACTGTAGTAAATCCTTGCAGTGCCTGAAGTGTGCTTATATCGCAAAGGTGCACTGCGTGCAACATTTCAGTGGCAGTTAGAGTGCCGTTCTCATTCTGTGGAATGAGACTAGAAAAACGTAATCACTGCAACATGGAGCCACAATTGCTTGGTAAAAATGCAATCACACTTTATAGGCGATTGCGATTTGCCTTTTGCGATCCTAATGTTGAACCAGGCCTAAAGGGAACCAGATGGATCCCAATTATTTATCAGGTGGTCATCGTGTTTCCAGACTTTTCACTTGGGGGTTTAAGAGTGGTACCCATGATGACCACCTATTTATTTTTTCCTTCACCAAAACCGCCATCCCCAATACCTCTCACACTCCCTTCTCCCAACCCGCCCTAAGAGTCTACCTTGCCATGGTGGGCCGGCTAACAATCCTATTGGCCAAAATGTGATTTACTTTTAGCCAATTGGATTAGCCAAAGTACTCTGCCAAAAAATAATATAATAAAACTATCTTAGAGGGAGATCAACTAATTAGGGACCTCTTGTATTAGGCATGTTTATATTCAAAAAGTGTATTATGCCCATTTTTCAATAGCAACAGCAAGGCCATGAACATGTAAATTGTATTGCCGGGTTTTTGCTAGTGCAATTGGTATTTTCCAGAATTACGATTGTCGGCCTGCATCTTTTTTGTTTTGTTTTTGCGCTTTTGTGCTTTGTAACTTTTTGGTGAGGATTGGTATGGCTGTGGGGAGGAGGAGGCCATAAGTAGAACTTGGGGGTATATTTAAATCATTTTAAATATGCCCCTGAGTTCTACACTGCAGGTTGCAACAATTTGTAATCACCAATCAAATTCTCTCAAGGGCCAGTTCACACTTGGTGTGCTTTTGGTGGGGAGCGTTTCTGCTCTTTGCTGATAGCCGGTATTCAGCAAAGCACTGTGTTAAATCCTTGCAGTGCCTGAAGTGTGCTTATATCGCAAAGGTGCACTGTGTGCAACATTTCAGTGGCAGTTAGAGTGCCGTTCTCATTCTGTGGAATGAGACTAGAAAAACGTAATCACTGCAACATGGAGCCACAATTGCTTGGTAAAAATGCAATCACACTCCATAGGCGATTGCGATTTGCCTTTTGCGATCCCAATGTTGAACCAGGCCTAAAGGGAACCAGATGGATCCCAATTATTTATCAGGTGGTCATCGTGTTTCCAGACTTTTCACTTGGGGGTTTAAGAGTGGTACCCATGATGACCACCTATTTATTTTTTCCTTCACCAAAACCGCCATCCCCAATACCTCTCACACTCCCTTCTCCCAGCCCGCCCTAAGAGTCTACCTTGCCATGGTGGGCCGGCTTACAAACCTATTGGCCAAAATGTGATTTACTTTTAGCCAATTGGATTAGCCAAAGTACTCTGCCAAAAAATATTATAATAAAACTATCTTAGAGGGAGATCAACTAATTAGTGACCTCTTGTATTAGGCATGTTTATATTTAAAAAGTGTATCATGCCCATTTTGCAATAGCAACAGCAAGGCCATGAACATGTAAATTGTATTGCCGGGTTTTTGCTAGTGCAATTGGTATTTTCCAGAATTACGATTGTCGGCCTGCATCTTTTTTGTTTTGTTTGCGCTTTTGTGCTTTGTAACTTTTTGGTGAGGATTGGTATGGCTGTGGGGAGGAGGAGGCCATAAGTAGAACTTGGGGGTATATTTAAATCATTTTAAATATGCCCCTGAGTTCTACACTGCAGGTTGCAACAATTTGTAATCACCAATCAAATTCTCTCAAGGGCCAGTTCACACTTGGTGTGCTTTTGGTGGGGAGCGTTTCTGCTCTTTGCTGATAGCCGGTATTCAGCAAAGCACTGTGGTAAATCCTTGCAGTGCCTGAAGTGTGCTTATATCACAAAGGTGCACTGCGTGCAACATTTCAGTGGCAGTTAGAGTGCCGTTCTCATTCTGTGGAATGAGACTCGAAAAACGTAATCACTGCAACATGGAGCCACAATTGCTTGGTAAAAATGCAATCACACTCCATAGGCGATTGCGATTTGCCTTTTGCGATCCCAATGTTGAACCAGGCCTAAGGGGAACCAGATGGATCCCAACTAATTATCAGGTGGTCATCGTGTTTCCAGACTTTTCACTTGGGGGTGTAAGAGTGGTACCCATGATGACCACCTATTTATTTTTTCCTTCACCAAAACCGCCATCCCAATACCTCTCACACTCCCTTCTCCCAACCCGCCCTTAGAGTCTACCTTGCCATGGTGGGCCGGCTTACAATCCTATTGGCCAAAATGTGATTTACTTTTAGCCAATTGGATTAGCCAAAGTACTCTGCCAAAAAAGAATATAATAAACTATCTTAGAGGGAGATCAACTAATTAGGGACATCTTGTATTAGGCACCAATCAAATTCTCTCAAGGGCCAGTTCACACTTGGTGTGCTTTTGGTGGGGAGTTTTTCTGCTCTTTGCTGATAGCTAGTATTCAGCATAGCACTGTGGTAAATCCTTGCAGTGCCTGAAGTGTGCTTATATCGCAACGGTGCACTGCGTGCAACATTTCAGTGGCAGTTAGAGTGCCGTTCTCATTTTGTGGAATGAAACTCGAAAAACGTAATCACTGCAACATGGAGCCACAATTGTTTGGTAAAAATGCAATCACACTCCATAGGCGATTGTGATTTGCCTTTTGCGATCCCAATGTTGAACCAGGCCTAAAGGGAACCAGATGGATCCCAATTATTTATCAGGTGGTCATCGTGTTTCCAGACTTTTCACTTGGGGGTTTAAGAGTGGTACCCATGATGACCACCTATTTATTTTTTCCTTCACCAAAACCGCCATCCCCAATACCTCTCACACTCCCTTCTCCCAACCCGCCCTAAGAGTCTACCTTGCCATGGTGGGCCGGCTTACAATCCTATTGGCCAAAATGTGATTTACTTTTAGCCAATTGGATTAGCCAAAGTACTCTGCCAAAAAATAATATAATAAAACTATCTTAGAGGGAGATCAACTAATTAGGGACCTCTTGTATTAGGCATGTTTATATTTAAAAAGTGTATCATGCCCATTTTGCAATAGCAACAGCAAGGCCATGAACATGTAAATTGCATTGCCGGGTTTTTGCTAGTGCAATTGGTATTTTCCAGAATTATGATTGTCGGCCTGCATCTTTTTTGTTTTGTTTGCGCTTTTGTGCTTTGTAACTTTTTGGTGAGGATTGGTATGGCTGTGGGGAGGAGGAGGCCATAAGTAGAACTTGGGGGTATATTTAAATCATTTTAAATATGCCCCTGAGTTCTACACTGCAGGTTGCAACAATTTGTAATCACCAATCAAATTCTCTCAAGGGCCAATTCACACTTGGTGTGCTTTTGGTGGGGAGCGTTTCTACTCTTTGCTGATAGTCGGTATTCAGCAAAGCACTGTGGTAAATCCTTGCAGTGCCTGAAGTGTGCTTATATCGCAACGGTGCACTGCGTGCAACATTTCAGTGGCAGTTAGAGTGCCGTTCTCATTCTGTGGAATGAGACTCGAAAAACGTAATCACTGCAACATGGAGCCACAATTGTTTGGTAAAAATGCAATCACACTCCATAGGCGATTGTGATTTGCCTTTTGCGATCCCAATGTTGAACCAGGCCTAAAGGGAACCAGATGGATCCCAATTATTTATCAGGTGGTCATCATGTTTCCAGACTTTTCACTTGGGGGTGTAGGAGTGGTACCCATGATGACCACCTATCCCCCTTATCCCTCTTCAAAACCGCCATCCCCAATACCTCTCACACTCCCTTTCCCCAACCCGCCCTAAGAGTCTACCTTGCCATGGTGGACCGGCTTACAATCCTATTGGCCAAAATGTGATTTACTTTCAGCCAATTGGATTAGCTAAAGTACTCTGCCAAGAAAGAATATAATAAACTATCTTAGAGGGAGATCAACTAATTAGGGACCTCTTGTATTAGGCACCAATCAAATTCTCTCAAGGTCCAATTCACACTTGGTGTGCTTTTGGTGGGGAGCGTTTCTGCTCTTTGCTGATGGCCGGTATTCAGCAAAGCACTGTAGTAAATCCTTGCAGTGCCTGAAGTGTGCTTATATCGCAAAGGTGCACTGCGTGCAACATTTCAGTGGCAGTTAGAGTGCCGTTCTCATTCTGTGGAATGAGACTCGAAAAACGTAATCACTGCAACATGGAGCCACAATTGTTTGGTAAAAATGCAATCACACTCCATAGGCGATTGCGATTTGCCTTTTGCGATCCCAATGTTGAACCAGGCCTAAAGGGAACCAGATGGATCCCAATTATTTATCAGGTGGTCATCGTGTTTCCAGACTTTTCACTTGGGGGTTTAAGAGTGGTACCCATGATGACCACCTATTTATTTTTTCCTTCACCAAAACCGCCATTCCAATACCTCTCACACTCCCTTCTCCCAACCCGCCCTTAGAGTCTACCTTGCCATGGTGGGCCGGCTTACAATCCTATTGGCCAAAATGTGATTAACTTTTAGCCAATTGGATTAGCCAAAGTACTCTGCCAAAAAATAATATAATAAAACTATCTTAGAGGGAGATCAACTAATTAGGGACCTCTTGTATTAGGCATGTTTATATTCAAAAAGTGTTTTATGCCCATTTTGCAATAGCAACAGCAAGGCCATGAACATGTAAATTGCATTGCCGGGTTTTTGCTAGTGCAATTGATATTTTCCAGAATTACGATTGTCGGCCTGCATTTTTTTTGTTTTGTTTGCGCTTCTGTGCTTTGTAACTTTTTGGTGAGGATTGGTATGGCTGTGGGGAGGAGGAGGCCATAAGTAGAACTTGGGGGTATATTTAAATCATTTTAAATATGCCCCTGAGTTCTACACTGCAGGTTGCAACAATTTGTAATCACCAATCAAATTCTCTCAAGGGCCAGTTCACACTTGGTGTGCTTTTGGTGGGGGGCGTTTCTGCTCTTTGCTGATAGCCGGTATTCAGCAAAGCACTATGGTAAATCCTTGCAGTGCCTGAAGTGTGCTTATATCACAAAGGTGCACTGCGTGCAACATTTCAGTGGCAGTTAGAGTGCCGTTCTCATTCTGTGGAATGAGACTCGAAAAACGTAATCACTGCAACATGGAGCCACAATTGTTTGGTAAAAATGCAATCACATTCCATAGGCGATTGCGATTTGCCTTTTGCGATCCCAATGTTGAACCAGGCCTAAAGGGAACCAGATGGATCCCAATTATTTATCAGGTGGTCATCGTGTTTCCAGACTTTTCACTTGGGGGTGTAGGAGTGGTACCCATGATGACCACCTATCCCCCTTATCCCTCTTCAAAACCGCCATCCCCAATACCTCTCACACTCCCTTCCCCCAACCCGCCCTAAGAGTCTACCTTGCCATGGTGGACCGGCTTACAATCCTATTGGCCAAAATGTGATTTACTTTTAGCCAATTGGATTAGCTAAAGTACTCTGCCAAAAAAGAATATAATAAACTATCTTAGAGGGAGATCAACTAATTAGGGACCTCTTGTATTAGGCACCAATCATATTCTCTCCAGGGCCAGTTCACACTTGGTGTGCTTTTGGTGGGGAGCGTTTCTGCTCTTTGCTGATAGCCGGTATTCAGCAAAGCACTGTGGTAAATCCTTGCAGTGCCTGAAGTGTGCTTATATTGCAAAGGTGCACTGCGTGCAACATTTCAGTGGCAGTTAGAGTGCCGTTCTCATTCTGTGGAATGAGACTAGAAAAACGTAATCACTGCAACATGGAGCCACAATTGCTTGGTAAAAATGTAATCACACTTCATAGGCGATTGCGATTTGCCTTTTGCGATCCCAATGTTGAACCAGGCCTAAAGGGAACCAGATGGATCCCAATTATTTATCAGGTGGTCATCGTGTTTCCAGACTTTTCACTTGGGGGTTTAAGAGTGGTACCCATGATGACCACCTATTTATTTTTTCCTTCACCAAAACCGCCATCCCCAATACCTCTCACACTCCCTTCTCCCAACCCGCCCTAAGAGTCTACCTTGCCATGGTGGGTCGGCTAACAATCCTATTTGCCAAAATGTGATTTACTTTTAGCCAATTGGATTAGCCAAAGTACTCTGCCAAAAAATAATATAATAAAACTATCTTAGAGGGAGATCAACTAATTAGGGACCTCTTGTATTAGGCATGTTTATATTCAAAAAGTGTATCATGCCCATTTTGCAATAGCAACAGCAAGGCCATGAACATGTAAATTGTATTGCCGGGTTTTTGCTAGTGCAATTGGTATTTTCCAGAATTACGATTGTCGGCCTGCATCTTTTTTGTTTTGTTTTTGCGCTTTTGTGCTTTGTAACTTTTTGGTGAGGATTGGTATGGCTGTGGGGAGGAGGAGGCCATAAGTAGAACTTGGGGGTATATTTAAATCATTTTAAATATGCCCCTGAGTTCTACACTGCAGGTTGCAACAATTTGTAATCACCAATCAAATTCTCTCAAGGGCCAGTTCACACTTGGTGTGCTTTTGGTGGGGAGCGTTTCTGCTCTTTGCTGATAGCCGGTATTCAGCAAAGCACTGTGTTAAATCCTTGCAGTGCCTGAAGTGTGCTTATATCGCAAAGGTGCACTGTGTGCAACATTTCAGTTGCAGTTAGAGTGCCGTTCTCATTCTGTGGAATGAGACTAGAAAAACGTAATCACTGCAACATGGAGCCACAATTGCTTGGTAAAAATGCAGTCACA
Source organism: Hyperolius riggenbachi (assembly GCF_040937935.1). Classification (NCBI taxonomy): domain Eukaryota; kingdom Metazoa; phylum Chordata; class Amphibia; order Anura; family Hyperoliidae; genus Hyperolius; species Hyperolius riggenbachi. The sequence continues at coordinate 139,268,995 of NC_090656.1, forward strand.
CTCCATAGGCGATTGCGATTTGCCTTTTGCGATCCCAATGTTGAACCAGGCCTAAAGGGAACCAGATGGATCCCAATTATTTATCAGGTGGTCATCGTGTTTCCAGACTTTTCACTTGGGGGTTTAAGAGTGGTACCCATGATGACCACCTATTTATTTTTTCCTTCACCAAAACCGCCATCCCCAATACCTCTCACACTCCCTTCTCCAAACCCGCCCCAAGAGTCTACCTTGCCATGGTGGGCCGGCTTACAATCCTATTGGCCAAAATGTGATTTACTTTTAGCCAATTGGATTAGCCAAAGTACTCTGCCAAAAAATATTATAATAAAACTATCTTAGAGGGAGATCAACTAATTAGTGACCTCTTGTATTAGGCATGTTTATATTTAAAAAGTGTATCATGCCCATTTTGCAATAGCAACAGCAAGGCCATGAACATGTAAATTGTATTGCCGGGTTTTTGCTAGTGCAATTGGTATTTTCCAGAATTACGATTGTCGGCCTGCATCTTTTTTGTTTTGTTTGCGCTTTTGTGCTTTGTAACTTTTTGGTGAGGATTGGTATGGCTGTGGGGAGGAGGAGGCCATAAGTAGAACTTGGGGGTATATTTAAATCATTTTAAATATGCCCCTGAGTTCTACACTGCAGGTTGCAACAATTTGTAATCACCAATCAAATTCTCTCAAGGGCCAGTTCACACTTGGTGTGCTTTTGGTGGGGAGCGTTTCTGCTCTTTGCTGATAGCCGGTATTCAGCAAAGCACTGTGTTAAATCCTTGCAGTGCCTGAAGTGTGCTTATATCGCAAAGGTGCACTGTGTGCAACATTTCAGTTGCAGTTAGAGTGCCGTTCTCATTCTGTGGAATGAGACTAGAAAAACGTAATCACTGCAACATGGAGCCACAATTGCTTGGTAAAAATGCAGTCACACTCCATAGGCGATTGCGATTTGCCTTTTGCGATCCCAATGTTGAACCAGGCCTAAAGGGAACCAGATGGATCCCAATTATTTATCAGGTGGTCATCGTGTTTCCAGACTTTTCACTTGGGGGTTTAAGAGTGGTACCCATGATGACCACCTATTTATTTTTTCCTTCACCAAAACCGCCATCCCCAATACCTCTCACACTCCCTTCTCCAAACCCGCCCCAAGAGTCTACCTTGCCATGGTGGGCCGGCTTACAATCCTATTGGCCAAAATGTGATTTACTTTTAGCCAATTGGATTAGCCAAAGTACTCTGCCAAAAAATATTATAATAAAACTATCTTAGAGGGAGATCAACTAATTAGTGACCTCTTGTATTAGGCATGTTTATATTTAAAAAGTGTATCATGCCCATTTTGCAATAGCAACAGCAAGGCCATGAACATGTAAATTGTATTGCCGGGTTTTTGCTAGTGCAATTGGTATTTTCCAGAATTACGATTGTCGGCCTGCATCTTTTTTGTTTTGTTTGCGCTTTTGTGCTTTGTAACTTTTTGGTGAGGATTGGTATGGCTGTGGGGAGGAGGAGGCCATAAGTAGAACTTGGGGGTATATTTAAATCATTTTAAATATGCCCCTGAGTTCTACACTGCAGGTTGCAACAATTTGTAATCACCAATCAAATTCTCTCAAGGGCCAGTTCACACTTGGTGTGCTTTTGGTGGGGAGCGTTTCTGCTCTTTGCTGATAGCCGGTATTCAGCAAAGCACTGTGGTAAATCCTTGCAGTGCCTGAAGTGTGCTTATATCACAAAGGTGCACTGTGTGCAACATTTCAGTGGCAGTTAGAGTGCCGTTCTCATTCTGTGGAATGAGACTAGAAAAACTTAATCACTGCAACATGGAGCCACAATTGCTTGGTAAAAATACAATCACACTCCATAGGCGATTGCGATTTGCCTTTTGCGATCCCAATGTTGAACCAGGCCTAAGGGGAACCAGATGGATCCCAACTAATTATCAGGTGGTCATCGTGTTTCCAGACTTTTCACTTGGGGGTGTAAGAGTGGTACCCATGATGACCACCTATCCCCCTTATCCCTCTTCAAAACTGCCATCCCCAATACCTCTCACACTCCCTTCCCCCAACCCGCCCTAAGAGTCTACCTTGCCATGGTGGGCCAGCTTACAATCCTATTGGCCAAAATGTGATTTACTTTTAGCCAATTGGATTAGCCAAAGTACTCTGCCAAAAAAGAATATAATAAACTATCTTAGAGGGAGATCAACTAATTAGGGACATCTTGTATTAGGCACCAATCAAATTCTCTCAAGGGCCAGTTCACACTTGGTGTGCTTTTGGTGGGGAGCGTTTCTGCTCTTTGCTGATAGCCGGTATTCAGCAAGGCACTGTGGTAAATCCTTGCAGTGCCTGAAGTGAGCTTATATCGCAACGGTGCACTGCGTGCAACATTTCAGTGGCAGTTAGAGTGCCGTTCTCATTCTGTGGAATGAGACTAGAAAAACGTAATCACTGCAACATGGAGCCACAATTGCTTGGTAAAAATGCAATCACACTCCATAGGCGATTGCGATTTGCCTTTTGCGATCCCAATGTTGAACCAGGCCTAAAGGGAGCCAGATGGATCCCAATTATTTATCAGGTGGTCATCGTGTTTCCAGACTTTTCACTTGGGGGTGTAGGAGTGGTACCCATGATGACCACCTATCCCCCTTATCCCTCTTCAAAACCGCCATCCCCAATACCTCTCACACTCCCTTCCCCCAACCCGCCCTAAGAGTCTACCTTGCCATGGTGGAGCGGCTTACAATCCTATTGGCCAAAATGTGATTTACTTTTAGCCAACTGGATTAGCTAAAGTACTCTGCCAAAAAAGAATATAATAAACTATCTTAGAGGGAGATCAACTAATTAGGGACCTCTTGCATTAGGTACCAATCATATTCTCTCCAGGGCCAGTTCACACTTGGTGTGCTTTTGGTGGGGAGCGTTTCTGCTCTTTGCTGATAGCCGGTATTCAGCAAAGCACTGTGGTAAATCCTTGCAGTGCCTTAAGTGTGCTTATATCGCAACGGTGCACTGCGTGCAACATTTCAGTGGCAGTTAGAGTGCCGTTCTCATTCTGTGGAATGAGACTAGAAAAACGTAATCACTGCAACATGGAGCCACAATTGCTTGGTAAAAATGCAATCACACTCCATAGGCGATTGCGATTTGCCTTTTGCGATCCCAATGTTGAACCAGGCCTAAAGCGAACCAGATGGATCCCAATTATTTATCAGGTGGTCATCGTGTTTCCAGACTTTTCACTTGGGGGTTTAAGAGTGGTACCCATGATGACCACCTATTTATTTTTTCCTTCACCAAAACCGCCATCCCCAATACCTCTCACACTCCCTTCTCCCAACCCGCCCTAAGAGTCTACCTTGCCATGGTGGGCCGGCTTACAATCCTATTGGCCAAAATGTGATTTACTTTTAGCCAATTGGATTAGCCAAACTACTCTGCCAAAAAAGAATATAATAAAACTATCTTAGAGGGAGATAAACTTATTAGGGACCTCTTGTATTAGGCATGTTTATATTCAAAAAGTGTATCATGCCCATTTTGCAATAGCAACAGCAATGCCATGAACATGTAAATTGCATTGCCGGGTTTTTGCTAGTGCAATTGGTATTTTTCAGAATTACGATTGTCGGCCTGCATCTTTTTTGTTTTGTTTGCGCTTTTGTGCTTTGTAAGTTTTTGGTGAGGATTGGTATGGCTGTGGGGAGGAGGAGGCCATAAGTAGAACTTGGGGGTATATTTACATCATTTTAAATATGCCCCTGAGTTCTACACTGCAGGTTGCAACAATTTGTAATCACCAATCAAATTCTCTCAAGGGCCAATTCACACTTGGTGTGCTTTTGGTGGGGAGCGTTTCTGCTCTTTGCTAATAGCCGATATTCAGCAAAGCACTGTGGTAAATCCTTGCAGTGCCTGAAGTGTGCTTATATCGCAAAGGTGCACTGCGTGCAACATTTCAGTGGCAGTTAGAGTGCCGTTCTCATTCTGTGGAATGAGACTAGAAAAACGTAATCACTGCAACATGGAGCCACAATTACTTGGTAAAAATGCAATCACACTCCATAGGCGATTGCGATTTGCCTTTTGCGATCCCAATGTTGAACTATCCCTAAAGGGAACCAGATGGATCCCAATTATTTATCAGGTGGTCATCGTGTTTCCAGACTTTTCACTTGGGGGTGTAAGAGTGGTACCCATGATGACCACCTATCCCCCTTATCCCTCTTCAAAACCGCCATCCCCAATACTTCCCACACTCCCTTCCCCCAACCCGCCCTAAGAGTCTACCTTGCCATGGTGGGCCGGCTTACAATCCTATTGGCCAAAATGTGATTTACTTTTAGCCAATTGGATTAGCTAAAGTACTCTGCCAAAAAAGGATATAATAAACTATCTTAGAGGGACATAGGCGGCTTGTACTCGTTGCTTTTGTAACCGTGCTTAAATAAACTACCTCTTGCTTTTGGAGTGCCGGAGTCCGTCTTCTTCATTCATCAATGCTATCTTAGAGGGAGATCAACTAATTAGGGACCTCTTGTATTAGGCACCAATCATATTCTCTCCAGGGCCAGTTCACACTTGGTGTGCTTTTGGTGGGGAGCGTTTCTGCTCTTTGCTGATAGCCGGTATTCAGCAAAGCACTGTGGTAAATCCTTGCAGTGCCTGAAGTGTGCTTATATCGCAAAGGTGCACTGCGTGCAACATTTCAGTGGCAGTTAGAGTGCCGTTCTCATTCTGTGGAATGAGACTCGAAAAACGTAATCACTGCAACATGGAGCCACAATTGTTTGGTAAAAATGCAATCACACTCCATAGGCGATTGCGATTTGCCTTTTGCGATCCCAATGTGGAACCAGGCCTAAAGGGAACCAGATGGATCCCAACTAATTATCAGGTGGTCATCGTGTTTCCAGACTTTTCACTTGGGGGTGTAAGAGTGGTACCCATGATGACCACCTATCCCCCTTATCCCTCTTCAAAACTGCCATCCCCAATACCTCTCACACTCCCTTCCCCCAACCCGCCCTAAGAGTCTACCTTGCCATGGTGGGCCGGCTTACAATCCTATTGGCCAAAATGTGATTTACTTTTAGCCAATTGGATTAGCCAAAGTACTCTACCAAAAAAGAATATAATAAACTATCTTAGAGGGAGATCAATTAATTAGGTACATCTTGTATTAGGCACCAATCAAATTCTCTCAAGGGCCAGTTCACACTTGGTGTGCTTTTGGTGGGGAGCATTTCTGCTCTTTGCTGATAGCCGGTATTCAGCAAAGCACTGTGGTAAATCCTTGCAGTGCCTGAAGTGTGCTTATATCGCAAAGGTGCACTGCGTGCAACATTTCAGTGGCAGTTAGAGTGCCGTTCTCATTCTGTGGAATGAGACTTGAAAAACGTAATCACTGCAACATGGAGCCACAATTACTTGGTAAAAATGCAATCACACTCCATAGACGATTGCGATTTGCCTTTTGCGATCCCAATGTTGAACCAGGCCTAAAGGGAACCAGATGGATCCCAATTAATTATCAGGTGGTCATCCTGTTTCCAGACTTTTCACTTGGGGGTGTAAGAATGGTACCCATGATGACCACCTATCCCCCTTATCCCTCTTCAAAACCGCCATCCCCAATACCTCTCACACTCCCTTCCCCCAACCCGCCCTAAGAGTATACCTTGCCATGGTGGGCCGGCTTACAATCCTATTGGCCAAAATGTGATTTACTTTTAGCCAATTGGATTAGCCAAAGTACTCTACCAAAAAAGAATATAATAAACTATCTTAGAGGGAGATCAACTAATTAGGGACCTCTTGTATTAGGCACCAATCAAATTCTCTCAAGGGCCAGTTCACACTTGGTGTGGTTTTGGTGGGGAGCGTTTCTGCTCTTTGCTGATAGCCGGTATTCAGCAAAGCACTGTGGTAAATCCTTGCAGTGCCTGAAGTGTGCTTATATCGCAAAGGTGCACTGCGTGCAACATTTCAGTGGCAGTTAGAGTGCCGTTCTCATTCTGTGGAATGAGACTCGAAAAACGTAATCACTGCAACATGGAGCCACAATTGTTTGGTAAAAATGCAATCACACTCCATAGGCGATTGCGACTTGCCTTTTGCGATCCCAATGTGGAACCAGGCCTAAAAGGAACCAGATGGATCCCAACTAATTATCAGGTGGTCATCGTGTTTCCAGACTTTTCACTTGGGGGTGTAGGAGTGGTACCCATGATGACCACCTATCCCCCTTATCCCTCTTCAAAACCGCCATCCCCAATACCTCTCACACTCCCTTCCCCCAACCCGCCCTAAGAGTCTACCTTGCCATGGTGGACCGGCTTACAATCCTATTGGCCAAAATGTGATTTACTTTTAGCCAATTGGATTAGCTAAAGAACTCTGCCAAAAAAGAATATAATAAACTATCTTAGAGGGAGATCAACTAATTAGGGACCTCTTGTATCAGGCACCAATCATATTCTCTCCAGGGCCAGTTCACACTTGGTGTGCTTTTGGTGGGGAGCGTTTCTGCTTTTTGCTGATAGCCGGTATTCAGCAAAGCACTGTGGTAAATCCTTGCAGTGCCTGAAGTGTGCTTATATCGCAAAGGTGCACTGCGTGCAACATTTCAGTGGCAGTTAGAGTGCCGTTCTCATTCTGTGGAATGAGACTAGAAAAACGTAATCACTGCAACATGGAGCCACAATTGCTCGGTAAAAGTGCAATCACACTCCATAGGCGATTGCGATTTGCCTTTTGCGATCCCAATGTTGAACCAGGCCTAAAGGGAACCAGATGGATCCCAATTAATTATCAGGTGGTCATCCTGTTTCCAGACTTTTCACTTGGGGGTGTAAGAGTGGTACCCATGATGACCACCTATCCCCCTTATCCCTCTTCAAAACCGCCATCCCCAATACCTCTCACACTCCCTTCCCCCAACCCGCCCTAAGAGTCTACCTTGCCATGGTGGGCCGGCTTACAATCCTATTGGCCAAAATGTGATTTACTTTTAGCCAATTGGATTAGCTAAAGTACTCTGCCAAAAAAGGATATAATAAACTATCTTAGAGGGACATAGGCGGCTTGTACTCGTTGCTTTTGTAACCGTGCTTAAATAAACTACCTCTTGCTTTTGGAGTGCCGGAGTCCGTCTTCTTCATTCATCAATGCTATCTTAGAGGGAGATCAACTAATTAGGGACCTCTTGTATTAGGCACCAATCATATTCTCTCCAGGGCCAGTTCACACATGGTGTGCTTTTGGTGGGGAGCGTTTCTGCTCTTTGCTGATAGCCGGTATTCAGCAAAGCACTGTGGTAAATCCTTGCAGTGCCTGAAGTGTGCTTATATCGCAAAGGTGCACTGCGTGCAACATTTCAGTGGCAGTTAGAGTGCCGTTCTCATTCTGTGGAATGAGACTCGAAAAACGTAATCACTGCAACATGGAGCCACAATTGCTTGGTAAAAATGCAATCACACTCCATAGGCGATTGCGATTTGCCTTTTGCGATCCCAATGTTGAACCAGGCCTAAAGGGAACCAGATGGATCCCAACTAATTATCAGGTGGTCATCGTGTTTCCAGACTTTTCACTTGGGGGTGTAAGAGTGGTACCCATGATGACCACCTATCCCCCTTATCGCTCTTCAAAACCGCCATCCCCAATACTTCCCACACTCCCTTCCCCCAACCCGCCCTAAGAGTCTACCTTGCCATGGTGGGCCGGCTTACAATCCTATTGGCCAAAATGTGATTTACTTTTAGCCAATTGGATTAGCTAAAGTACTCTGCCAAAAAAGGATATAATAAACTATCTTAGAGGGACATAGGCGGCTTGTACTCGTTGCTTTTGTAACCGTGCTTAAATAAACTACCTCTTGCTTTTGGAGTGCCGGAGTCCGTCTTCTTCATTCATCAATGCTATCTTAGAGGGAGATCAACTAATTAGGGACCTCTTGTATTAGGCACCAATCATATTCTCTCCAGGGCCAGTTCACACTTGGTGTGCTTTTGGTGGGGAGCGTTTCTGCTCTTTGCTGATAGCCGGTATTCAGCAAAGCACTGTGGTAAATCCTTGCAGTGCCTGAAGTGTGCTTATATCGCAAAGGTGCACTGCGTGCAACATTTCAGTGGCAGTTAGAGTGCCGTTCTCATTCTGTGGAATGAGACTCGAAAAACGTAATCACTGCAACATGGAGCCACAATTGTTTGGTAAAAATGCAATCACACTCCATAGGCGATTGCGATTTGCCTTTTGCGATCCCAATGTGGAACCAGGCCTAAAGGGAACCAGATGGATCCCAACTAATTATCAGGTGGTCATCGTGTTTCCAGACTTTTCACTTGGGGGTGTAAGAGTGGTACCCATGATGACCACCTATCCCCCTTATCCCTCTTCAAAACTGCCATCCCCAATACCTCTCACACTCCCTTCCCCCAACCCGCCCTAAGAGTCTACCTTGCCATGGTGGGCCGGCTTACAATCCTATTGGCCAAAATGTGATTTACTTTTAGCCAATTGGATTAGCCAAAGTACTCTACCAAAAAAGAATATAATAAACTATCTTAGAGGGAGATCAATTAATTAGGTACATCTTGTATTAGGCACCAATCAAATTCTCTCAAGGGCCAGTTCACACTTGGTGTGCTTTTGGTGGGGAGCGTTTCTGCTCTTTGCTGATAGCCGGTATTCAGCAAAGCACTGTGGTAAATCCTTGCAGTGCCTGAAGTGTGCTTATATCGCAAAGGTGCACTGCGTGCAACATTTCAGTGGCAGTTAGAGTGCCGTTCTCATTCTGTGGAATGAGACTTGAAAAACGTAATCACTGCAACATGGAGCCACAATTACTTGGTAAAAATGCAATCACACTCCATAGACGATTGCGATTTGCCTTTTGCGATCCCAATGTTGAACCAGGCCTAAAGGGAACCAGATGGATCCCAATTAATTATCAGGTGGTCATCCTGTTTCCAGACTTTTCACTTGGGGGTGTAAGAATGGTACCCATGATGACCACCTATCCCCCTTATCCCTCTTCAAAACCGCCATCCCCAATACCTCTCACACTCCCTTCCCCCAACCCGCCCTAAGAGTATACCTTGCCATGGTGGGCCGGCTTACAATCCTATTGGCCAAAATGTGATTTACTTTTAGCCAATTGGATTAGCCAAAGTACTCTACCAAAAAAGAATATAATAAACTATCTTAGAGGGAGATCAACTAATTAGGGACCTCTTGTATTAGGCACCAATCAAATTCTCTCAAGGGCCAGTTCACACTTGGTGTGGTTTTGGTGGGGAGCGTTTCTGCTCTTTGCTGATAGCCGGTATTCAGCAAAGCACTGTGGTAAATCCTTGCAGTGCCTGAAGTGTGCTTATATCGCAAAGGTGCACTGCGTGCAACATTTCAGTGGCAGTTAGAGTGCCGTTCTCATTCTGTGGAATGAGACTCGAAAAACGTAATCACTGCAACATGGAGCCACAATTGTTTGGTAAAAATGCAATCACACTCCATAGGCGATTGCGACTTGCCTTTTGCGATCCCAATGTGGAACCAGGCCTAAAAGGAACCAGATGGATCCCAACTAATTATCAGGTGGTCATCGTGTTTCCAGACTTTTCACTTGGGGGTGTAAGAGTGGTACCCATGATGACCACCTATCCCCCTTATCCCTCTTCAAAACTGCCATCCCCAATACCTCTCACACTCCCTTCCCCCAACCCGCCCTAAGAGTCTACCTTGCCATGGTGGGCCGGCTTACAATCCTATTGGCCAAAATGTGATTTACTTTTAGCCAATTGGATTAGCCAAAGTACTCTACCAAAAAAGAATATAATAAACTATCTTAGAGGGAGATCAATTAATTAGGTACATCTTGTATTAGGCACCATTCAAATTCTCTCAAGGGCCAGTTCACACTTGGTGTGCTTTTGGTGGGGAGCGTTTCTGCTCTTTGCTGATAGCCGGTATTCAGCAAAGCACTGTGGTAAATCCTTGCAGTGCCTGAAGTGTGCTTATATCGCAAAGGTGCACTGCGTGCAACATTTCAGTGGCAGTTAGAGTGCCGTTCTCATTCTGTGTAATGAGACTTGAAAAACGTAATCACTGCAACATGGAGCCACAATTACTTGGTAAAAATGCAATCACACTCCATAGACGATTGCGATTTGCCTTTTGCGATCCCAATGTTGAACCAGGCCTAAAGGGAACCAGATGGATCCCAATTAATTATCAGGTGGTCATCCTGTTTCCAGACTTTTCACTTGGGGGTGTAAGAGTGGTACCCATGATGACCACCTATCCCCCTTATCCCTCTTCAAAACCGCCATCCCCAATACCTCTCACACTCCCTTCCCCCAACCCGCCCTAAGAGTATACCTTGCCATGGTGGGCCGGCTTACAATCCTATTGGCCAAAATGTGATTTACTTTTAGCCAATTGGATTAGCCAAAGTACTCTGCCAAAAAATAATATAATAAAACTATCTTAGAGGGAGATCAAGTAAGTAGGGACCTCTTGTATTAGGCATGTTTATATTCAAAAAGTGTATCATGCCCATTTTGCAATAGCAACAGCAAGGCCATGAACATGTAGATTGCATTGCCAGGTTTTTGCTAGTGCAATTGGTATTTTCCTGAATTACGATTGTCGGCCTGCATTTTTTTTTTTTTGTTTGCTCTTCTGTGCTTTGTAACTTTTTGGTGAGGATTGGTGTGGCTGTGGGGAGGAGGAGGCCATAAGTAGAACTTGGGGGTATATTTAAATCATTTTAAATATGCCCCTGAGTTCTACACTGCAGGTTGCAAGAATTTGTAATCACCAATCAAATTCTCTCAAGGGCCAGTTCACACTTGGTGTGCTTTTGGTGGGGAGCGTTTCTGCTCTTTGCTGATAGCCGGTATTCAGCAAAGCACTGTGGTAAATCCTTGCAGTGCCTGAAGTGTGCTTATATCGCAAAGGTGCACTGCGTGCAACATTTCAGTGGCAGTTAGAGTGCCGTTCTCATTCTGTGGAATGAGGCTTGAAAAACGTAATCACTGCAACATGGAGCCACAATTGCTTGGTAAAAATGCAATCACACTCCATAGGCGATTGTGATTTGCCTTTTGCGATCCCAATGTTGAACCAGGCCTAAAGGGAACCAGATGGATCCCAATTAATTGTCAAGTGGTCATCCTGTTTCCAGACTTTTCACTTGGGGGTGTAAGAGTGGTACCCATGATGACCACCTATCCCCCTTATCCCTCTTCAAAACCGCCATCCCCAATACTTCCCACACTCCCTTCCCCCAACCCGCCCTAAGAGTCTACCTTGCCATGGTGGGCCGGCTTACAATCCTATTGGCCAAAATGTGATTTACTTTTAGCCAATTGGATTAGCTAAAGTACTCTGCCAAAAAAGGATATAATAAACTATCTTAGAGGGACATAGGCGGCTTGTACTCGTTGCTTTTGTAACCGTGCTTAAATAAACTACCTCTTGCTTTTGGAGTGCCGGAGTCCATCTTCTTCATTCATCAATGCTATCTTAGAGGGAGATCAACTAATTAGGGACCTCTTGTATTAGGCACCAATCATATTCTCTCCAGGGCCAGTTCACACTTGGTGTGCTTTTGGTGGGGAGCGTTTCTGCTCTTTGCTGATAGCCGGTATTCAGCAAAGCACTGTGGTAAATCCTTGCAGTGCCTGAAGTGTGCTTATATCGCAAAGGTGCACTGCGTGCAACATTTCAGTGGCAGTTAGAGTGCCGTTCTCATTCTGTGGAATGAGACTCGAAAAACGTAATCACTGCAACATGGAGCCACAATTGCTTGGTAAAAATGCAATCACACTCCATAGGCGATTGCGATTTGCCTTTTGCGATCCCAATGTTGAACCAGGCCTAAAGGGAACCAGATGGATCCCAACTAATTATCAGGTGGTCATCGTGTTTCCAGACTTTTCACTTGGGGGTGTAAGAGTGGTACCCATGATGACCACCTATCCCCCTTATCCCTCTTCAAAACTGCCATCCCCAATACCTCTCACACTCCCTTCCCCCAACCCGCCCTAAGAGTCTACCTTGCCATGGTGGGCCGGCTTACAATCCTATTGGCCAAAATGTGATTTACTTTTAGCCAATTGGATTAGCCAAAGTACTCTACCAAAAAAGAATATAATAAACTATCTTAGAGGGAGATCAATTAATTAGGGACATCTTGTAGTAGGCACCAATCAAATTCTCTCAAGGGCCAGTTCACACTTGGTGTGCTTTTGGTGGGGAGCGTTTCTGCTTTTTGCTGATAGCCGGTATTCAGCAAAGCACTGTGGTAAATCCTTGCAGTGCCTGAAGTGTGCTTATATCGCAAAGGTGCACTGCGTGCAACATTTCAGTGGCAGTTAGAGTGCCGTTCTCATTCTGTGGAATGAGACTCGAAAAACGTAATCACTGCAACATGGAGCCACAATTGCTCGGTAAAAGTGTAATCACACTCCATAGGCGATTGCGATTTGCCTTTTGCGATCCCAATGTTGAACCAGGCCTAAAGGGAACCAGATGGATCCCAATTAATTATCAGGTGGTCATCCTGTTTCCAGACTTTTCACTTGGGGGTGTAAGAGTGGTACCCATGATGACCACCTATCCCCCTTATCCCTCTTCAAAACCGCCATCCCCAATACTTCCCACACTCCCTTCCCCCAACCCGCCCTAAGAGTCTACCTTGCCATGGTGGGCCGGCTTACAATCCTATTGGCCAAAATGTGATTTACTTTTAGCCAATTGGATTAGCTAAAGTACTCTGCCAAAAAAGGATATAATAAACTATCTTAGAGGGACATAGGCGGCTTGTACTCGTTGCTTTTGTAACCGTGCTTAAATAAACTACCTCTTGCTTTTGGAGTGCCGGAGTCCGTCTTCTTCATTCATCAATGCTATCTTAGAGGGAGATCAACTAATTAGGGACCTCTTGTATTAGGCACCAATCATATTCTCTCCAGGGCCAGTTCACACTTGGTGTGCTTTTGGTGGGGAGCGTTTCTGCTCTTTGCTGATAGCCGGTATTCAGCAAAGCACTGTGGTAAATCCTTGCAGTGCCTGAAGTGTGCTTATATCGCAAAGGTGCACTGCGTGCAACATTTCAGTGGCAGTTAGAGTGCCGTTCTCATTCTGTGGAATGAGACTCGAAAAACGTAATCACTGCAACATGGAGCCACAATTGTTTGGTAAAAATGCAATCACACTCCATAGGCGATTGCGATTTGCCTTTTGCGATCCCAATGTGGAACCAGGCCTAAAGGGAACCAGATGGATCCCAACTAATTATCAGGTGGTCATCGTGTTTCCAGACTTTTCACTTGGGGTGTAAGAGTGGTACCCATGATGACCACCTATCCCCCTTATCCCTCTTCAAAACTGCCATCCCCAATACCTCTCACACTCCCTTCCCCCAACCCGCCCTAAGAGTCTACCTTGCCATGGTGGGCCGGCTTACAATCCTATTGGCCAAAATGTGATTTACTTTTAGCCAATTGGATTAGCCAAAGTACTCTACCAAAAAAGAATATAATAAACTATCTTAGAGGGAGATCAATTAATTAGGTACATCTTGTATTAGGCACCAATCAAATTCTCTCAAGGGCCAGTTCACACTTGGTGTGCTTTTGGTGGGGAGCGTTTCTGCTCTTTGCTGATAGCCGGTATTCAGCAAAGCACTGTGGTAAATCCTTGCAGTGCCTGAAGTGTGCTTATATCGCAAAGGTGCACTGCGTGCAACATTTCAGTGGCAGTTAGAGTGCCGTTCTCATTCTGTGGAATGAGACTTGAAAAACGTAATCACTGCAACATGGAGCCACAATTACTTGGTAAAAATGCAATCACACTCCATAGACGATTGCGATTTGCCTTTTGCGATCCCAATGTTGAACCAGGCCTAAAGGGAACCAGATGGATCCCAATTAATTATCAGGTGGTCATCCTGTTTCCAGACTTTTCACTTGGGGGTGTAAGAATGGTACCCATGATGACCACCTATCCCCCTTATCCCTCTTCAAAACCGCCATCCCCAATACCTCTCACACTCCCTTCCCCCAACCCGCCCTAAGAGTCTACCTTGCCATGGTGGGCCGGCTTACAATCCTATTGGCCAAAATGTGATTTACTTTTAGCCAATTGGATTAGCCAAAGTACTCTACCAAAAAAGAATATAATAAACTATCTTAGAGGGAGATCAATTAATTAGGTACATCTTGTATTAGGCACCATTCAAATTCTCTCAAGGGCCAGTTCACACTTGGTGTGCTTTTGGTGGGGAGCGTTTCTGCTCTTTGCTGATAGCCGGTATTCAGCAAAGCACTGTGGTAAATCCTTGCAGTGCCTGAAGTGTGCTTATATCGCAAAGGTGCACTGCGTGCAACATTTCAGTGGCAGTTAGAGTGCCGTTCTCATTCTGTGGAATGAGACTCGAAAAACGTAATCACTGCAACATGGAGCCACAATTGCTTGGTAAAAATGCAATCACACTCCATAGGCGATTGTGATTTGCCTTTTGCGATCCCAATGTTGAACCAGGCCTAAAGGGAACCAGATGGATCCCAATTAATTGTCAAGTGGTCATCCTGTTTCCAGACTTTTCACTTGGGGGTGTAAGAGTGGTACCCATGATGACCACCTATCCCCCTTATCCCTCTTCAAAACCGCCATCCCCAATACTTCCCACACTCCCTTCCCCCAACCCGCCCTAAGAGTCTACCTTGCCATGGTGGGCCGGCTTACAATCCTATTGGCCAAAATGTGATTTACTTTTAGCCAATTGGCTTAGCCAAAGTACTCTACCAAAAAAGAATATAATACACTATCTTAGAGGGAGATCAATTAATTAGGGACATCTTGTATTAGGCACCAATCAAATTCTCTCAAGGGCCAGTTCACACTTGGTGTGCTTTTGGTGGGGAGCGTTTCTGCTTTTTGCTGATAGCCGGTATTCAGCAAAGCACTGTGGTAAATCCTTGCAGTGCCAGAAGTGTGCTTATATCGCAAAGGTGCACTGCGTGCAACATTTCAGTGGCAGTTAGAGTGCCGTTCTCATTCTGTGGAATGAGACTCGAAAAACGTAATCACTGCAACATGGAGCCACAATTGTTTGGTAAAAATGCAATCACACTCCATAGGCGATTGCGATTTGCCTTTTGCGATCCCAATGTGGAACCAGGCCTAAAGGGAACCAGATGGATCCCAACTAATTATCAGGTGGTCATCGTGTTTCCAGACTTTTCACTTGGGGGTGTAAGAGTGGTACCCATGATGACCACCTATCCCCCTTATCCCTCTTCAAAACTGCCATCCCCAATACCTCTCACACTCCCTTCCCCCAACCCGCCCTAAGAGTCTATCTTGCCATGGTGGGCCGGCTTACAATCCTATTGGCCAAAATGTGATTTACTTTTAGCCAATTGGATTAGCCAAAGTACTCTACCAAAAAAGAATATAATAAACTATCTTAGAGGGAGATCAATTAATTAGGTACATCTTGTATTAGGCACCAATCAAATTCTCTCAAGGGCCAGTTCACACTTGGTGTGCTTTTGGTGGGGAGCGTTTCTGCTCTTTGCTGATAGCCGGTATTCAGCAAAGCACTGTGGTAAATCCTTGCAGTGCCTGAAGTGTGCTTATATCGCAAAGGTGCACTGCGTGCAACATTTCAGTGGCAGTTAGAGTGCCGTTCTCATTCTGTGGAATGAGACTTGAAAAACGTAATCACTGCAACATGGAGCCACAATTACTTGGTAAAAATGCAATCACACTCCATAGACGATTGCGATTTGCCTTTTGCGATCCCAATGTTGAACCAGGCCTAAAGGGAACCAGATGGATCCCAATTAATTATCAGGTGGTCATCCTGTTTCCAGACTTTTCACTTGGGGGTGTAAGAGTGGTACCCATGATGACCACCTATCCCCCTTATCCCTCTTCAAAACCGCCATCCCCAATACCTCTCACACTCCTTTCCCCCAACCCGCCCTAAGAGTATACCTTGCCATGGTGGGCCGGCTTACAATCCTATTGGCCAAAATGTGATTTACTTTTAGCCAATTGGATTAGCCAAAGTACTCTGCCAAAAAATAATATAATAAAACTATCTTAGAGGGAGATCAAGTAATTAGGGACCTCTTGTATTAGGCATGTTTATATTCAAAAAGTGTATCATGCCCATTTTGCAATAGCAACAGCAAGGCCATGAACATGTAGATTGCATTGCCAGGTTTTTGCTAGTGCAATTGGTATTTTCCTGAATTACGATTGTCGGCCTGCATTTTTTTTGTTTTGTTTGCTCTTCTGTGCTTTGTAACTTTTTGGTGAGGATTGGTGTGGCTGTGGGGAGGAGGAGGCCATAAGTAGAACTTGGGGGTATATTTAAATCATTTTAAATATGCCCCTGAGTTCTACACTGCAGGTTGCAAGAATTTGTAATCACCAATCAAATTCTCTCAAGGACCAGTTCACACTTGGTGTGCTTTTGGTGGGGAGCGTTTCTGCTCTTTGCTGATAGCCGGTATTCAGCAAAGCACTGTGGTAAATCCTTGCAGTGCCTGAAGTGTGCTTATATCGCAAAGGTGCACTGCGTGCAACATTTCAGTGGCAGTTAGAGTGCCGTTCTCATTCTGTGGAATGAGGCTTGAAAAACTTAATCACTGCAACATGGAGCCACAATTGCTTGGTAAAAATGCAATCACACTCCATAGGTGATTGTGATTTGCCTTTTGCGATCCCAATGTTGAACCAGGCCTAAATGGAACCAGATGGGTCCCAATTAATTGTCAGGTGGTCATCCTGTTTCCAGACTTTTCACTTGGGGGTGTAAGAGTGGTACCCATGATGACCACCTATCCCCCTTATCCCTCTTCAAAACCGCCATCCCCAATACTTCCCACACTCCCTTCCCCCAACCCGCCCTAAGAGTCTACCTTGCCATGGTGGGCCGGCTTACAATCCTATTGGCCAAAATGTGATTTACTTTTAGCCAATTGGATTAGCTAAAGTACTCTGCCAAAAAAGGATATAATAAACTATCTTAGAGGGACATAGGCGGCTTGTACTCGTTGCTTTTGTAACCGTGCTTAAATAAACTACCTCTTGCTTTTGGAGTGCCAGAGTCCGTCTTCTTCATTCATCAATGCTATCTTAGAGGGAGATCAACTAATTAGGGACCTCTTGTATTAGGCACCAATCATATTCTCTCCAGGGCCAGTTCACACTTGGTGTGCTTTTGGTGGGGAGCGTTTCTGCTCTTTGCTGATAGCCGGTATTCAGCAAAGCACTGTGGTAAATCCTTGCAGTGCCTGAAGTGTGCTTATATCGCAAAGGTGCACTGCGTGCAACATTTCAGTGGCAGTTAGAGTGCCGTTCTCATTCTGTGGAATCACTGCAACATGGAGCCACAATTGCTTGGTAAAAATGCAATCACACTCCATAGGCGATTGCGATTTGCCTTTTGCGATCCCAATGTTGAACCAGGCCTAAAGGGAACCAGATGGATCCCAACTAATTATCAGGTGGTCATCGTGTTTCCAGACTTTTCACTTGGGGGTGTAAGAGTGGTACCCATGATGACCACCTATCCCCCTTATCCCTCTTCAAAACTGCCATCCCCAATACCTCTCACACTCCCTTCCCCCAACCCGCCCTAAGAGTCTACCTTGCCATGGTGGGCCGGCTTACAATCCTATTGGCCAAAATGTGATTTACTTTTTGCCAATTGGCTTAGCCAAAGTACTCTACCAAAAAAGAATATAATACACTATCTTAGAGGGAGATCAATTAATTAGGGACATCTTGTATTAGGCACCAATCAAATTCTCTCAAGGGCCAGTTCACACTTGGTGTGCTTTTGGTGGGGAGCGTTTCTGCTTTTTGCTGATAGCCGGTATTCAGCAAAGCACTGTGGTAAATCCTTGCAGTGCCTTAAGTGTGCTTATATCGCAAAGGTGCACTGCGTGCAACATTTCAGTGGCAGAGTGCCGTTCTCATTCTGTGGAATGAGACTCGAAAAACGTAATCACTGCAACATGGAGCCACAATTGTTTGGTAAAAATGCAATCACACTCCATAGGCGATTGCGATTTGCCTTTTGCGATCCCAATGTGGAACCAGGCCTAAAGGGAACCAGATGGATCCCAATTATTTATCAGGTGGTCATCGTGTTTCCAGACTTTTCACTTGGGGGTGTAGGATTGGTACCCATGATGACCACCTATCCC
The DNA here is from genome assembly GCF_040937935.1 of Hyperolius riggenbachi. NCBI lineage: Eukaryota > Metazoa > Chordata > Amphibia > Anura > Hyperoliidae > Hyperolius > Hyperolius riggenbachi. The sequence continues at coordinate 139,287,247 of NC_090656.1, forward strand.
CCTTATCCCTCTTCAAAACCGCCATCCCCAATACCTCTCACACTCCCTTCCCCCAACCCGCCATAAGAGTCTACCTTGCCATGGTGGACCGGCTTACAATCCTATTGGCCAAAATGTGATTTACTTTTAGCCAATTGGATTAGCTAAAGAACTCTGCCAAAAAAGAATATAATAAACTATCTTAGAGGGAGATCAACTAATTAGGGACCTCTTGTATCAGGCACCAATCATATTCTCTCCAGGGCCAGTTCACACTTGGTGTGCTTTTGGTGGGGAGCGTTTCTGCTTTTTGCTGATAGCCGGTATTCAGCAAAGCACTGTGGTAAATCCTTGCAGTGCCTGAAGTGTGCTTATATCGCAAAGGTGCACTGCGTGCAACATTTCAGTGGCAGTTAGAGTGCCGTTCTCATTCTGTGGAATGAGACTAGAAAAACGTAATCACTGCAACATGGAGCCACAATTGCTCGGTAAAAGTGCAATCACACTCCATAGGCGATTGCGATTTGCCTTTTGCGATCCCAATGTTGAACCAGGCCTAAAGGGAACCAGATGGATCCCAATTAATTATCAGGTGGTCATCCTGTTTCCAGACTTTTCACTTGGGGGTGTAAGAGTGGTACCCATGATGACCACCTATCCCCCTTATCCCTCTTCAAAACCGCCATCCCCAATACCTCTCACACTCCCTTCCCCCAACCCGCCCTAAGAGTCTACCTTGCCATGGTGGGCCGGCTTACAATCCTATTGGCCAAAATGTGATTTACTTTTAGCCAATTGGATTAGCTAAAGTACTCTGCCAAAAAAGGATATAATAAACTATCTTAGAGGGACATAGGCGGCTTGTACTCGTTGCTTTTGTAACCGTGCTTAAATAAACTACCTCTTGCTTTTGGAGTGCCGGAGTCCGTCTTCTTCATTCATCAATGCTATCTTAGAGGGAGATCAACTAATTAGGGACCTCTTGTATTAGGCACCAATCATATTCTCTCCAGGGCCAGTTCACACTTGGTGTGCTTTTGGTGGGGAGCGTTTCTGCTCTTTGCTGATAGCCGGTATTCAGCAAAGCACTGTGGTAAATCCTTGCAGTGCCTGAAGTGTGCTTATATCGCAAAGGTGCACTGCGTGCAACATTTCAGTGGCAGTTAGAGTGCCGTTCTCATTCTGTGGAATGAGACTCGAAAAACGTAATCACTGCAACATGGAGCCACAATTGCTTGGTAAAAATGCAATCACACTCCATAGGCGATTGCGATTTGCCTTTTGCGATCCCAATGTTGAACCAGGCCTAAAGGGAACCAGATGGATCCCAACTAATTATCAGGTGGTCATCGTGTTTCCAGACTTTTCACTTGGGGGTGTAAGAGTGGTACCCATGATGACCACCTATCCCCCTTATCCCTCTTCAAAACTGCCATCCCCAATACCTCTCACACTCCCTTCCCCCAACCCGCCCTAAGAGTCTACCTTGCCATGGTGGGCCGGCTTACAATCCTATTGGCCAAAATGTGATTTACTTTTTGCCAATTGGCTTAGCCAAAGTACTCTACCAAAAAAGAATATAATACACTATCTTAGAGGGAGATTAATTAATTAGGGACATCTTGTATTAGGCACCAATCAAATTCTCTCAAGGGCCAGTTCACACTTGGTGTGCTTTTGGTGGGGAGCGTTTCTGCTTTTTGCTGATAGCCGGTATTCAGCAAAGCACTGTGGTAAATCCTTGCAGTGCCTGAAGTGTGCTTATATCGCAAAGGTGCACTGCGTGCAACATTTCAGTGGCAGAGTGCCGTTCTCATTCTGTGGAATGAGACTCGAAAAACGTAATCACTGCAACATGGAGCCACAATTGTTTGGTAAAAATGCAATCACACTCCATAGGCGATTGCGATTTGCCTTTTGCGATCCCAATGTGGAACCAGGCCTAAAGGGAACCAGATGGATCCCAATTATTTATCAGGTGGTCATCGTGTTTCCAGACTTTTCACTTGGGGGTGTAGGAGTGGTACCCATGATGACCACCTATCCCCCTTATCCCTCTTCAAAACCGCCATCCCCAATACCTCGCACACTCCCTTCCCCCAACCCGCCATAAGAGTCTACCTTGCCATGGTGGACCGGCTTACAATCCTATTGGCCAAAATGTGATTTACTTTTAGCCAATTGGATTAGCTAAAGTACTCTGCCAAAAAAGAATATAATAAACTATCTTAGAGGGAGATCAACTAATTAGGGACCTCTTGTATCAGGCACCAATCATATTCTCTCCAGGGCCAGTTCACACTTGGTGTGCTTTTGGTGGGAGCGTTTCTGCTTTTTGCTGATAGCCGGTATTCAGCAAAGCACTGTGGTAAATCCTTGCAGTGCCTGAAGTGTGCTTATATCGCAAAGGTGCACTGCGTGCAACATTTCAGTGGCAGTTAGAGTGCCGTTCTCATTCTGTGGAATGAGACTAGAAAAACGTAATCACTGCAACATGGAGCCACAATTGCTCGGTAAAAGTGCAATCACACTCCATAGGCGATTGCGATTTGCCTTTTGCGATCCCAATGTTGAACCAGGCCTAAAGGGAACCAGATGGATCCCAACTAATTATCAGGTGGTCATCGTGTTTCCAGACTTTTCACTTGGGGGTGTAAGAGTGGTACCCATGATGACCACCTATCCCCCTTATCCCTCTTCAAAACCGCCATCCCCAATACCTCTCACACTCCCTTCCCCCAACCCGCCCTAAGAGTCTACCTTGCCATGGTGGGCCGGCTTACAATCCTATTGGCCAAAATGTGATTTACTTTTAGCCAATTGGATTAGCTAAAGTACTCTGCCAAAAAAGGATATAATAAACTATCTTAGAGGGACATAGGCGGCTTGTACTCGTTGCTTTTGTAACCGTGCTTAAATAAACTACCTCTTGCTTTTGGAGTGCCGGAGTCCGTCTTCTTCATTCATCAATGCTATCTTAGAGGGAGATCAACTAATTAGGGACCTCTTGTATTAGGCACCAATCATATTCTCTCCAGGGCCAGTTCACACTTGGTGTGCTTTTGGTGGGGAGCGTTTCTGCTCTTTGCTGATAGCCGGTATTCAGCAAAGCACTGTGGTAAATCCTTGCAGTGCCTGAAGTGTGCTTATATCGCAAAGGTGCACTGCGTGCAACATTTCAGTGGCAGTTAGAGTGCCGTTCTCATTCTGTGGAATGAGACTCGAAAAACGTAATCACTGCAACATGGAGCCACAATTGCTTGGTAAAAATGCAATCACACTCCATAGGCGATTGCGATTTGCCTTTTGCGATCCCAATGTTGAACCAGGCCTAAAGGGAACCAGATGGATCCCAACTAATTATCAGGTGGTCATCGTGTTTCCAGACTTTTCACTTGGGGGTGTAAGAGTGGTACCCATGATGACCACCTATCCCCCTTATCCCTCTTCAAAACTGCCATCCCCAATACCTCTCACACTCCCTTCCCCCAACCCGCCCTAAGAGTCTACCTTGCCATGGTGGGCCGGCTTACAATCCTATTGGCCAAAATGTGATTTACTTTTTGCCAATTGGCTTAGCCAAAGTACTCTACCAAAAAAGAATATAATACACTATCTTAGAGGGAGATTAATTAATTAGGGACATCTTGTATTAGGCACCAATCAAATTCTCTCAAGGGCCAGTTCACACTTGGTGTGCTTTTGGTGGGGAGCGTTTCTGCTTTTTGCTGATAGCCGGTATTCAGCAAAGCACTGTGGTAAATCCTTGCAGTGCCTGAAGTGTGCTTATATCGCAAAGGTGCACTGCGTGCAACATTTCAGTGGCAGAGTGCCGTTCTCATTCTGTGGAATGAGACTCGAAAAACGTAATCACTGCAACATGGAGCCACAATTGTTTGGTAAAAATGCAATCACACTCCATAGGCGATTGCGATTTGCCTTTTGCGATCCCAATGTGGAACCAGGCCTAAAGGGAACCAGATGGATCCCAATTATTTATCAGGTGGTCATCGTGTTTCCAGACTTTTCACTTGGGGGTGTAGGAGTGGTACCCATGATGACCACCTATCCCCCTTATCCCTCTTCAAAACCGCCATCCCCAATACCTCTCACACTCCCTTCCCCCAACCCGCCATAAGAGTCTACCTTGCCATGGTGGACCGGCTTACAATCCTATTGGCCAAAATGTGATTTACTTTTAGCCAATTGGATTAGCTAAAGTACTCTGCCAAAAAAGAATATAATAAACTATCTTAGAGGGAGATCAACTAATTAGGGACCTCTTGTATCAGGCACCAATCATATTATCTCCAGGGCCAGTTCACACTTGGTGTGCTTTTGGTGGGAGCGTTTCTGCTTTTTGCTGATAGCCGGTATTCAGCAAAGCACTGTGGTAAATCCTTGCAGTGCCTGAAGTGTGCTTATATCGCAAAGGTGCACTGCGTGCAACATTTCAGTGGCAGTTAGAGTGCCGTTCTCATTCTGTGGAATGAGACTAGAAAAACGTAATCACTGCAACATGGAGCCACAATTGCTCGGTAAAAGTGCAATCACACTCCATAGGCGATTGCGATTTGCCTTTTGCGATCCCAATGTTGAACCAGGCCTAAAGGGAACCAGATGGATCCCAATTAATTATCAGGTGGTCATCCTGTTTCCAGACTTTTCACTTGGGGGTGTAAGAGTGGTACCCATGATGACCACCTATCCCCCTTATCCCTCTTCAAAACCGCCATCCCCAATACCTCTCACACTCCCTTCCCCCAACCCGCCATAAGAGTCTACCTTGCCATGGTGGGCCGGCTTACAATCCTATTGGCCAAAATGTGATTTACTTTTAGCCAATTGGATTAGCTAAAGTACTCTGCCAAAAAAGGATATAATAAACTATCTTAGAGGGACATAGGCGGCTTGTACTCGTTGCTTTTGTAACCGTGCTTAAATAAACTACCTCTTGCTTTTGGAGTGCCGGAGTCCGTCTTCTTCATTCATCAATGCTATCTTAGAGGGAGATCAGCTAATTAGGGACCTCTTGTATTAGGCACCAATCATATTCTCTCCAGGGCCAGTTCACACTTGGTGTGCTTTTGGTGGGGAGCGTTTCTGCTCTTTGCTGATAGCCGGTATTCAGCAAAGCACTGTGGTAAATCCTTGCAGTGCCTGAAGTGTGCTTATATCGCAAAGGTGCACTGCGTGCAACATTTCAGTGGCAGTTAGAGTGCCGTTCTCATTCTGTGGAATGAGACTCGAAAAACGTAATCACTGCAACATGGAGCCACAATTGCTTGGTAAAAATGCAATCACACTCCATAGGCGATTGCGATTTGCCTTTTGCGATCCCAATGTTGAACCAGGCCTAAAGGGAACCAGATGGATCCCAACTAATTATCAGGTGGTCATCGTGTTTCCAGACTTTTCACTTGGGGGTGTAAGAGTGGTACCCATGATGACCACCTATCCCCCTTATCCCTCTTCAAAACTGCCATCCCCAATACCTCTCACACTCCCTTCCCCCAACCCGCCCTAAGAGTCTACCTTGCCATGGTGGGCCGGCTTACAATCCTATTGGCCAAAATGTGATTTACTTTTTGCCAATTGGCTTAGCCAAAGTACTCTACCAAAAAAGAATATAATACACTATCTTAGAGGGAGATTAATTAATTAGGGACATCTTGTATTAGGCACCAATCAAATTCTCTCAAGGGCCAGTTCACACTTGGTGTGCTTTTGGTGGGGAGCGTTTCTGCTTTTTGCTGATAGCCGGTATTCAGCAAAGCACTGTGGTAAATCCTTGCAGTGCCTGAAGTGTGCTTATATCGCAAAGGTGCACTGCGTGCAACATTTCAGTGGCAGAGTGCCGTTCTCATTCTGTGGAATGAGACTCGAAAAACGTAATCACTGCAACATGGAGCCACAATTGTTTGGTAAAAATGCAATCACACTCCATAGGCGATTGCGATTTGCCTTTTGCGATCCCAATGTGGAACCAGGCCTAAAGGGAACCAGATGGATCCCAATTATTTATCAGGTGGTCATCGTGTTTCCAGACTTTTCACTTGGGGGTGTAGGAGTGGTACCCATGATGACCACCTATCCCCCTTATCCCTCTTCAAAACCGCCATCCCCAATACTTCCCACACTCCCTTCCCCCAACCCGCCCTAAGAGTCTACCTTGCCATGGTGGGCCGGCTTACAATCCTATTGGCCAAAATGTGATTTACTTTTAGCCAATTGGATTAGCTAAAGTACTCTGCCAAAAAAGAATATAATAAACTATCTTAGAGGGAGATCAACTAATTAGGGACCTCTTGTATCAGGCACCAATCATATTCTCTCCAGGGCCAGTTCACACTTGGTGTGCTTTTGGTGGGGAGCGTTTCTGCTTTTTGCTGATAGCCGGTATTCAGCAAAGCACTGTGGTAAATCCTTGCAGTGCCTGAAGTGTGCTTATATCGCAAAGGTGCACTGCGTGCAACATTTCAGTGGCAGTTAGAGTGCCGTTCTCATTCTGTGGAATGAGACTAGAAAAACGTAATCACTGCAACATGGAGCCACAATTGCTCGGTAAAAGTGCAATCACACTCCATAGGCGATTGCGATTTGCCTTTTGCGATCCCAATGTTGAACCAGGCCTAAAGGGAACCAGATGGATCCCAATTAATTATCAGGTGGTCATCCTGTTTCCAGACTTTTCACTTGGGGGTGTAAGAGTGGTACCCATGATGACCACCTATCCCCCTTATCCCTCTTCAAAACCGCCATCCCCAATACCTCTCACACTCCCTTCCCCCAACCCGCCCTAAGAGTCTACCTTGCCATGGTGGGCCGGCTTACAATCCTATTGGCCAAAATGTGATTTACTTTTAGCCAATTGGATTAGCTAAAGTACTCTGCCAAAAAAGGATATAATAAACTATCTTAGAGGGACATAGGCGGCTTGTACTCGTTGCTTTTGTAACCGTGCTTAAATAAACTACCTCTTGCTTTTGGAGTGCCGGAGTCCGTCTTCTTCATTCATCAATGCTATCTTAGAGGGAGATCAACTAATTAGGGACCTCTTGTATTAGGCACCAATCATATTCTCTCCAGGGCCAGTTCACACTTGGTGTGCTTTTGGTGGGGAGCGTTTCTGCTCTTTGCTGATAGCCGGTATTCAGCAAAGCACTGTGGTAAATCCTTGCAGTGCCTGAAGTGTGCTTATATCGCAAAGGTGCACTGCGTGCAACATTTCAGTGGCAGTTAGAGTGCCGTTCTCATTCTGTGGAATGAGACTCGAAAAACGTAATCACTGCAACATGGAGCCACAATTGCTTGGTAAAAATGCAATCACACTCCATAGGCGATTGCGATTTGCCTTTTGCGATCCCAATGTTGAACCAGGCCTAAAGGGAACCAGATGGATCCCAACTAATTATCAGGTGGTCATCGTGTTTCCAGACTTTTCACTTGGGGGTGTAAGAGTGGTACCCATGATGACCACCTATCCCCCTTATCCCTCTTCAAAACTGCCATCCCCAATACCTCTCACACTCCCTTCCCCCAACCCGCCCTAAGAGTCTACCTTGCCATGGTGGGCCGGCTTACAATCCTATTGGCCAAAATGTGATTTACTTTTAGCCAATTGGATTAGCCAAAGTACTCTACCAAAAAAGAATATAATAAACTATCTTTGAGGGAGATCAATTAATTAGGGACATCTTGTAGTAGGCACCAATCAAATTCTCTCAAGGGCCAGTTCACACTTGGTGTGCTTTTGGTGGGGAGCGTTTCTGCTCTTTGCTGATAGCCGGTATTTAGCAAAGCACTGTGGTAAATCCTTGCAGTGCCTGAAGTGTGCTTATATCGCAAAGGTGCACTGCGTGCAACATTTCAGTGGCAGTTAGAGTGCCGTTCTCATTCTGTGGAATGAGACTTGAAAAACGTAATCACTGCAACATGGAGCCACAATTGCTTGGTAAAAATGCAATCACACTCCATAGGCGATTGCGATTTGCCTTTTGCGATCCCAATGTTGAACCAGGCCTAAAGGGAACCAGATGGATCCCAACTAATTATCAGGTGGTCATCGTGTTTCCAGACTTTTCACTTGGGGGTGTAAGAGTGGTACCCATGATGACCACCTATCCCCCTTATCCCTCTTCAAAACCGCCATCCCCAATACTTCCCACACTCCCTTCCCCCAACCCGCCCTAAGAGTCTACCTTGCCATGGTGGGCCGGCTTACAATCCTATTGGCCAAAATGTGATTTACTTTTAGCCAATTGGATTAGCTAAAGTACTCTGCCAAAAAAGGATATAATAAACTATCTTAGAGGGACATAGGCGGCTTGTACTCGTTGCTTTTGTAACCGTGCTTAAATAAACTACCTCTTGCTTTTGGAGTGCCGGAGTCCGTCTTCTTCATTTATCAATGCTATCTTAGAGGGAGATCAGCTAATTAGGGACCTCTTGTATTAGGCACCAATCATATTCTCTCCAGGGCCAGTTCACACTTGGTGTGCTTTTGGTGGGGAGCGTTTCTGCTCTTTGCTGATAGCCGGTATTCAGCAAAGCACTGTGGTAAATCCTTGCAGTGCCTGAAGTGTGCTTATATCGCAAAGGTGCACTGCGTGCAACATTTCAGTGGCAGTTAGAGTGCCGTTCTCATTCTGTGGAATGAGACTCGAAAAACGTAATCACTGCAACATGGAGCCACAATTGCTTGGTAAAAATGCAATCACACTCCATAGGTGATTGCGATTTGCCTTTTGCGATCCCAATGTTGAACCAGGCCTAAAGGGAACCAGATGGATCCCAACTAATTATCAGGTGGTCATCGTGTTTCCAGACTTTTCACTTGGGGGTGTAAGAGTGGTACCCATGATGACCACCTATTCCCCCTTATCCCTCTTCAAAACTGCCATCCCCAATACCTCTCACACTCCCTTCCCCCAACCCGCCCTAAGAGTCTACCTTGCCATGGTGGGCCGGCTTACAATCCTATTGGCCAAAATGTGATTTACTTTTTGCCAATTGGCTTAGCCAAAGTACTCTACCAAAAAAGAATATAATACACTATCTTAGAGGGAGATCAATTAATTAGGGACATCTTGTATTAGGCACCAATCAAATTCTCTCAAGGGCCAGTTCACACTTGGTGTGCTTTTGGTGGGGAGCGTTTCTGCTTTTTGCTGATAGCCGGTATTCAGCAAAGCACTGTGGTAAATCCTTGCAGTGCCTGAAGTGTGCTTATATCGCAAAGGTGCACTGCGTGCAACATTTCAGTGGCAGAGTGCCGTTCTCATTCTGTGGAATGAGACTCGAAAAACGTAATCACTGCAACATGGAGCCACAATTGTTTGGTAAAAATGCAATCACACTCCATAGGCGATTGCGATTTGCCTTTTGCGATCCCAATGTGGAACCAGGCCTAAAGGGAACCAGATGGATCCCAATTATTTATCAGGTGGTCATCGTGTTTCCAGACTTTTCACTTGGGGGTGTAGGAGTGGTACCCATGATGACCACCTATCCCCCTTATCCCTCTTCAAAACCGCCATCCCCAATACCTCTCACACTCCCTTCCCCCAACCCGCCATAAGAGTCTACCTTGCCATGGTGGACCGGCTTACAATCCTATTGGCCAAAATGTGATTTACTTTTAGCCAATTGGATTAGCTAAAGTACTCTGCCAAAAAAGAATATAATAAACTATCTTAGAGGGAGATCAACTAATTAGGGACCTCTTGTATCAGGCACCAATCATATTCTCTCCAGGGCCAGTTCACACTTGGTGTGCTTTTGGTGGGGAGCGTTTCTGCTCTTTGCTGATAGCCGGTATTCAGCAAAGCACTGTGGTAAATCCTTGCAGTGCCTGAAGTGTGCTTATATCGCAAAGGTGCACTGCGTGCAACATTTCAGTGGCAGTTAGAGTGCCGTTCTCATTCTGTGGAATGAGACTAGAAAAACGTAATCACTGCAACATGGAGCCACAATTGCTTGGTAAAAATGTAATCACACTTCATAGGCGATTGCGATTTGCCTTTTGCGATCCCAATGTTGAACCAGGCCTAAAGGGAAACAGATGGATCCCAATTATTTATCAGGTGGTCATCGTGTTTCCAGACTTTTCACTTGGGGGTTTAAGAGTGGTACCCATGATGACCACCTATTTATTTTTTCCTTCACCAAAACCGCCATCCCCAATACCTCTCACACTCCCTTCTCCCAACCCGCCCTAAGAGTCTACCTTGCCATGGTGGGCCGGCTAACAATCCTATTGGCCAAAATGTGATTTACTTTTAGCCAATTGGATTAGCCAAAGTACTCTGCCAAAAAATAATATAATAAAACTATCTTAGAGGGAGATCAACTAATTAGGGACCTCTTGTATTAGGCATGTTTATATTCAAAAAGTGTATCATGCCCATTTTGCAATAGCAACAGCAAGGCCATGAACATGTAAATTGTATTGCCGGGTTTTTGCTAGTGCAATTGGTATTTTCCAGAATTACGATTGTCGGCCTGCATCTTTTTTGTTTTGTTTGCGCTTTTGTGCTTTGTAACTTTTTGGTGAGGATTGGTATGGCTGTGGGGAGGAGGAGGCCATAAGTAGAACTTGGGGGTATATTTAAATCATTTTAAATATGCCCCTGAGTTCTACACTGCAGGTTGCAACAATTTGTAATCACCAATCAAATTCTCTCAAGGGCCAGTTCACACTTGGTGTGCTTTTGGTGGGGAGCGTTTCTGCTCTTTGCTGATAGCCGGTATTCAGCAAAGCACTGTGTTAAATCCTTGCAGTGCCTGAAGTGTGCTTATATCGCAAAGGTGCACTGTGTGCAACATTTCAGTGGCAGTTAGAGTGCCGTTCTCATTCTGTGGAATGAGACTAGAAAAACGTAATCACTGCAACATGGAGCAACAATTGCTTGGTAAAAATGCAATCACACTCCATAGGCGATTGCGATTTGCCTTTTGCGATCCCAATGTTGAACCAGGCCTAAAGGGAACCAGATGGATCCCAACTAATTATCAGGTGGTCATCGTGTTTCCAGACTTTTCACTTGGGGGTGTAAGAGTGGTACCCATGATGACCACCTATCCCCCTTATCCCTCTTCAAAACTGCCATCCCCAATACCTCTCACACTCCCTTCCCCCAACCCGCCCTAAGAGTCTACCTTGCCATGGTGGGCCGGCTTACAATCCTATTGGCCAAAATGTGATTTACTTTTAGCCAATTGGATTAGCCAAAGTACTCTGCCAAAAAAGAATATAATAAACTATCTTAGAGGGAGATCAACTAATTAGGGACATCTTGCATTAGGTACCAATCATATTCTCTCCAGGGCCAGTTCACACTTGGTGTGCTTTTGGTGGGGAGCGTTTCTGCTCTTTGCTGATAGCCGGTATTCAGCAAAGCACTGTGGTAAATCCTTGCAGTGCCTGAAGTGTGCTTATATCGCAACGGTGCACTGCGTGCAACATTTCAGTGGGAGTTAGAGTGCCGTTCTCATTCTGTGGAATGAGACTAGAAAAACGTAATCACTGCAACATGGAGCCACAATTGCTTGGTAAAAATGCAATCACACTCCATAGGCGATTGCGATTTGCCTTTTGCGATCCCAATGTTGAACCAGGCCTAAAGGGAACCAGATGGATCCCAATTATTTATCAGGTGGTCATCGTGTTTCCAGACTTTTCACTTGGGGGTTTAAGAGTGGTACCCATGATGACCACCTATTTATTTTTTCCTTCACCAAAACCGCCATCCCCAATACCTCTCACACTCCCTTCTCCCAACCCGCCCTAAGAGTCTACCTTGCCATGGTGGGCCGGCTTACAATCCTATTGGCCAAAATGTGATTTACTTTTAGCCAATTGGATTAGCCAAAGTACTCTGCCAAAAAAGAATATAATAAAACTATCTTAGAGGGAGATAAACTTATTAGGGACCTCTTGTATTAGGCATGTTTATATTCAAAAAGTGTATCATGCCCATTTTGCAATAGCAACAGCAATGCCATGAACATGTAAATTGCATTGCCGGGTTTTTGCTAGTGCAATTGGTATTTTCCAGAATTACGATTGTCGGCCTGCATCTTCTTTGTTTTGTTTGCGCTTTTGTGCTTTGTAAGTTTTTGGTGAGGATTGGTATGGCTGTGGGGAGGAGGAGGCCATAAGTAGAACTTGGGGGTATATTTAAATCATTTTAAATATGCCCCTGAGTTCTACACTGCAGGTTGCAACAATTTGTAATCACCAATCAAATTCTCTCAAGGGCCAATTCACACTTGGTGTGCTTTTGGTGGGGAGCGTTTCTGCTCTTTGCTAATAGCCGATATTCAGCAAAGCACTGTGGTAAATCCTTGCAGTGCCTGAAGTGTGCTTATATCGCAAAGGTGCACTGCGTGCAACATTTCAGTGGCAGTTAGAGTGCCGTTCTCATTCTGTGGAATGAGACTAGAAAAACGTAATCACTGCAACATGGAGCCACAATTACTTGGTAAAAATGCAATCACACTCCATAGGCGATTGCGATTTGCCTTTTGCGATCCCAATGTTGAACTATCCCTAAAGGGAACCAGATGGATCCCAATTATTTATCAGGTGGTCATCGTGTTTCCAGACTTTTCACTTGGGGGTGTAAGAGTGGTACCCATGATGACCACCTATCCCCCTTATCCCTCTTCAAAACCGCCATCCCCAATACTTCCCACACTCCCTTCCCCAACCCGCCCTAAGAGTCTACCTTGCCATGGTGGGCCGGCTTACAATCCTATTGGCCAAAATGTGATTTACTTTTAGCCAATTGGATTAGCTAAAGTACTCTGCCAAAAAAGGATATAATAAACTATCTTAGAGGGACATAGGCGGCTTGTACTCGTTGCTTTTGTAACCGTGCTTAAATAAACTACCTCTTGCTTTTGGAGTGCCGGAGTCCGTCTTCTTCATTCATCAATGCTATCTTAGAGGGAGATCAACTAATTAGGGACCTCTTGTATTAGGCACCAATCATATTCTCTCCAGGGCCAGTTCACACTTGGTGTGCTTTTGGTGGGGAGCGTTTCTGCTCTTTGCTGATAGCCGGTATTCAGCAAAGCACTGTGGTAAATCCTTGCAGTGCCTGAAGTGTGCTTATATCGCAAAGGTGCACTGCGTGCAACATTTCAGTGGCAGTTAGAGTGCCGTTCTCATTCTGTGGAATGAGACTCGAAAAACGTAATCACTGCAACATGGAGCCACAATTGTTTGGTAAAAATGCAATCACACTCCATAGGCGATTGCGATTTGCCTTTTGCGATCCCAATGTTGAACCAGGCCTAAAGGGAACCAGATGGATCCCAACTAATTATCAGGTGGTCTTCGTGTTTCCAGACTTTTCACTTGGGGGTGTAAGAGTGGTACCCATGATGACCACCTATCCCCCTTATCCCTCTTCAAAACTGCCATCCCCAATACCTCTCACACTCCCTTCCCCCAACCCGCCCTAAGAGTCTACCTTGCCATGGTGGGCCGGCTTACAATCCTATTGGCCAAAATGTGATTTACTTTTAGCCAATTGGCTTAGCCAAAGTACTCTACCAAAAAATAATATAATACACTATCTTAGAGGGAGATCAATTAATTAGGGACATCTTGTATTAGGCACCAATCAAATTCTCTCAAGGGCCAGTTCACACTTGGTGTGCTTTTAGTGGGGAGCGTTTCTGCTTTTTGCTGATAGCCGGTATTCAGCAAAGCACTGTGGTAAATCCTTGCAGTGCCTGAAGTGTGCTTATATCGCAAAGGTGCACTGCGTGCAACATTTCAGTGGCAGTTAGAGTGCCGTTCTCATTCTGTGGAATGAGACTCGAAAAACGTAATCACTGCAACATGGAGCCACAATTGTTTGGTAAAAATGCAATCACACTCCATAGGCGATTGCGATTTGCCTTTTGCGATCCCAATGTGGAACCAGGCCTAAAAGGAACCAGATGGATCCCAACTAATTATCAGGTGGTCATCGTGTTTCCAGACTTTTCACTTGGGGGTGTAAGAGTGGTACCCATGATGACCACCTATCCCCCTTATCCCTCTTCAAAACTGCCATCCCCAATACCTCTCACACTCCCTTCCCCCAACCCGCCCTAAGAGTCTACCTTGCCATGGTGGGCCGGCTTACAATCCTATTGGCCAAAATGTGATTTACTTTTAGCCAATTGGATTAGCCAAAGTACTCTACCAAAAAAGAATATAATAAACTATCTTAGAGGGAGATCAATTAATTAGGTACATCTTGTATTAGGCACCAATCAAATTCTCTCAAGGGCCAGTTCACACTTGGTGTGCTTTTGGTGGGGAGCGTTTCTGCTCTTTGCTGATAGCCGGTATTCAGCAAAGCACTGTGGTAAATCCTTGCAGTGCCTGAAGTGTGCTTATATCGCAAAGGTGCACTGCGTGCAACATTTCAGTGGCAGTTAGAGTGCCGTTCTCATTCTGTGGAATGAGACTTGAAAAACGTAATCACTGCAACATGGAGCCACAATTACTTGGTAAAAATGCAATCACACTCCATAGACGATTGCGATTTGCCTTTTGCGATCCCAATGTTGAACCAGGCCTAAAGGGAACCAGATGGATCCCAATTAATTATCAGGTGGTCATCCTGTTTCCAGACTTTTCACTTGGGGGTGTAAGAGTGGTACCCATGATGACCACCTATCCCCCTTATCCCTCTTCAAAACCGCCATCCCCAATACCTCTCACACTCCTTTCCCCCAACCCGCCCTAAGAGTATACCTTGCCATGGTGGGCCGGCTTACAATCCTATTGGCCAAAATGTGATTTACTTTTAGCCAATTGGATTAGCCAAAGTACTCTGCCAAAAAATAATATAATAAAACTATCTTAGAGGGAGATCAATTAATTAGGTACATCTTGTATTAGACACCAATCAAATTCTCTCAAGGGCCAGTTCACACTTGGTGTGCTTTTGGTGGGGAGCGTTTCTGCTCTTTGCTGATAGCCGGTATTCAGCAAAGCACTGTGGTAAATCCTTGCAGTGCCTGAAGTGTGCTTATATCGCAAAGGTGCACTGCGTGCAACATTTCAGTGGCAGTTAGAGTGCCGTTCTCATTCTGTGGAATGAGACTTGAAAAACGTAATCACTGCAACATGGAGCCACAATTACTTGGTAAAAATGCAATCACACTCCATAGACGATTGCGATTTGCCTTTTGCGATCCCAATGTTGAACCAGGCCTAAAGGGAACCAGATGGATCCCAATTAATTATCAGGTGGTCATCCTGTTTCCAGACTTTTCACTTGGGGGTGTAAGAGTGGTACCCATGATGACCACCTATCCCCCTTATCCCTCTTCAAAACCGCCATCCCCAATACCTCTCACACTCCCTTCCCCCAACTCGCCCTAAGAGTATACCTTGCCATGGTGGGCCGGCTTACAATCCTATTGGCCAAAATGTGATTTACTTTTAGCCAATTGGATTAGCCAAAGTACTCTGCCAAAAAATAATATAATAAAACTATCTTAGAGGGAGATCAAGTAAGTAGGGACCTCTTGTATTAGGCATGTTTATATTCAAAAAGTGTATCATGCCCATTTTGCAATAGCAACAGCAAGGCCATGAACATGTAGATTGCATTGCCAGGTTTTTGCTAGTGCAATTGGTATTTTCCTGAATTACGATTGTCGGCCTGCATTTTTTTTGTTTTGTTTGCTCTTCTGTGCTTTGTAACTTTTTGGTGAGGATTGGTGTGGCTGTGGGGAGGAGGAGGCCATAAGTAGAACTTGGGGGTATATTTAAATCATTTTAAATATGCCCCTGAGTTCTACACTGCAGGTTGCAAGAATTTGAAAACACCAATCAAATTCTCTCAAGGGCCAGTTCACACTTGGTATGCTTTTGGTGGGGAGCGTTTCTGCTCTTTGCTGATAGCCGGTATTCAGCAAAGCACTGTGGTAAATCCTTGCAGTGCCTGAAGTGTGCTTATATCGCAAAGGTGCACTGCGTGCAACATTTCAGTGGCAGTTAGAGTGCCGTTCTCATTCTGTTGAATCATGCTTGAAAAACGTAATCACTGCAACATGGAGCCACAATTGCTTGGTAAAAATGCAATCACACTCCATAGGCGATTGCGATTTGCCTTTTGCGATCCCAATGTTGAACCAGGCCTAAAGGGAACCAGATGGATCCCAACTAATTATCAGGTGGTCATCGTGTTTCCAGACTTTTCACTTGGTGGTGTAAGAGTGGTACCCATGATGACCACCTATCCCCCTTATCCCTCTTCAAAACCGCCATCCCCAATACTTCCCACACTCCCTTCCCCCAACCCGCCCTAAGAGTCTACCTTGCCATGGTGGGCCGGCTTACAATCCTATTGGCCAAAATGTGATTTACTTTTAGCCAATTGGATTAGCTAAAGTACTCTGCCAAAAAAGGATATAATAAACTATCTTAGAGAGACATAGGCGGCTTGTACTCGTTGCTTTTGTAACCGTGCTTAAATAAACTACCTCTTGCTTTTGGAGTGCCGGAGTCCATCTTCTTCATTCATCAATGCTATCTTAGAGGGATATCAACTAATTAGGGACCTCTTGTATTAGGCACCAATCATATTCTCTCCAGGGCCAGTTCACACTTGGTGTGCTTTTGGTGGGGAGCGTTTCTGCTCTTTGCTGATAGCCGGTATTCAGCAAAGCACTGTGGTAAATCCTTGCAGTGCCTGAAGTGTGCTTATATCGCAAAGGTGCACTGCGTGCAACATTTCAGTGGCAGTTAGAGTGCCGTTCTCATTCTGTGGAATGAGACTAGAAAAACGTAATCACTGCAACATGGAGCCACAATTGCTCGGTAAAAGTGCAATCACACTCCATAGGCGATTGCGATTTGCCTTTTGCGATCCCAATGTTGAACCAGGCCTAAAGGGAACCAGATGGATCCCAATTAATTATCAGGTGGTCATCCTGTTTCCAGACTTTTCACTTGGGGGTGTAAGAGTGGTACCCATGATGACCACCTATCCCCCTTATCCCTCTTCAAAACCGCCATCCCCAATACCTCTCACACTCCCTTCCCCCAACCCGCCCTAAGAGTCTACCTTGCCATGGTGGGCCGGCTTACAATCCTATTGGCCAAAATGTGATTTACTTTTAGCCAATTGGATTAGCTAAAGTACTCTGCCAAAAAAGGATATAATAAACTATCTTAGAGGGACATAGGCGGCTTGTACTTGTTGCTTTTGTAACCGTGCTTAAATAAACTACCTCTTGCTTTTGGAGTGCCGGAGTCCGTCTTCTTAATTCATCAATGCTATCTTAGAGGGAGATCAACTAATTAGGGACCTCTTGTATTAGGCACCAATCATATTCTCTCCAGGGCCAGTTCACACATGGTGTGCTTTTGGTGGGGAGCGTTTCTGCTCTTTGCTGATAGCCGGTATTCAGCAAAGCACTGTGGTAAATCCTTGCAGTGCCTGAAGTGTGCTTATATCGCAAAGGTGCACTGCGTGCAACATTTCAGTGGCAGTTAGAGTGCCGTTCTTATTCTGTGGAATGAGACTCGAAAAACGTAATCACTGCAACATGGAGCCACAATTGCTTGGTAAAAATGCAATCACACTCCATAGGCGATTGCGATTTGCCTTTTGCGATCCCAATGTTGAACCAGGCCTAAAGGGAACCAGATGGATCCCAACTAATTATCAGGTGGTCATCGTGTTTCCAGACTTTTCACTTGGGGGTGTAAGAGTGGTACCCATGATGACCACCTATCCCCCTTATCCCTCTTCAAAACCGCCATCCCCAATACTTCCCACACTCCCTTCCCCAACCCGCCCTAAGAGTCTACCTTGCCATGGTGGGCCGGCTTGCAATCCTATTGGCCAAAATGTGATTTACTTTTAGCCAATTGGATTAGCTAAAGTACTCTGCCAAAAAAGGATATAATAAACTATCTTAGAGGGACATAGGCGGCTTGTACTCGTTGCTTTTGTAACCGTGCTTAAATAAACTACCTCTTGCTTTTGGAGTGCCGGAGTCCGTCTTCTTCATTCATCAATGCTATCTTAGAGGGAGATCAACTAATTAGGGACCTCTTGTATTAGGCATCAATCATATTCTCTCCAGGGCCAGTTCACACTTGGTGTGCTTTTGGTGGGGAGCGTTTCTGCTCTTTGCTGATAGCCGGTATTCAGCAAAGCACTGTGGTAAATCCTTGCAGTGCCTGAAGTGTGCTTATATCGCAAAGGTGCACTGCGTGCAACATTTCAGTGGCAGTTAGAGTGCCGTTCTCATTCTGTGGAATGAGACTCGAAAAACGTAATCACTGCAACATGGAGCCACAATTGTTTGGTAAAAATGCAATCACACTCCATAGGCGATTGCGATTTGCCTTTTGCGATCCCAATGTTGAACCAGGCCTAAAGGGAACCAGATGGATCCCAACTAATTATCAGGTGGTCTTCGTGTTTCCAGACTTTTCACTTGGGGGTGTAAGAGTGGTACCCATGATGACCACCTATCCCCCTTATCCCTCTTCAAAACTGCCATCCCCAATACCTCTCACACTCCCTTCCCCCAACCCGCCCTAAGAGTCTACCTTGCCATGGTGGGCCGGCTTACAATCCTATTGGCCAAAATGTGATTTACTTTTAGCCAATTGGCTTAGCCAAAGTACTCTACCAAAAAATAATATAATACACTATCTTAGAGGGAGATCAATTAATTAGGGACATCTTGTATTAGGCACCAATCAAATTATCTCAAGGGCCAGTTCACACTTGGTGTGCTTTTAGTGGGGAGCGTTTCTGCTTTTTGCTGATAGCCGGTATTCAGCAAAGCACTGTGGTAAATCCTTGCAGTGCCTGAAGTGTGCTTATATCGCAAAGGTGCACTGCGTGCAACATTTCAGTGGCAGTTAGAGTGCCGTTCTCATTCTGTGGAATGAGACTCGAAAAACGTAATCACTGCAACATGGAGCCACAATTGTTTGGTAAAAATGCAATCACACTCCATAGGCGATTGCGATTTGCCTTTTGCGATCCCAATGTGGAACCAGGCCTAAAAGGAACCAGATGGATCCCAACTAATTATCAGGTGGTCATCGTGTTTCCAGACTTTTCACTTGGGGGTGTAAGAGTGGTACCCATGATGACCACCTATCCCCCTTATCCCTCTTCAAAACTGCCATCCCCAATACCTCTCACACTCCCTTCCCCCAACCCGCCCTAAGAGTCTACCTTGCCATGGTGGGCCGGCTTACAATCCTATTGGCCAAAATGTGATTTACTTTTAGCCAATTGGATTAGCCAAAGTACTCTACCAAAAAAGAATATAATAAACTATCTTAGAGGGAGATCAATTAATTAGGTACATCTTGTATTAGGCACCAATCAAATTCTCTCAAGGGCCAGTTCACACTTGGTGTGCTTTTGGTGGGGAGCGTTTCTGCTCTTTGCTGATAGCCGGTATTCAGCAAAGCACTGTGGTAAATCCTTGCAGTGCCTGAAGTGTGCTTATATCGCAAAGGTGCACTGCGTGCAACATTTCAGTGGCAGTTAGAGTGCCGTTCTCATTCTGTGGAATGAGACTTGAAAAACGTAATCACTGCAACATGGAGCCACAATTACTTGGTAAAAATGCAATCACACTCCATAGACGATTGCGATTTGCCTTTTGCGATCCCAATGTTGAACCAGGCCTAAAGGGAACCAGATGGATCCCAATTAATTATCAGGTGGTCATCCTGTTTCCAGACTTTTCACTTGGGGGTGTAAGAGTGGTACCCATGATGACCACCTATCCCCCTTATCCCTCTTCAAAACCGCCATCCCCAATACCTCTCACACTCCTTTCCCCCAACCCGCCCTAAGAGTATACCTTGCCATGGTGGGCCGGCTTACAATCCTATTGGCCAAAATGTGATTTACTTTTAGGCAATTGGATTAGCCAAAGTACTCTGCCAAAAAATAATATAATAAAACTATCTTAGAGGGAGATCAATTAATTAGGTACATCTTGTATTAGGCACCAATCAAATTCTCTCAAGGGCCAGTTCACACTTGGTGTGCTTTTGGTGGGGAGCGTTTCTGCTCTTTGCTGATAGCCGGTATTCAGCAAAGCACTGTGGTAAATCCTTGCAGTGCCTGAAGTGTGCTTATATCGCAAAGGTGCACTGCGTGCAACATTTCAGTGGCAGTTAGAGTGCCGTTCTCATTCTGTGGAATGAGACTTGAAAAACGTAATCACTGCAACATGGAGCCACAATTACTTGGTAAAAATGCAATCACACTCCATAGACGATTGCGATTTGCCTTTTGTGATCCCAATGTTGAACCAGGCCTAAAGGGAACCAGATGGATCCCAATTAATTATCAGGTGGTCATCCTGTTTCCAGACTTTTCACTTGGGGGTGTAAGAGTGGTACCCATGATGACCACCTATCCCCCTTATCCCTCTTCAAAACCGCCATCCCCAATACCTCTCACACTCCCTTCCCCCAACCCGCCCTAAGAGTATACCTTGCCATGGTGGGCCGGCTTACAATCCTATTGGCCAAAATGTGATTTACTTTTAGCCAATTGGATTAGCCAAAGTACTCTGCCAAAAAATAATATAATAAAACTATATTAGAGGGAGATCAAGTAAGTAGGGACCTCTTGTATTAGGCATGTTTATATTCAAAAAGTGTATCATGCCCATTTTGCAATAGCAACAGCAAGGCCATGAACATGTAGATTGCATTGCCAGGTTTTTGCTAGTGCAATTGGTATTTTCCTGAATTACGATTGTCGGCCTGCATTTTTTTTGTTTTGTTTGCTCTTCTGTGCTTTGTAACTTTTTGGTGAGGATTGGTGTGGCTGTGGGGAGGAGGAGGCCATAAGTAGAACTTGGGGGTATATTTAAATCATTTTAAATATGCCCCTGAGTTCTACACTGCAGGTTGCAAGAATTTGTAATCACCAATCAAATTCTCTCAAGGGCCAGTTCACACTTGGTGTGCTTTTGGTGGGGAGCGTTTCTGCTCTTTGCTGATAGCCGGTATTCAGCAAAGCACTGTGGTAAATCCTTGCAGTGCCTGAAGTGTGCTTATATCGCAAAGGTGCACTGCGTGCAACATTTCAGTGGCAGTTAGAGTGCCGTTCTCATTCTGTTGAATGATGCTTGAAAAACGTAATCACTGCAACATGGAGCCACAATTGCTTGGTAAAAATGCAATCACACTCCATAGGCGATTGCGATTTGCCTTTTGCGATCCCAATGTTGAACCAGGCCTAAAGGGAACCAGATGGATCCCAACTAATTATCAGGTGGTCATCGTGTTTCCAGACTTTTCACTTGGGGGTGTAAGAGTGGTACCCATGATGACCACCTATCCCCCTTATCCCTCTTCAAAACCGCCATCCCCAATACTTCCCACACTCCCTTCCCCCAACCCGCCCTAAGAGTCTACCTTGCCATGGTGGGCCGGCTTACAATCCTATTGGCCAAAATGTGATTTACTTTTAGCCAATTGGATTAGCTAAAGTACTCTGCCAAAAAAGGATATAATAAACTATCTTAGAGAGACATAGGCGGCTTGTACTCGTTGCTTTTGTAACCGTGCTTAAATAAACTACCTCTTGCTTTTGGAGTGCCGGAGTCCATCTTCTTCATTCATCAATGCTATCTTAGAGGGATATCAACTAATTAGGGACCTCTTGTATTAGGCACCAATCATATTCTCTCCAGGGCCAGTTCACACTTGGTGTGCTTTTGGTGGGGAGCGTTTCTGCTCTTTGCTGATAGCCGGTATTCAGCAAAGCACTGTGGTAAATCCTTGCAGTGCCTGAAGTGTGCTTATATCGCAAAGGTGCACTGCGTGCAACATTTCAGTGGCAGTTAGAGTGCCGTTCTCATTCTGTGGAATGAGACTCGAAAAACGTAATCACTGCAACATGGAGCCACAATTGCTTGGTAAAAATGCAATCACACTCCATAGGCGATTGCGATTTGCCTTTTGCGATCCCAATGTTGAACCAGGCCTAAAGGGAACCAGATGGATCCCAACTAATTATCAGGTGGTCATCGTGTTTCCAGACTTTTCACTTGGGGGTGTAAGAGTGGTACCCATGATGACCACCTATCCCCCTTATCCCTCTTCAAAACTGCCATCCCCAATACCTCTCTCACTCCCTTCCCCCAACCCGCCATAAGAGTCTACCTTGCCATGGTGGACCGGCTTACAATCCTATTGGCCAAAATGTGATTTACTTTTAGCCAATTGGATTAGCTAAAGAACTCTGCCAAAAAAGAATATAATAAACTATCTTAGAGGGAGATCAACTAA
Organism: Hyperolius riggenbachi; assembly: GCF_040937935.1. NCBI lineage: Eukaryota > Metazoa > Chordata > Amphibia > Anura > Hyperoliidae > Hyperolius > Hyperolius riggenbachi. The sequence goes on from NC_090656.1 coordinate 139,309,538, forward strand.
TTAGGGACCTCTTGTATCAGGCACCAATCATATTCTCTCCAGGGCCAGTTCACACTTGGTGTGCTTTTGGTGGGGAGCGTTTCTGCTTTTTGCTGATAGCCGGTATTCAGCAAAGCACTGTGGTAAATCCTTGCAGTGCCTGAAGTGTGCTTATATCGCAAAGGTGCACTGCGTGCAACATTTCAGTGGCAGTTAGAGTGCCGTTCTCATTCTGTGGAATGAGACTAGAAAAACGTAATCACTGCAACATGGAGCCACAATTGCTCGGTAAAAGTGCAATCACACTCCATAGGCGATTGCGATTTGCCTTTTGCGATCCCAATGTTGAACCAGGCCTAAAGGGAACCAGATGGATCCCAATTAATTATCAGGTGGTCATCCTGTTTCCAGACTTTTCACTTGGGGGTGTAAGAGTGGTACCCATGATGACCACCTATCCCCCTTATCCCTCTTCAAAACCGCCATCCCCAATACCTCTCACACTCCCTTCCCCCAACCCGCCCTAAGAGTCTACCTTGCCATGGTGGGCCGGCTTACAATCCTATTGGCCAAAATGTGATTTACTTTTAGCCAATTGGATTAGCTAAAGTACTCTGCCAAAAAAGGATATAATAAACTATCTTAGAGGGACATAGGCGGCTTGTACTCGTTGCTTTTGTAACCGTGCTTAAATAAACTACCTCTTGCTTTTGGAGTGCCGGAGTCCGTCTTCTTAATTCATCAATGCTATCTTAGAGGGAGATCAACTAATTAGGGACCTCTTGTATTAGGCACCAATCATATTCTCTCCAGGGCCAGTTCACACATGGTGTGCTTTTGGTGGGGAGCGTTTCTGCTCTTTGCTGATAGCCGGTATTCAGCAAAGCACTGTGGTAAATCCTTGCAGTGCCTGAAGTGTGCTTATATCGCAAAGGTGCACTGCGTGCAACATTTCAGTGGCAGTTAGAGTGCCGTTCTCATTCTGTGGAATGAGACTCGAAAAACGTAATCACTGCAACATGGAGCCACAATTGCTTGGTAAAAATGCAATCACACTCCATAGGCGATTGCGATTTGCCTTTTGCGATCCCAATGTTGAACCAGGCCTAAAGGGAACCAGATGGATCCCAACTAATTATCAGGTGGTCATCGTGTTTCCAGACTTTTCACTTGGGGGTGTAAGAGTGGTACCCATGATGACCACCTATCCCCCTTATCCCTCTTCAAAACCGCCATCCCCAATACTTCCCACACTCCCTTCCCCCAACCCGCCCTAAGAGTCTACCTTGCCATGGTGGGCCGGCTTACAATCCTATTGGCCAAAATGTGATTTACTTTTAGCCAATTGGATTAGCTAAAGTACTCTGCCAAAAAAGGATATAATAAACTATCTTAGAGGGACATAGGCGGCTTGTACTCGTTGCTTTTGTAACCGTGCTTAAATAAACTACCTCTTGCTTTTGGAGTGCCGGAGTCCATCTTCTTCATTCATCAATGCTATCTTAGAGGGAGATCAACTAATTAGGGACCTCTTGTATTAGGCACCAATCATATTCTCTCCAGGGCCAGTTCACACTTGGTGTGCTTTTGGTGGGGAGCGTTTCTGCTCTTTGCTGATAGTCGGTATTCAGCAAAGCACTGTGGTAAATCCTTGCAGTGCCTGAAGTGTGCTTATATCGCAAAGGTGCACTGCGTGCAACATTTCAGTGGCAGTTAGAGTGCCGTTCTCATTCTGTGGAATGAGACTCGAAAAACGTAATCACTGCAACATGGAGCCACAATTGCTTGGTAAAAATGCAATCACACTCCATAGGCGATTGCGATTTGCCTTTTGCGATCCCAATGTTGAACCAGGCCTAAAGGGAACCAGATGGATCCCAACTAATTATCAGGTGGTCATCGTGTTTCCAGACTTTTCACTTGGGGGTGTAAGAGTGGTACCCATGATGACCACCTATCCCCCTTATCCCTCTTCAAAACTGCCATCCCCAATACCTCTCACACTCCCTTCCCCCAACCCGCCCTAAGAGTCTACCTTGCCATGGTGGGCCGGCTTACAATCCTATTGGCCAAAATGTGATTTAATTTTTGCCAATTGGCTTAGCCAAAGTACTCTACCAAAAAAGAATATAATACACTATCTTAGAGGGAGATCAATTAATTAGGGACATCTTGTATTAGGCACCAATCAAATTCTCTCAAGGGCCAGTTCACACTTGGTGTGCTTTTGGTGGGGAGCGTTTCTGCTTTTTGCTGATAGCCGGTATTCAGCAAAGCACTATGGTAAATCCTTGCAGTGCCTGAAGTGTGCTTATATCGCAAAGGTGCACTGCGTGCAACATTTCAGTGGCAGAGTGCCGTTCTCATTCTGTGGAATGAGACTCGAAAAACGTAATCACTGCAACATGGAGCCACAATTGTTTGGTAAAAATGCAATCACACTCCATAGGCGATTGCGATTTGCCTTTTGCGATCCCAATGTGGAACCAGGCCTAAAGGGAACCAGATGGATCCCAATTATTTATCAGGTGGTCATCGTGTTTCCAGACTTTTCACTTGGGGGTGTAGGAGTGGTACCCATGATGACCACCTATCCCCCTTATCCCTCTTCAAAACCGCCATCCCCAATACCTCTCACACTCCCTTCCCCCAACCCGCCCTAAGAGTCTACCTTGCCATGGTGGACCGGCTTACAATCCTATTGGCCAAAATGTGATTTACTTTTAGCCAATTGGATTAGCTAAAGTACTCTGCCAAAAAAGAATATAATAAACTATCTTAGAGGGAGATCAACTAATTAGGGACCTCTTGTATCAGGCACCAATCATATTCTCTCCAGGGCCAGTTCACACTTGGTGTGCTTTTGGTGGGGAGCGTTTCTGCTTTTTGCTGATAGCCGGTATTCAGCAAAGCACTGTGGTAAATCCTTGCAGTGCCTGAAGTGTGCTTATATCGCAAAGGTGCACTGCGTGCAACATTTCAGTGGCAGTTAGAGTGCCGTTCTCATTCTGTGGAATGAGACTAGAAAAACGTAATCACTGCAACATGGAGCCACAATTGCTCGGTAAAAGTGCAATCACACTCCATAGGCGATTGCGATTTGCCTTTTGCGATCCCAATGTTGAACCAGGCCTAAAGGGAACCAGATGGATCCCAATTAATTATCAGGTGGTCATCCTGTTTCCAGACTTTTCACTTGGGGGTGTAAGAGTGGTACCCATGATGACCACCTATCCCCCTTATCCCTCTTCAAAACCGCCATCCCCAATACTTCCCACACTCCCTTCCCCCAACCCGCCCTAAGAGTCTACCTTGCCATGGTGGGCCGGCTTACAATCCTATTGGCCAAAATGTGATTTACTTTTAGCCAATTGGATTAGCTAAAGTACTCTGCCAAAAAAGGATATAATAAACTATCTTAGAGAGACATAGGCGGCTTGTACTCGTTGCTTTTGTAACCGTGCTTAAATAAACTACCTCTTGCTTTTGGAGTGCCGGAGTCCATCTTCTTCATTCATCAATGCTATCTTAGAGGGATATCAACTAATTAGGGACCTCTTGTATTAGGCACCAATCATATTCTCTCCAGGGCCAGTTCACACTTGGTGTGCTTTTGGTGGGGAGCGTTTCTGCTCTTTGCTGATAGCCGGTATTCAGCAAAGCACTGTGGTAAATCCTTGCAGTGCCTGAAGTGTGCTTATATCGCAAAGGTGCACTGCGTGCAACATTTCAGTGGCAGTTAGAGTGCCGTTCTCATTCTGTGGAATGAGACTCGAAAAACGTAATCACTGCAACATGGAGCCACAATTGCTTGGTAAAAATGCAATCACACTCCATAGGCGATTGCGATTTGCCTTTTGCGATCCCAATGTTGAACCAGGCCTAAAGGGAACCAGATGGATCCCAACTAATTATCAGGTGGTCATCGTGTTTCCAGACTTTTCACTTGGGGGTGTAAGAGTGGTACCCATGATGACCACCTATCCCCCTTATCCCTCTTCAAAACTGCCATCCCCAATACCTCTCACACTCCCTTCCCCCAACCCGCCATAAGAGTCTACCTTGCCATGGTGGGCCGGCTTACAATCCTATTGGCCAAAATGTGATTTACTTTTAGCCAATTGGATTAGCTAAAGAACTCTGCCAAAAAAGAATATAATAAACTATCTTAGAGGGAGATCAACTAATTAGGGACCTCTTGTATCAGGCACCAATCATATTCTCTCCAGGGCCAGTTCACACTTGGTGTGCTTTTGGTGGGGAGCGTTTCTGCTTTTTGCTGATAGCCGGTATTCAGCAAAGCACTGTGGTAAATCCTTGCAGTGCCTGAAGTGTGCTTATATCGCAAAGGTGCACTGCGTGCAACATTTCAGTGGCAGTTAGAGTGCCGTTCTCATTCTGTGGAATGAGACTAGAAAAACGTAATCACTGCAACATGGAGCCACAATTGCTCGGTAAAAGTGCAATCACACTCCATAGGCGATTGCGATTTGCCTTTTGCGATCCCAATGTTGAACCAGGCCTAAAGGGAACCAGATGGATCCCAATTAATTATCAGGTGGTCATCCTGTTTCCAGACTTTTCACTTGGGGGTGTAAGAGTGGTACCCATGATGACCACCTATCCCCCTTATCCCTCTTCAAAACCGCCATCCCCAATACCTCTCACACTCCCTTCCCCCAACCCGCCCTAAGAGTCTACCTTGCCATGGTGGGCCGGCTTACAATCCTATTGGCCAAAATGTGATTTACTTTTAGCCAATTGGATTAGCTAAAGTACTCTGCCAAAAAAGGATATAATAAACTATCTTAGAGGGACATAGGCGGCTTGTACTCGTTGCTTTTGTAACCGTGCTTAAATAAACTACCTCTTGCTTTTGGAGTGCCGGAGTCCGTCTTCTTAATTCATCAATGCTATCTTAGAGGGAGATCAACTAATTAGGGACCTCTTGTATTAGGCACCAATCATATTCTCTCCAGGGCCAGTTCACACATGGTGTGCTTTTGGTGGGGAGCGTTTCTGCTCTTTGCTGATAGCCGGTATTCAGCAAAGCACTGTGGTAAATCCTTGCAGTGCCTGAAGTGTGCTTATATCGCAAAGGTGCACTGCGTGCAACATTTCAGTGGCAGTTAGAGTGCCGTTCTCATTCTGTGGAATGAGACTCGAAAAACGTAATCACTGCAACATGGAGCCACAATTGCTTGGTAAAAATGCAATCACACTCCATAGGCGATTGCGATTTGCCTTTTGCGATCCCAATGTTGAACCAGGCCTAAAGGGAACCAGATGGATCCCAACTAATTATCAGGTGGTCATCGTGTTTCCAGACTTTTCACTTGGGGGTGTAAGAGTGGTACCCATGATGACCACCTATCCCCCTTATCCCTCTTCAAAACCGCCATCCCCAATACTTCCCACACTCCCTTCCCCAACCCGCCCTAAGAGTCTACCTTGCCATGGTGGGCCGGCTTACAATCCTATTGGCCAAAATGTGATTTACTTTTAGCCAATTGGATTAGCTAAAGTACTCTGCCAAAAAAGGATATAATAAACTATCTTAGAGGGACATAGGCGGCTTGTACTCGTTGCTTTTGTAACCGTGCTTAAATAAACTACCTCTTGCTTTTGGAGTGCCGGAGTCCGTCTTCTTCATTCATCAATGCTATCTTAGAGGGAGATCAACTAATTAGGGACCTCTTGTATTAGGCACCAATCATATTCTCTCCAGGGCCAGTTCACACTTGGTGTGCTTTTGGTGGGGAGCGTTTCTGCTCTTTGCTGATAGCCGGTATTCAGCAAAGCACTGTGGTAAATCCTTGCAGTGCCTGAAGTGTGCTTATATCGCAAAGGTGCACTGCGTGCAACATTTCAGTGGCAGTTAGAGTGCCGTTCTCATTCTGTGGAATGAGACTCGAAAAACGTAATCACTGCAACATGGAGCCACAATTGTTTGGTAAAAATGCAATCACACTCCATAGGCGATTGCGATTTGCCTTTTGCGATCCCAATGTTGAACCAGGCCTAAAGGGAACCAGATGGATCCCAACTAATTATCAGGTGGTCTTCGTGTTTCCAGACTTTTCACTTGGGGGTGTAAGAGTGGTACCCATGATGACCACCTATCCCCCTTATCCCTCTTCAAAACTGCCATCCCCAATACCTCTCACACTCCCTTCCCCCAACCCGCCCTAAGAGTCTACCTTGCCATGGTGGGCCGGCTTACAATCCTATTGGCCAAAATGTGATTTACTTTTAGCCAATTGGCTTAGCCAAAGTACTCTACCAAAAAATAATATAATACACTATCTTAGAGGGAGATCAATTAATTAGGGACATCTTGTATTAGGCACCAATCAAATTCTCTCAAGGGCCAGTTCACACTTGGTGTGCTTTTAGTGGGGAGCGTTTCTGCTTTTTGCTGATAGCCGGTATTCAGCAAAGCACTGTGGTAAATCCTTGCAGTGCCTGAAGTGTGCTTATATCGCAAAGGTGCACTGCGTGCAACATTTCAGTGGCAGTTAGAGTGCCGTTCTCATTCTGTGGAATGAGACTCGAAAAACGTAATCACTGCAACATGGAGCCACAATTGTTTGGTAAAAATGCAATCACACTCCATAGGCGATTGCGATTTGCCTTTTGCGATCCCAATGTGGAACCAGGCCTAAAAGGAACCAGATGGATCCCAACTAATTATCAGGTGGTCATCGTGTTTCCAGACTTTTCACTTGGGGGTGTAAGAGTGGTACCCATGATGACCACCTATCCCCCTTATCCCTCTTCAAAACTGCCATCCCCAATACCTCTCACACTCCCTTCCCCCAACCCGCCCTAAGAGTCTACCTTGCCATGGTGGGCCGGCTTACAATCCTATTGGCCAAAATGTGATTTACTTTTAGCCAATTGGATTAGCCAAAGTACTCTACCAAAAAAGAATATAATAAACTATCTTAGAGGGAGATCAATTAATTAGGTACATCTTGTATTAGGCACCAATCAAATTCTCTCAAGGGCCAGTTCACACTTGGTGTGCTTTTGGTGGGGAGCGTTTCTGCTCTTTGCTGATAGCCGGTATTCAGCAAAGCACTGTGGTAAATCCTTGCAGTGCCTGAAGTGTGCTTATATCGCAAAGGTGCACTGCGTGCAACATTTCAGTGGCAGTTAGAGTGCCGTTCTCATTCTGTGGAATGAGACTTGAAAAACGTAATCACTGCAACATGGAGCCACAATTACTTGGTAAAAATGCAATCACACTCCATAGACGATTGCGATTTGCCTTTTGCGATCCCAATGTTGAACCAGGCCTAAAGGGAACCAGATGGATCCCAATTAATTATCAGGTGGTCATCCTGTTTCCAGACTTTTCACTTGGGGGTGTAAGAGTGGTACCCATGATGACCACCTATCCCCCTTATCCCTCTTCAAAACCGCCATCCCCAATACCTCTCACACTCCTTTCCCCCAACCCGCCCTAAGAGTATACCTTGCCATGGTGGGCCGGCTTACAATCCTATTGGCCAAAATGTGATTTACTTTTAGCCAATTGGATTAGCCAAAGTACTCTGCCAAAAAATAATATAATAAAACTATCTTAGAGGGAGATCAATTAATTAGGTACATCTTGTATTAGGCACCAATCAAATTCTCTCAAGGGCCAGTTCACACTTGGTGTGCTTTTGGTGGGGAGCGTTTCTGCTCTTTGCTGATAGCCGGTATTCAGCAAAGCACTGTGGTAAATCCTTGCAGTGCCTGAAGTGTGCTTATATCGCAAAGGTGCACTGCGTGCAACATTTCAGTGGCAGTTAGAGTGCCGTTCTCATTCTGTGGAATGAGACTTGAAAAACGTAATCACTGCAACATGGAGCCACAATTACTTGGTAAAAATGCAATCACACTCCATAGACGATTGCGATTTGCCTTTTGCGATCCCAATGTTGAACCAGGCCTAAAGGGAACCAGATGGATCCCAATTAATTATCAGGTGGTCATCCTGTTTCCAGACTTTTCACTTGGGGGTGTAAGAGTGGTACCCATGATGACCACCTATCCCCCTTATCCCTCTTCAAAACCGCCATCCCCAATACCTCTCACACTCCCTTCCCCCAACCCGCCCTAAGAGTATACCTTGCCATGGTGGGCCGGCTTACAATCCTATTGGCCAAAATGTGATTTACTTTTAGCCAATTGGATTAGCCAAAGTACTCTGCCAAAAAATAATATAATAAAACTATCTTAGAGGGAGATCAAGTAAGTAGGGACCTCTTCTATTAGGCATGTTTATATTCAAAAAGTGTATCATGCCCATTTTGCAATAGCAACAGCAAGGCCATGAACATGTAGATTGCATTGCCAGGTTTTTGCTAGTGCAATTGGTATTTTCCTGAATTACGATTGTCGGCCTGCATTTTTTTTGTTTTGTTTGCTCTTCTGTGCTTTGTAACTTTTTGGTGAGGATTGGTGTGGCTGTGGGGAGGAGGAGGCCATAAGTAGAACTTGGGGGTATATTTAAATCATTTTAAATATGCCCCTGAGTTCTACACTGCAGGTTGCAAGAATTTGTAATCACCAATCAAATTCTCTCAAGGGCCAGTTCACACTTGGTGTGCTTATGGTGGGGAGCGTTTCTGCTCTTTGCTGATAGCCGGTATTCAGCAAAGCACTGTGGTAAATCCTTGCAGTGCCTGAAGTGTGCTTATATCGCAAAGGTGCACTGCGTGCAACATTTCAGTGGCAGTTAGAGTGCCGTTCTCATTCTGTTGAATGATGCTTGAAAAACGTAATCACTGCAACATGGAGCCACAATTGCTCGGTAAAAGTGCAATCACACTCCATAGGCGATTGCGATTTGCCTTTTGCGATCCCAATGTTGAACCAGGCCTAAAGGGAACCAGATGGATCCCAATTAATTATCAGGTGGTCATCCTGTTTCCAGACTTTTCACTTGGGGGTGTAAGAGTGGTACCCATGATGACCACCTATCCCCCTTATCCCTCTTCAAAACCGCCATCCCCAATACCTCTCACACTCCCTTCCCCCAACCCGCCCTAAGAGTCTACCTTGCCATGGTGGGCCGGCTTACAATCCTATTGGCCAAAATGTGATTTACTTTTAGCCAATTGGATTAGCTAAAGTACTCTGCCAAAAAAGGATATAATAAACTATCTTAGAGGGACATAGGCGGCTTGTACTCGTTGCTTTTGTAACCGTGCTTAAATAAACTACCTCTTGCTTTTGGAGTGCCGGAGTCCATCTTCTTCATTCATCAATGCTATCTTAGAGGGAGATCAACTAATTAGGGACCTCTTGTATTAGGCACCAATCATATTCTCTCCAGGGCCAGTTCACACTTGGTGTGCTTTTGGTGGGGAGCGTTTCTGCTCTTTGCTGATAGTCGGTATTCAGCAAAGCACTGTGGTAAATCCTTGCAGTGCCTGAAGTGTGCTTATATCGCAAAGGTGCACTGCGTGCAACATTTCAGTGGCAGTTAGAGTGCCGTTCTCATTCTGTGGAATGAGACTCGAAAAACGTAATCACTGCAACATGGAGCCACAATTGCTTGGTAAAAATGCAATCACACTCCATAGGCGATTGCGATTTGCCTTTTGCGATCCCAATGTTGAACCAGGCCTAAAGGGAACCAGATGGATCCCAACTAATTATCAGGTGGTCATCGTGTTTCCAGACTTTTCACTTGGGGGTGTAAGAGTGGTACCCATGATGACCACCTATCCCCCTTATCCCTCTTCAAAACCGCCATCCCCAATACTTCTCACACTCCCTTCCCCCAACCCGCCCTAAGAGTCTACCTTGCCATGGTGGGCCGGCTTACAATCCTATTGGCCAAAATGTGATTTACTTTTAGCCAATTGGATTAGCTAAAGTACTCTGCCAAAAAAGGATATAATAAACTATCTTAGAGGGACATAGGCGGCTTGTACTCGTTGCTTTTGTAACCGTGCTTAAATAAACTACCTCTTGCTTTTGGAGTGCCGGAGTCCATCTTCTTCATTCATCAATGCTATCTTAGAGGGAGATCAACTAATTAGGGACCTCTTGTATTAGGCACCAATCATATTCTCTCCAGGGCCAGTTCACACTTGGTGTGCTTTTGGTGGGGAGCGTTTCTGCTCTTTGCTGATAGTCGGTATTCAGCAAAGCACTGTGGTAAATCCTTGCAGTGCCTGAAGTGTGCTTATATCGCAAAGGTGCAATGCGTGCAACATTTCAGTGGCAGTTAGAGTGCCGTTCTCATTCTGTGCAATGAGACTCGAAAAACGTAATCACTGCAACATGGAGCCACAATTGCTTGGTAAAAATGCAATCACACTCCATAGGCGATTGCGATTTGCCTTTTGCGATCCCAATGTTGAACCAGGCCTAAAGGGAACCAGATGGATCCCAACTAATTATCAGGTGGTCATCGTGTTTCCAGACTTTTCACTTGGGGGTGTAAGAGTGGTACCCATGATGACCACCTATCCCCCTTATCCCTCTTCAAAACTGCCATCCCCAATACCTCTCACACTCCCTTCCCCCAACCCGCCCTAAGAGTCTACCTTGCCATGGTGGGCCGGCTTACAATCCTATTGGCCAAAATGTGATTTAATTTTTGCCAATTGGCTTAGCCAAAGTACTCTACCAAAAAAGAATATAATACACTATCTTAGAGGGAGATCAATTAATTAGGGACATCTTGTATTAGGCACCAATCAAATTCTCTCAAGGGCCAGTTCACACTTGGTGTGCTTTTGGTGGGGAGCGTTTCTGCTTTTTGCTGATAGCCGGTATTCAGCAAAGCACTATGGTAAATCCTTGCAGTGCCTGAAGTGTGCTTATATCGCAAAGGTGCACTGCGTGCAACATTTCAGTGGCAGAGTGCCGTTCTCATTCTGTGGAATGAGACTCGAAAAACGTAATCACTGCAACATGGAGCCACAATTGTTTGGTAAAAATGCAATCACACTCCATAGGCGATTGCGATTTGCCTTTTGCGATCCCAATGTGGAACCAGGCCTAAAGGGAACCAGATGGATCCCAATTATTTATCAGGTGGTCATCGTGTTTCCAGACTTTTCACTTGGGGGTGTAGGAGTGGTACCCATGATGACCACCTATCCCCCTTATCCCTCTTCAAAACCGCCATCCCCAATACCTCTCACACTCCCTTCCCCCAACCCGCCCTAAGAGTCTACCTTGCCATGGTGGACCGGCTTACAATCCTATTGGCCAAAATGTGATTTAATTTTTGCCAATTGGCTTAGCCAAAGTACTCTACCAAAAAAGAATATAATACACTATCTTAGAGGGAGATCAATTAATTAGGGACATCTTGTAGTAGGCACCAATCAAATTCTCTCAAGGGCCAGTTCACACTTGGTGTGCTTTTGGTGGGGAGCGTTTCTGCTCTTTGCTGATAGCCGGTATTTAGCAAAGCACTGTGGTAAATCCTTGCAGTGCCTGAAGTGTGCTTATATCGCAAAGGTGCACTGCGTGCAACATTTCAGTGGCAGTTAGAGTGCCGTTCTCATTCTGTGGAATGAGACTTGAAAAACGTAATCACTGCAACATGGAGCCACAATTGCTTGGTAAAAATGCAATCACACTCCATAGGCGATTGCGATTTGCCTTTTGCGATCCCAATGTTGAACCAGGCCTGAAGGGAACCAGATGGATCCCAACTAATTATCAGGTGGTCATCGTGTTTCCAGACTTTTCACTTGGGGGTGTAAGAGTGGTACCCATGATGACCACCTATCCCCCTTATTCCTCTTCAAAACCGCCATCCCCAATACTTCCCACACTCCCTTCCCCCAACCCGCCCTAAGAGTCTACCTTGCCATGGTGGGCCGGCTTACAATCCTATTGGCCAAAATGTGATTTACTTTTAGCCAATTGGATTAGCTAAAGTACTCTGCCAAAAAAGGATATAAGAAACTATCTTAGAGGGACATAGGCGGCTTGTACTCGTTGCTTTTGTAACCGTGCTTAAATAAACTACCTCTTGCTTTTGGAGTGCCGGAGTCCGTCTTCTTAATTCATCAATGCTATCTTAGAGGGAGATCAACTAATTAGGGACCTCTTGTATTAGGCACCAATCATATTCTCTCCAGGGCCAGTTCACACATGGTGTGCTTTTGGTGGGGAGCGTTTCTGCTCTTTGCTGATAGCCGGTATTCAGCAAAGCACTGTGGTAAATCCTTGCAGTGCCTGAAGTGTGCTTATATCGCAAAGGTGCACTGCGTGCAACATTTCAGTGGCAGTTAGAGTGCCGTTCTCATTCTGTGGAATGAGACTCGAAAAACGTAATCACTGCAACATGGAGCCACATTTGCTTGGTAAAAATGCAATCACACTCCATAGGCGATTGCGATTTGCCTTTTGCGATCCCAATGTTGAACCAGGCCTAAAGGGAACCAGATGGATCCCAACTAATTATCAGGTGGTCATCGTGTTTCCAGACTTTTCACTTGGGGGTGTAAGAGTGGTACCCATGATGACCACCTATCCCCCTTATCCCTCTTCAAAACTGCCATCCCCAATACCTCTCACACTCCCTTCCCCCAACCCGCCCTAAGAGTCTACCTTGCCATGGTGGGCCGGCTTACAATCCTATTGGCCAAAATGTGATTTACTTTTAGCCAATTGGATTAGCCAAAGTACTCTACCAAAAAAGAATATAATAAACTATCTTAGAGGGAGATCAATTAATTAGGGACATCTTGTAGTAGGCACCAATCAAATTCTCTCAAGGGCCAGTTCACACTTGGTGTGGTTTTGGTGGGGAGCGTTTCTGCTCTTTGCTGATAGCCGGTATTTAGCAAAGCACTGTGGTAAATCCTTGCAGTGCCTGAAGTGTGCTTATATCGCAAAGGTGCACTGCGTGCAACATTTCAGTGGCAGTTAGAGTGCCGTTCTCATTCTGTGGAATGAGTCTTGAAAAACGTAATCACTGCAACATGGAGCCACAATTGCTTGGTAAAAATGCAATCACACTCCATAGGCGATTGCGATTTGCCTTTTGCGATCCCAATGTTGAACCAGGCCTAAAGGGAACCAGATGGATCCCAACTAATTATCAGGTGGTCATCGTGTTTCCAGACTTTTCACTTGGGGGTGTAAGAGTGGTACCCATGATGACCACCTATCCCCCTTATCCCTCTTCAAAACTGCCATCCCCAATACCTCTCACACTCCCTTCCCCAACCCGCCCTAAGAGTCTACCTTGCCATGGTGGGCCGGCTTACAATCCTATTGGCCAAAATGTGATTTAATTTTTGCCAATTGGCTTAGCCAAAGTACTCTACCAAAAAAGAATATAATACACTATCTTAGAGGGAGATCAATTAATTAGGGACATCTTGTATTAGGCACCAATCAAATTCTCTCAAGGGCCAGTTCACACTTGGTGTGCTTTTGGTGGGGAGCGTTTCTGCTTTTTGCTGATAGCCGGTATTCAGCAAAGCACTATGGTAAATCCTTGCAGTGCCTGAAGTGTGCTTATATCGCAAAGGTGCACTGCGTGCAACATTTCAGTGGCAGAGTGCCGTTCTCATTCTGTGGAATGAGACTCGAAAAACGTAATCACTGCAACATGGAGCCACAATTGTTTGGTAAAAATGCAATCACACTCCATAGGCGATTGCGATTTGCCTTTTGCGATCCCAATGTGGAACCAGGCCTAAAGGGAACCAGATGGATCCCAATTATTTATCAGGTGGTCATCGTGTTTCCAGACTTTTCACTTGGGGGTGTAGGAGTGGTACCCATGATGACCACCTATCCCCCTTATCCCTCTTCAAAACCGCCATCCCCAATACCTCTCACACTCCCTTCCCCCAACCCGCCCTAAGAGTCTACCTTGCCATGGTGGACCGGCTTACAATCCTATTGGCCAAAATGTGATTTACTTTTAGCCAATTGGATTAGCCAAAGTACTCTGCCAAAAAAGAATATAATAAACTATCTTAGAGGGAGATCAACTAATTAGGGACCTCTTGTATCAGGCACCAATCATATTCTCTCCAGGGCCAGTTCACACTTGGTGTGCTTTTGGTGGGGAGCGTTTCTGCTTTTTGCTGATAGCCGGTATTCAGCAAAGCACTGTGGTAAATCCTTGCAGTGCCTGAAGTGTGCTTATATCGCAAAGGTGCACTGCGTGCAACATTTCAGTGGCAGTTAGAGTGCCGTTCTCATTCTGTGGAATGAGACTAGAAAAACGTAATCACTGCAACATGGAGCCACAATTGCTCGGTAAAAGTGCAATCACACTCCATAGGCGATTGCGATTTGCCTTTTGCGATCCCAATGTTGAACCAGGCCTAAAGGGAACCAGATGGATCCCAATTAATTATCAGGTGGTCATCCTGTTTCCAGACTTTTCACTTGGGGGTGTAAGAGTGGTACCCATGATGACCACCTATCCCCCTTATCCCTCTTCAAAACCGCCATCCCCAATACCTCTCACACTCCCTTCCCCCAACCCGCCCTAAGAGTCTACCTTGCCATGGTGGGCCGGCTTACAATCCTATTGGCCAAAATGTGATTTACTTTTAGCCAATTGGATTAGCCAAAGTACTCTGCCAAAAAAGAATATAATAAACTATCTTAGAGGGAGATCAACTAATTAGGGACCTCTTGTATCAGGCACCAATCATATTCTCTCCAGGGCCAGTTCACACTTGGTGTGCTTTTGGTGGGGAGCGTTTCTGCTTTTTGCTGATAGCCGGTATTCAGCAAAGCACTGTGGTAAATCCTTGCAGTGCCTGAAGTGTGCTTATATCGCAAAGGTGCACTGCGTGCAACATTTCAGTGGCAGTTAGAGTGCCGTTCTCATTCTGTGGAATGAGACTAGAAAAACGTAATCACTGCAACATGGAGCCACAATTGCTCGGTAAAAGTGCAATCACACTCCATAGGCGATTGCGATTTGCCTTTTGCGATCCCAATGTTGAACCAGGCCTAAAGGGAACCAGATGGATCCCAATTAATTATCAGGTGGTCATCCTGTTTCCAGACTTTTCACTTGGGGGTGTAAGAGTGGTACCCATGATGACCACCTATCCCCCTTATCCCTCTTCAAAACCGCCATCCCCAATACCTCTCACACTCCCTTCCCCCAACCCGCCCTAAGAGTCTACCTTGCCATGGTGGGCCGGCTTACAATCCTATTGGCCAAAATGTGATTTACTTTTAGCCAATTGGATTAGCTAAAGTACTCTGCCAAAAAAGGATATAATAAACTATCTTAGAGGGACATAGGCGGCTTGTACTCGTTGCTTTTGTAACCGTGCTTAAATAAACTACCTCTTGCTTTTGGAGTGCCGGAGTCCGTCTTCTTCATTCATCAATGCTATCTTAGAGGGAGATCAACTAATTAGGGACCTCTTGTATTAGGCACCAATCATATTCTCTCCAGGGCCAGTTCACACTTGGTGTGCTTTTGGTGGGGAGCGTTTCTGCTCTTTGCTGATAGCTGGTATTCAGCAAAGCACTGTGGTAAATCCTTGCAGTGCCTGAAGTGTGCTTATATCGCAAAGGTGCACTGCGTGCAACATTTCAGTGGCAGTTAGAGTGCCGTTCTCATTCTGTGGAATGAGACTCGAAAAACGTAATCACTGCAACATGGAGCCACAATTGCTTGGTAAAAATGCAATCACACTCCATAGGCGATTGCGATTTGCCTTTTGCGATCCCAATGTTGAACCAGGCCTAAAGGGAACCAGATGGATCCCAACTAATTATCAGGTGGTCATCGTGTTTCCAGACTTTTCACTTGGGGGTGTAAGAGTGGTACCCATGATGACCACCTATCCCCCTTATCCCTCTTCAAAACTGCCATCCCCAATACCTCTCACACTCCCTTCCCCCAACCCGCCCTAAGAGTCTACCTTGCCATGGTGGGCCGGCTTACAATCCTATTGGCCAAAATGTGATTTACTTTTAGCCAATTGGATTAGCCAAAGTACTCTACCAAAAAAGAATATAATAAACTATCTTAGAGGGAGATCAATTAATTAGGGACATCTTGTAGTAGGCACCAATCAAATTCTCTCAAGGGCCAGTTCACACTTGGTGTGCTTTTGGTGGGGAGCGTTTCTGCTCTTTGCTGATAGCCGGTATTTAGCAAAGCACTGTGGTAAATCCTTGCAGTGCCTGAAGTGTGCTTATATCGCAAAGGTGCACTCCGTGCAACATTTCAGTGGCAGTTAGAGTGCCGTTCTCATTCTGTGGAATGAGACTTGAAAAACGTAATCACTGCAACATGGAGCCACAATTGCTTGGTAAAAATGCAATCACACTCCATAGGCGATTGCGATTTGCCTTTTGCGATCCCAATGTTGAACCAGGCCTGAAGGGAACCAGATGGATCCCAACTAATTATCAGGTGGTCATCGTGTTTCCAGACTTTTCACTTGGGGGTGTAAGAGTGGTACCCATGATGACCACCTATCCCCCTTATCCCTCTTCAAAACCGCCATCCCCAATACTTCCCACACTCCCTTCCCCCAACCCGCCCTAAGAGTCTACCTTGCCATGGTGGGCCGGCTTACAATCCTATTGGCCAAAATGTGATTTACTTTTAGCCAATTGGATTAGCTAAAGTACTCTGCCAAAAAAGGATATAAGAAACTATCTTAGAGGGACATAGGCGGCTTGTACTCGTTGCTTTTGTAACCGTGCTTAAATAAACTACCTCTTGCTTTTGGAGTGCCGGAGTCCGTCTTCTTAATTCATCAATGCTATCTTAGAGGGAGATCAACTAATTAGGGACCTCTTGTATTAGGCACCAATCATATTCTCTCCAGGGCCAGTTCACACATGGTGTGCTTTTGGTGGGGAGCGTTTCTGCTCTTTGCTGATAGCCGGTATTCAGCAAAGCACTGTGGTAAATCCTTGCAGTGCCTGAAGTGTGCTTATATCGCAAAGGTGCACTGCGTGCAACATTTCAGTGGCAGTTAGAGTGCCGTTCTCATTCTGTGGAATGAGACTCGAAAAACGTAATCACTGCAACATGGAGCCACAATTGCTTGGTAAAAATGCAATCACACTCCATAGGCGATTGCGATTTGCCTTTTGCGATCCCAATGTTGAACCAGGCCTAAAGGGAACCAGATGGATCCCAACTAATTATCAGGTGATCATTTTGTTTCCAGACTTTTCACTTGGGGGTGTAAGAGTGGTACCCATGATGACCACCTATCCCCCTTATCCCTCTTCAAAACTGCCATCCCCAATACCTCTCACACTCCCTTCCCCCAACCCGCCCTAAGAGTCTACCTTGCCATGGTGGGCCGGCTTACAATCCTATTGGCCAAAATGTGATTTACTTTTAGCCAATTGGATTAGCCAAAGTACTCTACCAAAAAAGAATATAATAAACTATCTTAGAGGGAGATCAATTAATTAGGGACATCTTGTAGTAGGCACCAATCAAATTCTCTCAAGGGCCAGTTCACACTTGGTGTGGTTTTGGTGGGGAGCGTTTCTGCTCTTTGCTGATAGCCGGTATTTAGCAAAGCACTGTGGTAAATCCTTGCAGTGCCTGAAGTGTGCTTATATCGCAAAGGTGCACTGCGTGCAACATTTCAGTGGCAGTTAGAGTGCCGTTCTCATTCTGTGGAATGAGACTTGAAAAACGTAATCACTGCAACATGGAGCCACAATTGCTTGGTAAAAATGCAATCACACTCCATAGGCGATTGCGATTTGCCTTTTGCGATCCCAATGTTGAACCAGGCCTAAAGGGAACCAGATGGATCCCAACTAATTATCAGGTGGTCATCGTGTTTCCAGACTTTTCACTTGGGGGTGTAAGAGTGGTACCCATGATGACCACCTATCCCCCTTATCCCTCTTCAAAACTGCCATCCCCAATACCTCTCACACTCCCTTCCCCAACCCGCCCTAAGAGTCTACCTTGCCATGGTGGGCCGGCTTACAATCCTATTGGCCAAAATGTGATTTAATTTTTGCCAATTGGCTTAGCCAAAGTACTCTACCAAAAAAGAATATAATACACTATCTTAGAGGGAGATCAATTAATTAGGGACATCTTGTATTAGGCACCAATCAAATTCTCTCAAGGGCCAGTTCACACTTGGTGTGCTTTTGGTGGGGAGCGTTTCTGCTTTTTGCTGATAGCTGGTATTCAGCAAAGCACTATGGTAAATCCTTGCAGTGCCTGAAGTGTGCTTATATCGCAAAGGTGCACTGCGTGCAACATTTCAGTGGCAGAGTGCCGTTCTCATTCTGTGGAATGAGACTCGAAAAACGTAATCACTGCAACATGGAGCCACAATTGTTTGGTAAAAATGCAATCACACTCCATAGGCGATTGCGATTTGCCTTTTGCGATCCCAATGTGGAACCAGGCCTAAAGGGAACCAGATGGATCCCAATTATTTATCAGGTGGTCATCGTGTTTCCAGACTTTTCACTTGGGGGTGTAGGAGTGGTACCCATGATGACCACCTATCCCCCTTATCCCTCTTCAAAACCGCCATCCCCAATACCTCTCACACTCCCTTCCCCCAACCCGCCCTAAGAGTCTACCTTGCCATGGTGGACCGGCTTACAATCCTATTGGCCAAAATGTGATTTACTTTTAGCCAATTGGATTAGCCAAAGTACTCTGCCAAAAAAGAATATAATAAACTATCTTAGAGGGAGATCAACTAATTAGGGACCTCTTGTATCAGGCACCAATCATATTCTCTCCAGGGCCAGTTCACACTTGGTGTGCTTTTGGTGGGGAGCGTTTCTGCTTTTTGCTGATAGCCGGTATTCAGCAAAGCACTGTGGTAAATCCTTGCAGTGCCTGAAGTGTGCTTATATCGCAAAGGTGCACTGCGTGCAACATTTCAGTGGCAGTTAGAGTGCCGTTCTCATTCTGTGGAATGAGACTAGAAAAACGTAATCACTGCAACATGGAGCCACAATTGCTCGGTAAAAGTGCAATCACACTCCATAGGCGATTGCGATTTGCCTTTTGCGATCCCAATGTTGAACCAGGCCTAAAGGGAACCAGATGGATCCCAATTAATTATCAGGTGGTCATCCTGTTTCCAGACTTTTCACTTGGGGGTGTAAGAGTGGTACCCATGATGACCACCTATCCCCCTTATCCCTCTTCAAAACCGCCATCCCCAATACCTCTCACACTCCCTTCCCCCAACCCGCCCTAAGAGTCTACCTTGCCATGGTGGGCCGGCTTACAATCCTATTGGCCAAAATGTGATTTACTTTTAGCCAATTGGATTAGCTAAAGTACTCTGCCAAAAAAGGATATAATAAACTATCTTAGAGGGACATAGGCGGCTTGTACTCGTTGCTTTTGTAACCGTGCTTAAATAAACTACCTCTTGCTTTTGGAGTGCCGGAGTCCGTCTTCTTCATTCATCAATGCTATCTTAGAGGGAGATCAACTAATTAGGGACCTCTTGTATTAGGCACCAATCATATTCTCTCCAGGGCCAGTTCACACTTGGTGTGCTTTTGGTGGGGAGCGTTTCTGCTCTTTGCTGATAGCCGGTATTCAGCAAAGCACTGTGGTAAATCCTTGCAGTGCCTGAAGTGTGCTTATATCGCAAAGGTGCACTGCGTGCAACATTTCAGTGGCAGTTAGAGTGCCGTTCTCATTCTGTGGAATGAGACTCGAAAAACGTAATCACTGCAACATGGAGCCACAATTGCTTGGTAAAAATGCAATCACACTCCATAGGCGATTGCGATTTGCCTTTTGCGATCCCAATGTTGAACCAGGCCTAAAGGGAACCAGATGGATCCCAACTAATTATCAGGTGGTCATCGTGTTTCCAGACTTTTCACTTGGGGGTGTAAGAGTGGTACCCATGATGACCACCTATCCCCCTTATCCCTCTTCAAAACTGCCATCCCCAATACCTCTCACACTCCCTTCCCCCAACCCGCCCTAAGAGTCTACCTTGCCATGGTGGGCCGGCTTACAATCCTATTGGCCAAAATGTGATTTACTTTTAGCCAATTGGATTAGCCAAAGTACTCTACCAAAAAAGAATATAATAAACTATCTTAGAGGGAGATCAATTAATTAGGGACATCTTGTAGTAGGCACCAATCAAATTCTCTCAAGGGCCAGTTCACACTTGGTGTGCTTTTGGTGGGGAGCGTTTCTGCTCTTTGCTGATAGCCGGTATTTAGCAAAGCACTGTGGTAAATCCTTGCAGTGCCTGAAGTGTGCTTATATCGCAAAGGTGCACTGCGTGCAACATTTCAGTGGCAGTTAGAGTGCCGTTCTCATTCTGTGGAATGAGACTTGAAAAACGTAATCACTGCAACATGGAGCCACAATTGCTTGGTAAAAATGCAATCACACTCCATAGGCGATTGCGATTTGCCTTTTGCGATCCCAATGTTGAACCAGGCCTGAAGGGAACCAGATGGATCCCAACTAATTATCAGGTGGTCATCGTGTTTCCAGACTTTTCACTTGGGGGTGTAAGAGTGGTACCCATGATGACCACCTATCCCCCTTATCCCTCTTCAAAACCGCCATCCCCAATACTTCCCACACTCCCTTCCCCCAACCCGCCCTAAGAGTCTACCTTGCCATGGTGGGCCGGCTTACAATCCTATTGGCCAAAATGTGATTTACTTTTAGCCAATTGGATTAGCTAAAGTACTCTGCCAAAAAAGGATATAATAAACTATCTTAGAGGGACATAGGCGGCTTGTACTCGTTGCTTTTGTAACCGTGCTTAAATAAACTACCTCTTGCTTTTGGAGTGCCGGAGTCCGTCTTCTTAATTCATCAATGCTATCTTAGAGGGAGATCAACTAATTAGGGACCTCTTGTATTAGGCACCAATCATATTCTCTCCAGGGCCAGTTCACACATGGTGTGCTTTTGGTGGGGAGCGTTTCTGCTCTTTGCTGATAGCCGGTATTCAGCAAAGCACTGTGGTAAATCCTTGCAGTGCCTGAAGTGTGCTTATATCGCAAAGGTGCACTGCGTGCAACATTTCAGTGGCAGTTAGAGTGCCGTTCTCATTCTGTGGAATGAGACTCGAAAAACGTAATCACTGCAACATGGAGCCACAATTGCTTGGTAAAAATGCAATCACACTCCATAGGCGATTGCGATTTGCCTTTTGCGATCCCAATGTTGAACCAGGCCTAAAGGGAACCAGATGGATCCCAACTAATTATCAGGTGGTCATCGTGTTTCCAGACTTTTCACTTGGGGGTGTAAGAGTGGTACCCATGATGACCACCTATCCCCCTTATCCCTCTTCAAAACTGCCATCCCCAATACCTCTCACACTCCCTTCCCCCAACCCGCCCTAAGAGTCTACCTTGCCATGGTGGGCCGGCTTACAATCCTATTGGCCAAAATGTGATTTACTTTTAGCCAATTGGATTAGCCAAAGTACTCTACCAAAAAAGAATATAATAAACTATCTTAGAGGGAGATCAATTAATTAGGGACATCTTGTAGTAGGCACCAATCAAATTCTCTCAAGGGCCAGTTCACACTTGGTGTGCTTTTGGTGGGGAGCGTTTCTGCTCTTTGCTGATAGCCGGTATTTAGCAAAGCACTGTGGTAAATCCTTGCAGTGCCTGAAGTGTGCTTATATCGCAAAGGTGCACTGCGTGCAACATTTCAGTGGCAGTTAGAGTGCCGTTCTCATTCTGTGGAATGAGACTTGAAAAACGTAATCACTGCAACATGGAGCCACAATTGCTTGGTAAAAATGCAATCACACTCCATAGGCGATTGCGATTTGCCTTTTGCGATCCCAATGTTGAACCAGGCCTGAAGGGAACCAGATGGATCCCAACTAATTATCAGGTGGTCATCGTGTTTCCAGACTTTTCACTTGGGGGTGTAAGAGTGGTACCCATGATGACCACCTATCCCCCTTATCCCTCTTCAAAACCGCCATCCCCAATACTTCCCACACTCCCTTCCCCCAACCCGCCCTAAGAGTCTACCTTGCCATGGTGGGCCGGCTTACAATCCTATTGGCCAAAATGTGATTTACTTTTAGCCAATTGGATTAGCTAAAGTACTCTGCCAAAAAAGGATATAATAAACTATCTTAGAGGGACATAGGCGGCTTGTACTCGTTGCTTTTGTAACCGTGCTTAAATAAACTACCTCTTGCTTTTGGAGTGCCGGAGTCCGTCTTCTTCATTCATCAATGCTATCTTAGAGGGAGATCAACTAATTAGGGACCTCTTGTATTAGGCACCAATCATATTCTCTCCAGGGCCAGTTCACACTTGGTGTGCTTTTGGTGGGGAGCGTTTCTGCTCTTTGCTGATAGCCGGTATTCAGCAAAGCACTGTGGTAAATCCTTGCAGTGCCTGAAGTGTGCTTATATCGCAAAGGTGCACTGCGTGCAACATTTCAGTGGCAGTTAGAGTGCCGTTCTCATTCTGTGGAATGAGACTCGAAAAACGTAATCACTGCAACATGGAGCCACAATTGCTTGGTAAAAATGCAATCACACTCCATAGGCGATTGCGATTTGCCTTTTGCGATCCCAATGTTGAACCAGGCCTAAAGAGAACCAGATGGATCCCAACTAATTATCAGGTGGTCATCGTGTTTCCAGACTTTTCACTTGGGGGTGTAAGAGTGGTACCCATGATGACCACCTATCCCCCTTATCCCTCTTCAAAACTGCCATCCCCAATACCTCTCACACTCCCTTCCCCCAACCCGCCCTAAGAGTCTACCTTGCCATGGTGGGCCGGCTTACAATCCTTATTGGCCAAAATGTGATTTACTTTTTGCCAATTGGCTTAGCCAAAGTACTCTACCAAAAAAGAATATAATACACTATCTTAGAGGGAGATCAATTAATTAGGGACATCTTGTATTAGGCACCAATCAAATTCTCTCAAGGGCCAGTTCACACTTGGTGTGCTTTTGGTGGGGAGCGTTTCTGCTTTTTGCTGATAGCCGGTATTCAGCAAAGCACTGTGGTAAATCCTTGCAGTGCCTGAAGTGTGCTTATATCGCAAAGGTGCACTGCGTGCAACATTTCAGTGGCAGAGTGCCGTTCTCATTCTGTGGAATGAGACTCGAAAAACGTAATCACTGCAACATGGAGCCACAATTGTTTGGTAAAAATGCAATCACACTCCATAGGCGATTGCGATTTGCCTTTTGCGATCCCAATGTGGAACCAGGCCTAAAGGGAACCAGATAGATCCCAATTATTTATCAGGTGGTCATCGTGTTTCCAGACTTTTCACTTGGGGGTGTAGGAGTGGTACCCATGATGACCACCTATCCCCCTTATCCCTCTTCAAAACCGCCATCCCCAATACCTCTCACACTCCCTTCCCCCAACCCGCCCTAAGAGTCTACCTTGCCATGGTGGACCGGCTTACAATCCTATTGGCCAAAATGTGATTTACTTTTAGCCAATTGGATTAGCTAAAGTACTCTGCCAAAAAAGAATATAATAAACTATCTTAGAGGGAGATCAACTAATTAGGGACCTCTTGTATCAGGCACCAATCATATTCTCTCCAGGGCCAGTTCACACTTGGTGTGCTTTTGGTGGGGAGCGTTTCTGCTTTTTGCTGATAGCCGGTATTCAGCAAAGCACTGTGGTAAATCCTTGCAGTGCCTGAAGTGTGCTTATATCGCAAAGGTGCACTGCGTCCAACATTTCAGTGGCAGTTAGAGTGCCGTTCTCATTCTGTGGAATGAGACTAGAAAAACGTAATCACTGCAACATGGAGCCACAATTGCTCGGTAAAAGTGCAATCACACTCCATAGGCGATTGCGATTTGCCTTTTGCGATCCCAATGTTGAACCAGGCCTAAAGGGAACCAGATGGATCCCAATTAATTATCAGGTGGTCATCCTGTTTCCAGACTTTTCACTTGGGGGTGTAAGAGTGGTACCCATGATGACCACCTATCCCCCTTATCCCTCTTCAAAACCGCCATCCCCAATACCTCTCACACTCCCTTCCCCCAACCCGCCCTAAGAGTCTACCTTGCCATGGTGGGCCGGCTTACAATCCTATTGGCCAAAATGTGATTTACTTTTAGCCAATTGGATTAGCTAAAGTACTCTGCCAAAAAAGGATATAATAAACTATCTTAGAGGGACATAGGCGGCTTGTACTCGTTGCTTTTGTAACCGTGCTTAAATAAACTACCTCTTGCTTTTGGAGTGCCGGAGTCCGTCTTCTTCATTCATCAATGCTATCTTAGAGGGAGATCAACTAATTAGGGACCTCTTGTATTAGGCACCAATCATATTCTCTCCAGGGCCAGTTCACACTTGGTGTGCTTTTGGTGGGGAGCGTTTCTGCTCTTTGCTGATAGCCGGTATTCAGCAAAGCACTGTGGTAAATCCTTGCAGTGCCTGAAGTGTGCTTATATCGCAAAGGTGCACTGCGTGCAACATTTCAGTGGCAGTTAGAGTGCCGTTCTCATTCTGTGGAATGAGACTCGAAAAACGTAATCACTGCAACATGGAGCCACAATTGCTTGGTAAAAATGCAATCACACTCCATAGGCGATTGCGATTTGCCTTTTGCGATCCCAATGTTGAACCAGGCCTAAAGGGAACCAGATGGATCCCAACTAATTATCAGGTGGTCATCGTGTTTCCAGACTTTTCACTTGGGGGTGTAAGAGTGGTACCCATGATGACCACCTATCCCCCTTATCCCTCTTCAAAACTGCCATCCCCAATACCTCTCACACTCCCTTCCCCCAACCCGCCCTAAGAGTCTACCTTGCCATGGTGGGCCGGCTTACAATCCTATTGGCCAAAATGTGATTTACTTTTAGCCAATTGGATTAGCCAAAGTACTCTACCAAAAAAGAATATAATAAACTATCTTAGAGGGAGATCAATTAATTAGGGACATCTTGTAGTAGGCACCAATCAAATTCTCTCAAGGGCCAGTTCACACTTGGTGTGCTTTTGGTGGGGAGCGTTTCTGCTCTCTGCTGATAGCCGGTATTTAGCAAAGCACTGTGGTAAATCCTTGCAGTGCCTGAAGTGTGCTTATATCGCAAAGGTGCACTGCGTGCAACATTTCAGTGGCAGTTAGAGTGCCGTTCTCATTCTGTGGAATGAGACTTGAAAAACGTAATCACTGCAACATGGAGCCACAATTGCTTGGTAAAAATGCAATCACACTCCATAGGCGATTGCGATTTGCCTTTTGCGATCCCAATGTTGAACCAGGCCTGAAGAGAACCAGATGGATCCCAACTAATTATCAGGTGGTCATCGTGTTTCCAGACTTTTCACTTGGGGGTGTAAGAGTGGTACCCATGATGACCACCTATCCCCCTTATCCCTCTTCAAAACCGCCATCCCCAATACTTCCCACACTCCCTTCCCCCAACCCGCCCTAAGAGTCTACCTTGCCATGGTGGGCCGGCTTACAATCCTATTGGCCAAAATGTGATTTACTTTTAGCCAATTGGATTAGCTAAAGTACTCTGCCAAAAAAGGATATAATAAACTATCTTAGAGGGACATAGGCGGCTTGTACTCGTTGCTTTTGTAACCGTGCTTAAATAAACTACCTCTTGCTTTTGGAGTGCCGGAGTCCGTCTTCTTCATTCATCAATGCTATCTTAGAGGGAGATCAACTAATTAGGGACCTCTTGTATTAGGCACCAATCATATTCTCTCCAGGGCCAGTTCACACTTGGTGTGCTTTTGGTGGGGAGCGTTTCTGCTCTTTGCTGATAGCCGGTATTCAGCAAAGCACTGTGGTAAATCCTTGCAGTGCCTGAAGTGTGCTTATATCGCAAAGGTGCACTGCGTGCAACATTTCAGTGGCAGTTAGAGTGCCGTTCTCATTCTGTGGAATGAGACTCGAAAAACGTAATCACTGCAACATGGAGCCACAATTGCTTGGTAAAAATGCAATCACACTCCATAGGCGATTGCGATTTGCCTTTTGCGATCCCAATGTTGAACCAGGCCTAAAGGGAACCAGATGGATCCCAACTAATTATCAGGTGGTCATCGTGTTTCCAGACTTTTCACTTGGGGGTGTAAGAGTGGTACCCATGATGACCACCTATCCCCCTTATCCCTCTTCAAAACTGCCATCCCCAATACCTCTCACACTCCCTTCCCCCAACCCGCCCTAAGAGTCTACCTTGCCATGGTGGGCCGGCTTACAATCCTATTGGCCAAAATGTGATTTACTTTTAGCCAATTGGATTAGCCAAAGTACTCTACCAAAAAAGAATATAATACACTATCTTAGAGGGAGATCAATTAATTAGGGACATCTTGTATTAGGCACCAATCAAATTCTCTCAAGGGCCAGTTCACACTTGGTGTGCTTTTGGTGGGGAGCGTTTCTGCTTTTTGCTGATAGCCGGTATTCAGCAAAGCACTGTGGTAAATCCTTGCAGTGCCTGAAGTGTGCTTATATCGCAAAGGTGCACTGCGTGCAACATTTCAGTGGCAGAGTGCCGTTCTCATTCTGTGGAATGAGACTCGAAAAACGTAATCACTGCAACATGGAGCCACAATTGTTTGGTAAAAATGCAATCACACTCCATAGGCGATTGCGATTTGCCTTTTGCGATCCCAATGTGGAACCAGGCCTAAAGGGAACCAGATGGATCCCAATTATTTATCAGGTGGTCATCGTGTTTCCAGACTTTTCACTTGGGGGTGTAGGAGTGGTACCCATGATGACCACCTATCCCCCTTATCCCTCTTCAAAACCGCCATCCCCAATACCTCTCACACTCCCTTCCCCCAACCCGCCATAAGAGTCTACCTTGCCATGGTGGACCGGCTTACAATCCTATTGGCCAAAATGTGATTTACTTTTAGCCAATTGGATTAGCTAAAGTACTCTGCCAAAAAAGAATATAATAAACTATCTTAGAGGGAGATCAACTAATTAGGGACCTCTTGTATCAGGCACCAATCATATTCTCTCCAGGGCCAGTTCACACTTGGTGTGCTTTTGGTGGGGAGCGTTTCTGCTTTTTGCTGATAGCCGGTATTCAGCAAAGCACTGTGGTAAATCCTTGCAGTGCCTGAAGTGTGCTTATATCGCAAAGGTGCACTGCGTGCAACATTTCAGTGGCAGTTAGAGTGCCGTTCTCATTCTGTGGAATGAGACTAGAAAAACGTAATCACTGCAACATGGAGCCACAATTGCTCGGTAAAAGTGCAATCACACTCCATAGGCGATTGCGATTTGCCTTTTGCGATCCCAATGTTGAACCAGGCCTAAAGGGAACCAGATGGATCCCAATTAATTATCAGGTGGTCATCCTGTTTCCAGACTTTTCACTTGGGGGTGTAAGAGTGGTACCCATGATGACCACCTATCCCCCTTATCCCTCTTCAAAACCGCCATCCCCAATACCTCTCACACTCCCTTCCCCCAACCCGCCCTAAGAGTCTACCTTGCCATGGTGGGCCGGCTTACAATCCTATTGGCCAAAATGTGATTTACTTTTAGCCAATTGGATTAGCTAAAGTACTCTGCCAAAAAAGGATATAATAAACTATCTTAGAGGGACATAGGCGGCTTGTACTCGTTGCTTTTGTAACCGTGCTTAAATAAACTACCTCTTGCTTTTGGAGTGCCGGAGTCCGTCTTCTTCATTCATCAATGCTATCTTAGAGGGAGATCAACTAATTAGGGACCTCTTGTATTAGGCACCAATCATATTCTCTCCAGGGCCAGTTCACACTTGGTGTGCTTTTGGTGGGGAGCGTTTCTGCTCTTTGCTGATAGCCGGTATTCAGCAAAGCACTGTGGTAAATCCTTGCAGTGCCTGAAGTGTGCTTATATCGCAAAGGTGCACTGCGTGCAACATTTCAGTGGCAGTTAGAGTGCCGTTCTCATTCTGTGGAATGAGACTCGAAAAACGTAATCACTGCAACATGGAGCCACAATTGCTTGGTAAAAATGCAATCACACTCCATAGGCGATTGCGATTTGCCTTTTGCGATCCCAATGTTGAACCAGGCCTAAAGGGAACCAGATGGATCCCAACTAATTATCAGGTGGTCATCGTGTTTCCAGACTTTTCACTTGGGGGTGTAAGAGTGGTACCCATGATGACCACCTATCCCCCTTATCCCTCTTCAAAACTGCCATCCCCAATACCTCTCACACTCCCTTCCCCCAACCCGCCCTAAGAGTCTACCTTGCCATGGTGGGCCGGCTTACAATCCTATTGGCCAAAATGTGATTTACTTTTAGCCAATTGGCTTAGCCAAAGTACTCTACCAAAAAAGAATATAATACACTATCTTAGAGGGAGATCAATTAATTAGGGACATCTTGTATTAGGCACCAATCAAATTCTCTCAAGGGCCAGTTCACACTTGGTGTGCTTTTGGTGGGGAGCGTTTCTGCTTTTTGCTGATAGCCGGTATTCAGCAAAGCACTGTGGTAAATCCTTGCAGTGCCTGAAGTGTGCTTATATCGCAAAGGTGCACTGCGTGCAACATTTCAGTGGCAGAGTGCCATTCTCATTCTGTGGAATGAGACTCGAAAAACGTAATCACTGCAACATGGAGCCACAATTGTTTGGTAAAAATGCAATCACACTCCATAGGCGATTGCGATTTGCCTTTTGCGATACCAATGTGGAACCAGGCCTAAAGGGAACCAGATGGATCCCAATTATTTATCAGGTGGTCATCGTGTTTCCAGACTTTTCACTTGGGGGTGTAGGAGTGGTACCCATGATGACCACCTATCCCCCTTATCCCTCTTCAAAACCGCCATCCCCAATACCTCTCACACTCCCTTCCCCCAACCCGCCATAAGAGTCTACCTTGCCATGGTGGACCGGCTTACAATCCTATTGGCCAAAATGTGATTTACTTTTAGCCAATTGGATTAGCTAAAGTACTCTGCCAAAAAAGAATATAATAAACTATCTTAGAGGGAGATCAACTAATTAGGGACCTCTTGTATCAGGCACCAATCATATTCTCTCCAGGGCCAGTTCACACTTGGTGTGCTTTTGGTGGGGAGCGTTTCTGCTTTTTGCTGATAGCCGGTATTCAGCAAAGCACTGTGGTAAATCCTTGCAGTGCCTGAAGTGTGCTTATATCGCAAAGGTGCACTGCGTGCAACATTTCAGTGGCAGTTAGAGTGCCGTTCTCATTCTGTGGAATGAGACTAGAAAAACGTAATCACTGCAACATGGAGCCACAATTGCTCGGTAAAATTGCAATCACACTCCATAGGCGATTGCGATTTGCCTTTTGCGATCCCAATGTTGAACCAGGCCTAAAGGGAACCAGATGGATCCCAATTAATTATCAGGTGGTCATCGTGTTTCCAGACTTTTCACTTGGGGGTGTAAGAGTGGTACCCATGATGACCACCTATCCCCCTTATCCCTCTTCAAAACTGCCATCCCCAATACCTCTCACACTCCCTTCCCCCAACCCGCCCTAAGAGTCTACCTTGCCATGGTGGGCCGGCTTACAATCCTATTGGCCAAAATGTGATTTACTTTTAGCCAATTGGATTAGCCAAAGTACTCTACCAAAAAAGAATATAATAAACTATCTTAGAGGGAGATCAATTAATTAGGTACATCTTGTATTAGGCACCAATCAAATTCTCTCAAGGGCCAGTTCACACTTGGTGTGCTTTTGGTGGGGAGCGTTTCTGCTCTTTGCTGATAGCCGGTATTCAGCAAAGCACTGTGGTAAATCCTTGCAGTGCCTGAAGTGTGCTTATATCGCAAAGGTGCACTGCGTGCAACATTTCAGTGGCAGTTAGAGTGCCGTTCTCATTCTGTGGAATGAGACTTGAAAAACGTAATCACTGCAACATGGAGCCACTATTACTTGGTAAAAATGCAATCACACTCCATAGACGATTGCGATTTGCCTTTTGCGATCCCAATGTTGAACCAGGCCTAAAGGGAACCAGATGGATCCCAATTAATTATCAGGTGGTCATCCTGTTTCCAGACTTTTCACTTGGGGGTGTAAGAGTGGTACCCATGATGACCACCTATCCCCCTTATCCCTCTTCAAAACCGCCATCCCCAATACCTCTCACACTCCCTTCCCCCAACCCGCCCTAAGAGTATACCTTGCCATGGTGGGCCGGCTTACAATCCTATTGGCCAAAATGTGATTTACTTTTAGCCAATTGGATTAGCCAAAGTACTCTTCCAAAAAATAATATAATAAAACTATCTTAGAGGGAGATCAAGTAATTAGGGACCTCTTGTATTAGGCATGTTTATATTCAAAAAGTGTATCATGCCCATTTTGCAATAGCAACAGCAAGGCCATGAACATGTAGATTGCATTGCCAGGTGTTTGCTAGTGCAATTGGTATTTTCCTGAATTTCGATTGTCGGCCTGCATTGTTTTTGTTTTGTTTGCTCTTCTGTGCTTTGTAACTTTTTGGTGAGGATTGGTGTGGCTGTGGGGAGGAGGAGGCCATAAGTAGAACTTGGGGGTATATTTAAATCATTTTAAATATGCCCCTGAGTTCTACACTGCAGGTTGCAAGAATTTGTAATCACCAATCAAATTCTCTCAAGGGCCAGTTCACACTTGGTGTGCTTATGGTGGGGAGCGTTTCTGCTCTTTGCTGATAGCCGGTATTCAGCAAAGCACTGTGGTAAATCCTTGAAGTGCCTGAAGTGTGCTTATATCGCAAAGGTGCACTGCGTGCAACATTTCAGTGGCAGTTAGAGTGCCGTTCTCATTCTGTGGAATGAGACTTGAAAAACGTAATCACTGCAACATGGAGCCACAATTGCTTGGTAAAAATGCAATCACACTCCATAGGCGATTGTGATTTGCCTTTTGCGATCCCAATGTTGAACCAGGCCTAAAGGGAACCAGATGGATCCCAATTAATTGTCAGGTGGTCATCCTGTTTCCAGACTTTTCACTTGGGGGTGTAAGAGTGGTACCCATGATGACCACCTATCCCCCTTATCCCTCTTCAAAACCGCCATCCCCAATACTTCCCACACTCCCTTCCCCCAACCCGCCCTAAGAGTCTACCTTGCCATGGTGGGCCGGCTTACAATCCTATTGGCCAAAATGTGATTTACTTTTAGCCAATTGGATTAGCTAAAGTACTCTGCCAAAAAAAGATATAATAAACTATCTTAGAGGGACATAGGCGGCTTGTACTCGTTGCTTTTGTAACCGTGCTTAAATAAACTACCTCTTGCTTTTGGAGTGCCGGAGTCCGTCTTCTTCATTCATCAATGCTATCTTAGAGGGAGATCAACTAATTAGGGACCTCTTGTATTAGGCCCTAATCATATTCTCTCCAGGGCCAGTTCACACTTGGTGTGCTTTTGGTGGGGAGCGTTTCTGCTCTTTGCTGATAGCCGGTATTCAGCAAAGCACTGTGGTAAATCCTTGCAGTGTCTGAAGTGTGCTTATATCGCAAAGGTGCACTGCGTGCAACATTTCAGTGGCAGTTAGAGTGCCGTTCTCATTCTGTGGAATGAGACTCGAAAAACGTAATCACTGCAACATGGAGCCACAATTGCTTGGTAAAAATGCAATCACACTCCATAGGCGATTGCGATTTGCCTTTTGCGATCCCAATGTTGAACCAGGCCTAAAGGGAACCACATGGATCCCAATTATTTATCAGGTGGTCATCGTGTTTCCAGACTTTTCACTTGGGGGTGTAGGAGTGGTACCCATGATGACCACCTATCCCCCTTATCCCTCTTCAAAACCGCCATCCCCAATACCTCTCACACTCCCTTCCCCCAACCCGCCATAAGAGTCTACCTTGCCATGGTGGACCGGCTTACAATCCTATTGGCCAAAATGTGATTTACTTTTAGCCAATTGGATTAGCTAAAGTACTCTGCCAAAAAAGAATATAATAAACTATCTTAGAGGGAGATCAACTAATTAGGGACCTCTTGTATCAGGCACCAATCATATTCTCTCCAGGGCCAGTTCACACTTGGTGTGCTTTTGGTGGGGAGCGTTTCTGCTTTTTGCTGATAGCCGGTATTCAGCAAAGCACTGTGGTAAATCCTTGCAGTGCCTGAAGTGTGCTTATATCGCAAAGGTGCACTGCGTGCAACATTTCAGTGGCAGTTAGAGTGCCGTTCTCATTCTGTGGAATGAGACTAGAAAAACGTAATCACTGCAACATGGAGCCACAATTGCTCGGTAAAAGTGCAATCACACTCCATAGGCGATTGCGATTTGCCTTTTGCGATCCCAATGTTGAACCAGGCCTAAAGGGAACCAGATGGATCCCAATTAATTATCAGGTGGTCATCCTGTTTCCAGACTTTTCACTTGGGGGTGTAAGAGTGGTACCCATGATGACCACCTATCCCCCTTATCCCTCTTCAAAACCGCCATCCCCAATACCTCTCACACTCCCTTCCCCCAACCCGCCCTAAGAGTATACCTTGCCATGGTGGGCCGGCTTACAATCCTATTGGCCAAAATGTGATTTACTTTTAGCCAATTGGATTAGCCAAAGTACTCTGCCAAAAAATAATATAATAAAACTATCTTAGAGGGAGATCAAGTAATTAGGGACCTCTTGTATTAGGCATGTTTATATTCAAAAAGTTTATCATGCCCATTTTGCAATAGCAACAGCAAGGCCATGAACATGTAGATTGCATTGCCAGGTTTTTGCTAGTGCAATTGGTATTTTCCTGAATTACGATTGTCGGCCTGCATTGTTTTTGTTTTGTTTGCTCTTCTGTGCTTTGTAACTTTTTGGTGAGGATTGGTGTGGCTGTGGGGAGGAGGAGGCCATAAGTAGAACTTGGGGGTATATTTAAATCATTTTAAATATGCCCCTGAGTTCTACACTGCAGGTTGCAAGAATTTGTAATCACCAATCAAATTCTCTCAAGGGCCAGTTCACACTTGGTGTGCTTATGGTGGGGAGCGTTTCTGCTCTTTGCTGATAGCCGGTATTCAGCAAAGCACTGTGGTAAATCCTTGAAGTGCCTGAAGTGTGCTTATATCGCAAAGGTGCACTGCGTGCAACATTTCAGTGGCAGTTAGAGTGCCGTTCTCATTCTGTGGAATGAGGCTTGAAAAACGTAATCACTGCAACATGGAGCCACAATTGCTTGGTAAAAATGCAATCACACTCCATAGGCGATTGCGATTTGCCTTTTGCGATCCCAATGTTGAACCAGGCCTAAAGGGAACCAGATGGATCCCAATTAATTGTCAGGTGGTCATCCTGTTTCCAGACTTTTCACTTGGGGGTGTAAGAGTGGTACCCATGATGACCACCTATCCCCCTTATCCCTCATCAAAACCGCCATCCCCAATACCTCTCACACTCCCTTCCCCCAACCCGCCCTATGAGTCTACCTTGCCATGGTGGACCGGCTTACAATCCTATTGGCCAAAATGTGATTTACTTTTAGCCAATTGGATTAGCTAAAGTACTCTGCCAAAAAAGAATATAATAAACTATCTTAGAGGGAGATCAACTAATTAGGGACCTCTTGTATTAGGCACCAATCAAATTCTCTCAAGGGCCAGTTCACACTTGGTGTGCTTTTGGTGGGGAGCATTTCTGCTCTTTGCTGATAGCCGGTATTCAGCAAAGCACTGTGGTAAATCCTTGCAGTGCCTGAAGTGTGCTGATATCGCAAAGGTGCACTGCATGCAACATTTCAGTGGCAGTTAGAGTGCCGTTCTCATTCTGTGGAATGAGACTCGAAAAACGTAATCACTGCAACATGGAGCCACAATTGCTTGGTAAAAATGCAATCACACTCCATAGGCGATTGCGATTTGCCTTTTGCGATCCCAATGTTGAACAAGGCCTAAAGGGAACCAGATGGATCCCAACTAATTATCAGGTGGTCATCGTGTTTCCAGACTTTTCACTTGGGGGTGTAAGAGTGGTACCCATGATTACCACCTATCCCCCTTATCCCTCTTCAAAACTGCCATCCCCAATACCTCTCACACTCCCTTCCCCCAACCCGCCCTAAGAGTCTACCTTGCCATGGTGGGCCGGCTTACAATCCTATTGGCCAAAATGTGATTTACTTTTAGCCAATTGGATTAGCCAAAGTACTCTACCAAAAAAGAATATAATAAACTATCTTAGAGGGAGATCAATTAATTAGGTACATCTTGTATTAGGCACCAATCAAATTCTCTCAAGGGCCAGTTCACACTTGGTGTGCTTTTGGTGGGGAGCGTTTCTGCTTTTTGCTGATAGCCGGTATTCAGCAAAGCACTGTGGTAAATCCTTGCAGTGCCTGAAGTGTGCTTATATCGCAAAGGTGCACTGCGTGCAACATTTCAGTGGCAGTTAGAATGCCGTACTCATTCTGTGGAATGAGACTCGAAAAACGTAATCACTGCAACATGGAGCCACAATTGCTTGGTAAAAATGCAATCACACTCCATAGGCGATTGCGATTTGCCTTTTGCGATCCCAATGTTGAACCAGGCCTAAAGGGAACCAGATGGATCCCAACTAATTATCAGGTGGTCATCGTGTTTCCAGACTTTTCACTTGGGGGTGTAAGAGTGGTACCCATGATGACCACCTATCCCCCTTATCCCTCTTCAAAACTGCCATCCCCAATACCTCTCACACTCCCTTCCCCCAACCCGCCCTAAGAGTCTACCTTGCCATGGTGGGCCGGCTTACAATCCTATTGGCCAAAATGTGATTTACTTTTTGCCAATTGGCTTAGCCAAAGTATTCTACCAAAAAAGAATATAATACACTATCTTAGAGGGAGATCAATTAATTAGGGACATCTTGTATTAGGCACCAATCAAATTCTCTCAAGGGCCAGTTCACACTTGGTGTGCTTTTGGTGGGGAGCGTTTCTGCTCTTTGCTGATAGCCGGTATTCAGCAAAGCACTGTGGTAAATCCTTGCAGTGCCTGAAGTGTGCTTATATCGCAAAGGTGCACTGCGTGCAACATTTCAGTGGCAGAGTGCCGTTCTCATTCTGTGGAATGAGACTCGAAAAACGTAATCACTGCAACATGGAGACACAATTGTTTGGTAAAAATGCAATCACACTCCATAGGCGATTGCGATTTGCCTTTTGCGATCCCAATGTGGAACCAGGCCTAAAGGGAACCAGATGGATCCCAATTATTTATCAGGTGGTCATCGTGTTTCCAGACTTTTCACTTGGGGGTGTAGGATTGGTACCCATGATGACCACCTATCCCCCTTATCCCTCTTCAAAACCGCCATCCCCAATACCTCTCACACTCCCTTCCCCCAACCCGCCATAAGAGTCTACCTTGCCATGGTGGACCGGCTTACAATCCTATTGGCCAAAATGTGATTTACTTTTAGCCAATTGGATTAGCTAAAGAACTCTGCCAAAAAAGAATATAATAAACTATCTTAGAGGGAGATCAACTAATTAGGGACCTCTTGTATCAGGCACCAATCATATTCTCTCCAGGGCCAGTTCACACTTGGTGTGCTTTTGGTGGGGAGCGTTTCTGCTTTTTGCTGATAGCCGGTATTCAGCAAAGCACTGTGGTAAATCCTTGCAGTGCCTGAAGTGTGCTTATATCGCAAAGGTGCACTGCGTGCAACATTTCAGTGGCAGTTAGAGTGCCGTTCTCATTCTGTGGAATGAGACTAGAAAAACGTAATCACTGCAACATGGAGCCACAATTGCTCGGTAAAAGTGCAATCACACTCCATAGGCGATTGCGATTTGCCTTTTGCGATCCCAATGTTGAACCAGGCCTAAAGGGAACCAGATGGATCCCAATTAATTATTAGGTGGTCATCCTGTTTCCAGACTTTTCACTTGGGGGTGTAAGAGTGGTACCCATGATGACCACCTATCCCCCTTATCCCTCTTCAAAACCGCCATCCCCAATACCTCTCACACTCCCTTCCCCCAACCCGCCCTAAGAGTCTACCTTGCCATGGTGGGCCGGCTTACAATCCTATTGGCCAAAATGTGATTTACTTTTAGCCAATTGGATTAGCTAAAGTACTCTGCCAAAAAAGGATATAATAAACTATCTTAGAGGGACATAGGCGGCTTGTACTCGTTGCTTTTGTAACCGTGCTTAAATAAACTACCTCTTGCTTTTGGAGTGCCGGAGTCCCTCTTCTTCATTCATCAATGCTATCTTAGAGGGAGATCAACTAATTAGGGACCTCTTGTATTAGGCACCAATCATATTCTCTCCAGGGCCAGTTCACACTTGGTGTGCTTTTGGTGGGGAGCGGTTCTGCTCTTTGCTGATAGCCGGTATTCAGCAAAGCACTGTGGTAAATCCTTGCAGTGCCTGAAGTGTGCTTATATCGCAAAGGTGCACTGCGTGCAACATTTCAGTGGCAGTTAGAGTGCCGTTCTCATTCTGTGGAATGAGACTCGAAAAACGTAATCACTGCAACATGGAGCCACAATTGCTTGGTAAAAATGCAATCACACTCCATAGGCGATTGCGATTTGCCTTTTGCGATCCCAATGTTGAACCAGGCCTAAAGGGAACCAGATGGATCCCAACTAATTATCAGGTGGTCATCGTGTTTCCAGACTTTTCACTTGGGGGTGTAAGAGTGGTACCCATGATGACCACCTATCCCCCTTATCCCTCTTCAAAACTGCCATCCCCAATACCTCTCACACTCCCTTCCCCCAACCCGCCCTAAGAGTCTACCTTGCCATGGTGGGCCGGCTTACAATCCTATTGGCCAAAATGTGATTTACTTTTAGCCAATTGGATTAGACAAAGTACTCTACCAAAAAAGAATATAATAAACTATCTTAGAGGGAGATCAATTAATTAGGGACATCTTGTAGTAGCTACCAATCAAATTCTCTCAAGGGCCAGTTCACACTTGGTGTGCTTTTGGTGGGGAGCGTTTCTGCTCTTTGCTGATAGCCAGTATTTAGCAAAGCACTGTGGTAAATCCTTGCAGTGCCTGAAGTGTGCTTATATCGCAAAGGTGCACTGCGTGCAACATTTCAGTGGCAGTTAGAGTGCCGTTCTCATTCTGTGGAATGAGACTTGAAAAACGTAATCACTGCAACATGGAGCCACAATTGCTTGGTAAAAATGCAATCACACTCCATAGGCGATTGCGATTTGCCTTTTGCGATCCCAATGTTGAACCAGGCCTAAAGGGAACCAGATGGATCCCAACTAATTATCAGGTGGTCATCGTGTTTCCAGACTTTTCACGTGGGGGTGTAAGAGTGGTACCCATGATGACCACCTATCCCCCTTATCCCTCTTCAAAACCGCCATCCCCAATACTTCCCACACTCCCTTCCCCCAACCCGCCCTAAGAGTCTACCTTGCCATGGTGGGCCGGCTTACAATCCTTTTGGCCAAAATGTGATTTACTTTTAGCCAATTGGATTAGCTAAAGTACTCTGCCAAAAAAGGATATAATAAACTATCTTAGAGGGACATAGGCGGCTTGTACTCGTTGCTTTTGTAACCGTGCTTAAATAAACTACCTCTTGCTTTTGGAGTGCCGAAGTCCGTCTTCTTCATTCATCAATGCTATCTTAGAGGGAGATCAACTAATTAGGGACCTCTTGTATTAGGCACCAATCATATTCTCTCCAGGGCCAGTTCACACTTGGTGTGCTTTTGGTGGGGAGCGTTTCTGCTCTTTGCAGATAGCCGGTATTCAGCAAAGCACTGTGGTAAATCCTTGCAGTGCCTGAAGTGTGCTTATATCGCAAAGGTGCACTGCGTGCAACATTTCAGTGGCAGTTAGAGTGCCGTTCTCATTCTGTGGAATGAGACTCGAAAAACGTAATCACTGCAACATGGAGCCACAATTGCTTGGTAAAAATGCAATCACACTCCATAGGCGATTGCGATTTGCCTTTTGCGATCCCAATGTTGAACCAGGCCTAAAGGGAACCAGATGGATCCCAACTAATTATCAGGTGGTCATCGTGTTTCCAGACTTTTCACTTGGGGGTGTAAGAGTGGTACCCATGATGACCACCTATCCCCCTTATCCCTCTTCAAAACTGCCATCCCCAATACCTCTCACACTCCCTTCCCCCAACCCGCCCTAAGAGTCTACCTTGCCATGGTGGGCCGGCTTACAATCCTATTGGCCAAAATGTGATTTACT
Organism: Hyperolius riggenbachi; assembly: GCF_040937935.1. NCBI lineage: Eukaryota > Metazoa > Chordata > Amphibia > Anura > Hyperoliidae > Hyperolius > Hyperolius riggenbachi. The sequence goes on from NC_090656.1 coordinate 139,347,596, forward strand.
TTTTGCCAATTGGCTTAGCCAAAGTACTCTACCAAAAAAGAATATAATACAATATCTTAGAGGGAGATCAATTAATTAGGGACATCTTGTATTAGGCACCAATCAAATTCTCTCAAGGGCCAGTTCACACTTGGTGTGCTTTTGGTGGGGAGCGTTTCTGCTTTTTGCTGATAGCCGGTATTCAGCAAAGCACTGTGGTAAATCCTTGCAGTGCCTGAAGTGTGCTTATATCGCAAAGGTGCACTGCGTGCAACATTTCAGTGGCAGAGTGCCGTTCTCATTCTGTGGAATGAGACTCGAAAAACGTAATCACTGCAACATGGAGCCACAATTGTTTGGTAAAAATGCAATCACACTCCATAGGCGATTGCGATTTGCCTTTTGCGATCCCAATGTTGAACCAGGCCTAAAGGGAACCAGATGGATCCCAATTAATTATCAGGTGGTCATCCGGTTTCCAGACTTTTCACTTGGGGGTGTAAGAGTGGTACCCATGATGACCACCTATCCCCCTTATGCCTCTTCAAAACCGCCATCCCCAATACCTCTCACACTCCCTTCCCCCAACCCGCCCTAAGAGTCTACCTTGCCATGGTGGGCCGGCTTACAATCCTATTGGCCAAAATGTGATTTACTTTTAGCCAATTGGATTAGCTAAAGTACTCTGCCAAAAAAGGATATAATAAACTATCTTAGAGGGACATAGGCGGCTTGTACTCGTTGCTTTTGTAACCGTGCTTAAATAAACTACCTCTTGCTTTTGGAGTGCCGGAGTCCGTCTTCTTCATTCATCAATGCTATCTTAGAGGGAGATCAACTAATTAGGGACCTCTTGTATTAGGCACCAATCATATTCTCTCCAGGGCCAGTTCACACTTGGTGTGCTTTTGGTGGGGAGCGTTTCTGCTTTTTGCTGATAGCCGGTATTCAGCAAAGCACTGTGGTAAATCCTTGCAGTGCCTGAAGTGTGCTTATATCGCAAAGGTGCACTGCGTGCAACATTTCAGTGGCAGTTAGAGTGCCGTTCTCATTCTGTGGAATGAGACTAGAAAAACGTAATCACTGCAACATGGAGCCACAATTGCTTGGTAAAAATGCAATCACACTCCATAGGCGATTGGGATTTGCCTTTTGCGATCCCAATGTTGAACCAGGCCTAAGGGGAACCAGATGGATCCCAACTAATTATCAGGTGGTCATCGTGTTTCCAGACTTTTCACTTGGGGGTGTAAGAGTGGTACCCATGATGACCACCTATCCCCCTTATCCCTCTTCAAAACTGCCATCCCCAATACCTCTCACACTCCCTTCCCCCAACCCGCCCTAAGAGTCTACCTTGCCATGGTGGACCGGCTTACAATCCTATTGGCCAAAATGTGATTTACTTTTAGCCAATTGGATTAGCCAAAGTACTCTGCCAAAAAATAATATAATAAAACTATCTTAGAGGGAGATCAACTAATTAGGGACCTCTTGTATTAGGCATGTTTATATTCAAAAAGTGTATCATGCCCATTTTGCAATAGCAACAGTAAGGCCATGAACATGTAAATTGTATTGCCGGGTTTTTGCTAGCGCAATTGGTATTTTCCAGAATTACGATTGTTGGCCTGCATCTTTTTTGTTTTGTTTGCGCTTTTGTGCTTTGTAACTTTTTGGTGAGGATTGGTATGGCTGTGGGGAGGAGGAGGCCATAAGTAGAACTTGGGGGTATATTTAAATCATTTTAAATATGCCCCTGAGTTCTACACTGCAGGTTGCAACAATTTGTAATCACCAATCAAATTCTCTCAAGGGCCAGTTCACACTTGGTGTGCTTTTGGTGGGGAGCGTTTCTGCTCTTTGCTGATAGCCGGTATTCAGCAAAGCACTGTGGTAAATCCTTGCAGTGCCTGAAGTGTGCTTATATCGCAAAGGTGCACTGTGTGCAACATTTCAGTGGCAGCTAGAGTGCCGTTCTCATTCTGTGGAATGAGACTAGAAAAACGTAATCACTGCAACATGGAGCCACAATTGCTTGGTAAAAATGCAATCACACTCCATAGGCGATTGGGATTTGCCTTTTGCGATCCCAATGTTGAACCAGGCCTAAGGGGAACCAGATGGATCCCAACTAATTATCAGGTGGTCATCATGTTTCCAGACTTTTCACTTGGGGGTGTAAGAGTGGTACCCATGATGACCACCTATCCCCCTTATCCTTCTTCAAAACTGCCATCCCCAATACCTCTCACACTACCTTCCCCCAACCCGCCCTAAGAGTCTACCTTGCCATGGTGGGCCGGCTTACAATCCTATTGGCCAAAATGTGATTTACTTTTAGCCAATTGGATTAGCCAAAGTACTCTGCCAAAAAAGAATATAATAAACTATCTTAGAGGGAGATCAACTAATTAGGGACCTCTTGTATTAGGCACCAATCATATTCTCTCCAGGGCCAGTTCACACTTGGTGTGCTTTTGGTGGGGAGCGTTTCTGCTCTTTGCTGATAGCCGGTATTCAGCAAAGCACTGTGGTAAATCCTTGCAGTGCCTGAAGTGTGCTTATATCGCAAAGGTGCACTGCGTTGAATATTTCAGTGGCAGTTAGAGTGCCGTTCTCATTCTGTGGAATGAGACTAGAAAAACGTAATCACTGCAACATGGAGCCACAATTGCTTGGTAAAAATGCAATTACACTCCATAGGCGATTGCCATTTGCCTTTTGCGATCCCAATGTTGAACCAGGCCTAAAGGGAACCAGATGGATCCCAATTATTTATCAGGTGGTCATCGTGTTTCCAGACTTTTCACTTAGGGGTTTAAGAGTGGTACCCATGATGACCACCTATTTATTTTTTCCTTCACCAAAACCGCCATCCCCAATACCTCTCACACTCCCTTCTCCCAACCCGCCCTAAGAGTCTACCTTGCCATGGTGGGCCGGCTTACAATCCTATTGGCCAAAATGTGATTTACTTTTAGCCAATTGGATTAGCCAAAGTACTCTGTCAAAAAATAATATAATAAAACTATCTTAGAGGGAGATCAACTAATTAGGGACCTCTTGTATTAGGCATGTTTATATTCAAAAAGTGTATCATGCCCATTTTGCAATAGCAACAGCAAGGCCATGAACATGTAAATTGCATTGCCGGGTTTTTGCTAGTGCAATTGGTATTTTCCAGAATTACGATTGTTGGCCTGCATCTTTTTTGTTTTGTTTGCGCTTTTGTGCTTTGTAACTTTTTGGTGAGGATTGGTATGGCTGTGGGGAGGAGGAGGCCATAAGTAGAACTTGGGGGTATATTTAAATCATTTTAAATATGCCCCTGAGTTCTACACTGCAGGTTGCAAGAATTTGTAATCACCAATCAAATTCTCTCAAGGGCCAGTTCACACTTGGTGTGCTTTTGGTGGGGAGCGTTTCTGCTCTTTGCTGATAGCCGGTATTCAGCAAAGCACTGTGGTAAATCCTTGCAGTGCCTGAAGTGTGCTTATATCGCAAAGGTGCACTGCGTGCAACATTTCAGTGGCAGTTAGAGTGCCATTCTCATTCTGTGGAATGAGGCTTGAAAAACGTAATCACTGCAACATGGAGCCACAATTGCTTGGTAAAAATGCAATCACACTCCATAGGCGATTGCGATTTGCCTTTTGCGATCCCAATGTTGAACCAGGCCTAAAGGGAACCAGATGGATCCCAATTATTTATCAGGTGGTCATCGTGTTTCCAGACTTTTCACTTGGGGGTGTAGGAGTGGTACCCATGATGACCACCTATCCCCCTTATCCCACTTCAAAACCGCCATCCCCAATACCTCTCACACTCCCTTCCCCCAACCCGCCCTAAGAGTCTACCTTGCCATGGTGGACCGGCTTACAATCCTATTGGCCAAAATGTGATTTACTTTTAGCCAATTGGATTAGCCAAAGTACTCTGCCAAAAAAGAATATAATAAACTATCTTAGAGGGAGATCAACTAATTAGGGACATCTTGTATTAGGCACCAATCAAATTCTCTCAAGGGCCAGTTCACACTTGGTGTGCTTTTGGTGGGGAGCGTTTCTGCTCTTTGCTGATAGCCGGTATTCAGCAAAGCACTGTGGTAAATCCTTGCAGTGCCTGAAGTGTGCTTATATCGCAAAGGTGCACTGCGTGCAACATTTCAGTGGCAGTTAGAGTGCCGTTCTCATTCTGTGGAATGAGACTAGAAAAACGTAATTACTGCAACATGGAGCCACAATTGCTTGGTAAAAATGCAATCACACTCCATAGGCGATTGCGATTTGCCTTTTGCGATCCCAATGTTGAACCAGGCCTAAAGGGAACCAGATGGATCCCAATTATTTATCAGGTGGTCATCGTGTTTCCAGACTTTTCACTTGGGGGTTTAAGAGTGGTACCCATGATGACCACCTATTTATTTTTTCCTTCACCAAAACCGCCATCCCAATACCTCTCACACTCCCTTCTCCCAACCCGCCCTAAGAGTCTACCTTGCCATGGTGGGCCGGCTTACAATCCTATTGGCCAAAATGTGATTTACTTTTAGCCAATTGGATTAGCCAAAGTACTCTGCCAAAAAATAATATAATAAAACTATCTAAGAGGGAGATCAACTAATTAGGGACCTCTTGTATTAGGCATGTTTATATTCAAAAAGTGTATCATGCCCATTTTGCAATAGCAACAGCAAGGCCATGAACATGTAAATTGCATTGCCGGGTTTTTGCTAGTGCAATTGATATTTTCCAGAATTACAATTGTCGGCCTGCATTTTTTTTTTGTTTTGTTTGCGCTTCTGTGCTTTATAACTTTTTGGTGAGGATTGGTATGGCTGTGGGGAGGAGGAGGCCATAAGTAGAACTTGGGGTATATTTAAATCAGTTTAAATATGCCCCTGAGTTCTACACTGCAGGTTGCAACAATTTGTAATCACCAATCAAATTCTCTCAAGGGCCAGTTCACACTTGGTGTGCTTTTGGTGGGGAGCGTTTCTGCTCTTTGCTGATAGCCGGTATTCAGCAAAGCACTGTGGTAAATCCTTGCAGTGCCTGAAGTGTGCTTATATCACAAAGGTGCACTGCGTGCAACACTTCAGTGGCAGTTAGAGTGCCGTTCTCATTCTGTGGAATGAGACTAGAAAAACGTAATCACTGCAACATGGAGCCACAATTGCTTGGTAAAAATGCAATCACACTCCATAGGCGATTGCGATTTGCCTTTTGTGATCCCAATGTTGAACCAGGCCTAAGGGGAACCAGATGGATCCCAACTAATTATAAGGTGGTCATCGTGTTTCCAGACTTTTCACTTGGGGGTGTAAGAGTGGTACCCATGATGACCACCTATCCCCCTTATCCCTCTTCAAAACTGCCATCCCCAATACCTCTCACACTCCCTTCCCCCAACCCGCCCTAAGAGTCTATCTTGCCATGGTGGGCCGGCTTACAATCCTATTGGCCAAAATGTGATTTACTTTTAGCCAATTGGATTAGCCAAAGTACTCTGCCAAAAAAGAATATAATAAACTATCTTAGAGGGAGATCAACTAATTAGGGACATCTTGTATTAGGCACCAATCAAATTCTCTCAAGGGCCAGTTCACACTTGGTGTGCTTTTGGTGGGGAGCGTTTCTGCTCTTTGCTGATAGCCGGTATTCAGCAAAGCACTGTGGTAAATCCTTGCAGTGCCTGAAGTGTGCTTATATCGCAACGGTGCACTGCGTGCAACATTTCAGTGGCAGTTAGAGTGCCGTTCTCATTCTGTGGAATGAGACTCGAAAAACGTAATCACTGCAACATGGAGCCACAATTGTTTGGTAAAAATGCAATCACACTCCATAGGCGATTGCGATTTATCTTTTGCGATCCCAATGTTGAACCAGGCCTAAGGGGAACCAGATGGATCCCAACTAATTATCAGGTGGTCATCGTGTTTCCAGACTTTTCACTTGGGGGTGTAAGAGTGGTACCCATGATGACCACCTATCCCCCTTATCCCTCTTCAAAACTGCCATCCCCAATACCTCTCACACTACCTTCCCCCAACCCGCCCTAAGAGTCTACCTTGCCATGGTGGGCTGGCTTACAATCCTATTGGCCAAAATGTGATTTACTTTTAGCCAATTGGATTAGCCAAAGTACTCTGCCAAAAAAGAATATAATAAACTATCTTAGAGGGAGATCAACTAATTAGGGACCTCTTGTATTAGGCACCAATCATATTCTCTCCAGGGCCAGTTCACACTTGGTGTGCTTTTGGTGGGGAGCGTTTCTGCTCTTTGCTGATAGCCGGTATTCAGCAAAGCACTGTGGTAAATCCTTGCAGTGCCTGAAGTGTGCTTATATCGCAAAGGTGCACTGCGTGCAACATTTCAGTGGCAGTTAGAGTGCCGTTCTCATTCTGTGGAATGAGACTCGAAAAACGTAATCACTGCAACATGGAGCCACAATTGCTTGGTAAAAATGCAATCACACTCCATAGGCGATTGCGATTTGCCTTTTGCGATCCCAATGTTGAACCAGGCCTAAAGGGAACCAGATGGATCCCAACTAATTATCAGGTGGTCATCGTGTTTCCAGACTTTTCACTTGGGGGTGTAAGAGTGGTACCCATGATGACCACCTATCCCCCTTATCCCTCTTCAAAACTGCCATCCCCAATACCTCTCACACTCCCTTCCCCCAACCCGCCCTAAGAGTCTACCTTGCCATGGTGGGCCGGCTTACAATCCTTATTGGCCAAAATGTGATTTACTTTTTGCCAATTGGCTTAGCCAAAGTACTCTACCAAAAAAGAATATAATACACTATCTTAGAGGGAGATCAATTAATTAGGGACATCTTGTATTAGGCACCAATCAAATTCTCTCAAGGGCCAGTTCACACTTGGTGTGCTTTTGGTGGGGAGCGTTTCTGCTTTTTGCTGATAGCCGGTATTCAGCAAAGCACTGTGGTAAATCCTTGCAGTGCCTGAAGTGTGCTTATATCGCAAAGGTGCACTGCGTGCAACATTTCAGTGGCAGAGTGCCGTTCTCATTCTGTGGAATGAGACTCGAAAAACGTAATCACTGCAACATGGAGCCACAATTGTTTGGTAAAAATGCAATCACACTCCATAGGCGATTGCGATTTGCCTTTTGCGATCCCAATGTGGAACCAGGCCTAAAGGGAACCAGATAGATCCCAATTATTTATCAGGTGGTCATCGTGTTTCCAGACTTTTCACTTGGGGGTGTAGGAGTGGTACCCATGATGACCACCTATCCCCCTTATCCCTCTTCAAAACCGCCATCCCCAATACCTCTCACACTCCCTTCCCCCAACCCGCCCTAAGAGTCTACCTTGCCATGGTGGACCGGCTTACAATCCTATTGGCCAAAATGTGATTTACTTTTAGCCAATTGGATTAGCTAAAGTACTCTGCCAAAAAAGAATATAATAAACTATCTTAGAGGGAGATCAACTAATTAGGGACCTCTTGTATCAGGCACCAATCATATTCTCTCCAGGGCCAGTTCACACTTGGTGTGCTTTTGGTGGGGAGCGTTTCTGCTTTTTGCTGATAGCCGGTATTCAGCAAAGCACTGTGGTAAATCCTTGCAGTGCCTGAAGTGTGCTTATATCGCAAAGGTGCACTGCGTTGAATATTTCAGTGGCAGTTAGAGTGCCGTTCTCATTCTGTGGAATGAGACTAGAAAAACGTAATCACTGCAACATGGAGCCACAATTGCTTGGTAAAAATGCAATTACACTCCATAGGCGATTGCCATTTGCCTTTTGCGATCCCAATGTTGAACCAGGCCTAAAGGGAACCAGATGGATCCCAATTATTTATCAGGTGGTCATCGTATTTCCAGACTTTTCACTTGGGGGTTTAAGAGTGGTACCCATGATGACCACCTATTTATTTTTTCCTTCACCAAAACCGCCATCCCCAATACCTCTCACACTCCCTTCTCCCAACCCGCCCTAAGAGTCTACCTTGCCATGGTGGGCCGGCTTACAATCGTATTGGCCAAAATGTGATTTACTTTTAGCCAATTGGATTAGCCAAAGTACTCTGCCAAAAAAGAATATAATAAACTATCTTAGAGGGAGATCAACTAATTAGGGACATCTTGTATTAGGCACCAATCAAATTCTCTCAAGGGCCAGTTCACACTTGGTGTGCTTTTGGTGGGGAGCGTTTCTGCTCTTTGCTAATAGCCGGAATTCAGCAAAGCACTGTGGTAAATCCTTGCAGTGCCTGAAGTGTGCTTATATCGCAACGGTGCACTGCGTGCAACATTTCAGTGGCAGTTAGAGTGCCGTTCTCATTCTGTGGAATGAGACTCGAAAAACGTAATCACTGCAACATGGAGCCACAATTGTTTGGTAAAAATGCAATCACACTCCATAGGCGATTGCGATTTGCCTTTTGCGATCCCAATGTTGAACCAGGCCTAAAGGGAACCAGATGGATCCCAATTATTTATCAGGTGGTCATCGTGTTTCCAGACTTTTCACATGGGGGTGTAGGAGTGGTACCCATGATGACCACCTATCCCCCTTATCCCTCTTGAAAACCGCCATCCCCAATACCTCTCACACTCCCTTCCCCCAACCCGCCCTAAGAGTCTACCTTGCCATGGTGGACCGGCTTACAATCCTATTGGCCAAAATGTGATTTACCTTTAGCCAATTGGATTAGCTAAAGTACTCTGCCAAAAAAGATCATAATAAACTATCTTAGAGGGAGATCAACTAATTAGGGACATCTTGTATTAGGCACCAATCAAATTCTCTCAAGGGCCGGTTCACACTTGGTGTGCTTTTGGTGGGGAGCGTTTCTGCTCTTTGCTGATAGCCGGTATTCAGCAAAGCACTGTGGTAAATCCTTGCAGTGCCTGAAGTGTGCTTATATCGCAAAGGTGCACTGCGTGCAACATTTCAGTGGCAGTTAGAGTGCCGTTCTCATTCTGTGGAATGAGACTAGAAAAACGTAATCACTGCAACATGGAGCCACAATTGCTTGGTAAAAATGCAATCATACTCCATAGGCGATTGGGATTTGCCTTTTGCGATCCCAATGTTGAACCAGGCCTAAGGGGAACCAGATGGATCCCAACTAATTATCAGGTGGTCATCGTGTTTCCAGACTTTTCACTTGGGGGTGTAAGAGTGGTACCCATGATGACCACCTATCCCCCTTATCCCTCTTCAAAACCGCCATCCCCAATACCTCTCACACTCCCTTCCCCCAACCCGCCCTAAGAGTCTACCTTGCCATGGTGGGCCGGCTTACAATCCTATTGGCCAAAATGTGATTTACTTTTAGCCAATTGGATTAGCCAAAGTACTCTGCCAAAAAAGAATATAATAAACTATCTTAGAGGGAGATCAACTAATTAGGGACATCTTGTATTAGGCACCAATCAAATTCTCTCAAGGGCCAGTTCACACTTGGTGTGCTTTTGGTGGGGAGCGTTTCTGCTCTTTGCTGATAGCCGGTATTCAGCAAAGCACTGTGGTAAATCCTTGCAGTGCCTGAAGTGTGCTTATATCGCAAAGGTGCACTGCGTGCAACATTTCAGTGGCAGTTAGAGTGCCGTTCTCATTCTGTGGAATGAGACTAGAAAAACGTAATCACTGCAACATGGAGCCACAATTGCTTGGTAAAAATGCAATCACACTCCATAGGCGATTGGGATTTGCCTTTTGCGATCCCAATGTTGAACCAGGCCTAAGGGGAACCAGATGGATCCCAACTAATTATCAGGTGGTCATCGTGTTTCCAGACTTTTCACTTGGGGGTGTAAGAGTGGTACCCATGATGACCACCTATCCCCCTTATCCCTCTTCAAAACTGCCATCCCCAATACCTCTCACACTCCCTTCCCCCAACCCGCCCTAAGAGTCTACCTTGCAATGGTGGACCGGCTTACAATCCTATTGGCCAAAATGTGATTTACTTTTAGCCAATTGGATTAGCTAAAGTACTCTGCCAAAAAAGAATATAATAAACTATCTTAGAGGGAGATCAACTAATTAGGGACCTCTTGTATTAGGCATGTTTATATTCAAAAAGTGTATCATGCCCATTTTGCAATAGCAACAGTAAGGCCATGAACATGTAAATTGTATTGCCGGGTTTTTGCTAGTGCAATTGGTATTTTCCAGAATTACGATTGTTGGCCTGCATCTTTTTTGTTTTGTTTGCGCTTTTGTGCTTTGTAACTTTTTGGTGAGGATTGGTATGGCTGTGGGGAGGAGGAGGCCATAAGTAGAACTTGGGGGTATATTTAAATCATTTTAAATATGCCCCTGAGTTCTACACTGCAGGTTGCAACAATTTGTAATCACCAATCAAATTCTCTCAAGGGCCAGTTCACACTTGGTGTGCTTTTGGTGGGGAGTGTTTCTGCTCTTTGCTGATAGCCGGTATTCAGCAAAGCACTGTGGTAAATCCTTGCAGTGCCTGAAGTGTGCTTATATCGCAAAGGTGCACTGTGTGCAACATTTCAGTGGCAGTTAGAGTGCCGTTCTCATTCTGTGGAATGAGACTAGAAAAACGTAATCACTGCAACATGGAGCCACAATTGCTTGGTAAAAATGCAATCACACTCCATAGGCCATTGGGATTTGCCTTTTGCGATCCCAATGTTGAACCAGGCCTAAGGGGAAACAGATGGATCCCAACTAATTATCAGGTGGTCATCATGTTTCCAGACTTTTCACTTGGGGGTGTAAGAGTGGTACCCATGATGACCACCTATCCCCCTTATCCCTCTTCAAAACTGCCATCCCCAATACCTCTCACACTCCCTTCCCCCAACCCGCCCTAAGAGTCTACCTTGCCATGGTGGGCCGGCTTACAATCCTATTGGCGAAAATGTGATTTACTTTTAGCCAATTGGATTAGCCAAAGTACTCTGCCAAAAAAGAATATAATAAACTATCTTAGAGGGAGATCAACTAATTAGGGACATCTTGTATTAGGCACCAATCAAATTCTCTCAAGGGCCAGTTCACACTTGGTGTGCTTTTGGTGGGGAGCGTTTCTGCTCTTTGCTGATAGGCGGTATTCAGCAAAGCACTGTGGTAAATCCTTGCAGTGCCTGAAGTGTGCTTATATCGCAACGGTGCACTGCGTGCAACATTTCAGTGGCAGTTAGAGTGCCGTTCTCATTCTGTGGAATGAGACTCGAAAAACGTAATCACTGCAACATGGAGCCACAATTGTTTGGTAAAAATGCAATCACACTCCATAGGCGATTGCGATTTGCCTTTTGCGATCCCAATGTTGAACCAGGCCTAAAGGGAACCAGATGGATCCCAATTATTTATCAGGTGGTCATCGTGTTTCCAGACTTTTCACTTGGGGGTGTAGGAGTGGTACCCATGATGACCACCTATCCCCCTTATCCCTCTTCAAAACTGCCATCCCCAATACCTCTCACACTCCCTTCCCCCAACCCGCCCTAAGAGTCTACCTTGCCATGGTGGACCGGCTTACAATCCTATTGGCCAAAATGTGATTTACTTTTAGCCAATTGGATTAGCTAAAGTACTCTGCCAAAAAAGAATATAATAAACTATCTTAGAGGGAGATCAACTAATTAGGGACCTCTTGTGTTAGGCACCAATCATATTCTCTCCAGGGCCAGTTCACACTTGGTGTGCTTTTGGTGGGGAGCGTTTCTGCTCTTTGCTGATAGCCGGTATTCAGCAAGGCACTGTGGTAAATCCTTGCAGTGCCTGAAGTGTGCTTATATCGCAAAGGTGCACTGCGTGCAACATTTCAGTGGCAGTTAGAGTGCCGTTCTCATTCTGTGGAATGAGACTAGAAAAACGTAATCACTGCAACATGGAGCCACAATTGCTTGGTAAAAATGCAATCACACTCCATAGGCGATTGCGATTTGCCTTTTGCGATCCCAATGTTGAACCAGGCCTAAAGGGAACCAGATGGATCCCAATTATTTATCAGGTGGTCATCGTGTTTCCAGACTTTTCACTTGGGGGTTTAAGAGTGGTACCCATGATGACCACCTATTTATTTTTTCCTTCACCAAAACCGCCATCCCCAATACCTCTCACACTCCCTTCTCCCAACCCGCCCTAAGAGTCTACCTTGCCATGGTGGGCCGACTTACAATCCTATTGGCCAAAATGTGATTTACTTTTAGCCAATTGGATTAGCCAAAGTACTCTGCCAAAAAATAATATAATAAAACTATCTTAGAGGGAGATCAACTAATTAGGGACCTCTTGTATTAGGCATGTTTATATTCAAAAAGTGTTTCATGCCCATTTTGCAATAGCAACAGTAAGGCCATGAACATGTAAATTGTATTGCCGGGTTTTTGCTAGTGCAATTGGTATTTTCCAGAATTACGATTGTTGGCCTGCATCTTTTTTGTTTTGTTTGCGCTTTTGTGCTTTGTAACTTTTTGGTGAGGATTGGTATGGCTGTGGGGAGGAGGAAGCCATAAGTAGAACTTGGGGGTATATTTAAATCATTTTAAATATGCCCCTGAGTTCTACACTGCAGGTTGCAACAATTTGTAATCACCAATCAAATTCTCTCAAGGGCCAGTTCACACTTGGTGTGCTTTTGGTGGGGAGCGTTTCTGCTCTTTGCTGATAGCCGGTATTCAGCAAAGCACTGTGGTAAATCCTTGCAGTGCCTGAAGTGTGCTTATATCGCAACGGTGCACTGCGTGCAACATTACAGTGGCAGTTAGAGTGCCGTTCTCATTCTGTGGAATGAGACTCGAAAAACGTAATCACTGCAACATGGAGCCACAATTGTTTGGTAAAAATGCAATCACACTCCATAGGCGATTGCGATTTGCCTTTTGCGATCCCAATGTTGAACCAGGCCTAAAGGGAACCAGATGGATCCCAATTATTTATCAGGTGGTCATCGTGTTTCCAGACTTTTCACTTGGGGGTGTAGGAGTGGTACCCATGATGACCACCTATCCCCCTTATCCCTCTTCAAAACCGCCATCCCCAATACCTCTCACACTCCCTTCCCCCAACCCGCCCTAAGAGTCTACCTTGCCATGGTGGACCGGCTTACAATCCTATTGGCCAAAATGTGATTTACTTTTAGCCAATTGGATTAGCTAAAGTACTCTGCCAAAAAAGAATATAATAAACTATCTTAGAGGGAGATCAACTAATTAGGGACCTCTTGTATTAGGCACCAATCATATTCTCTCCAGGGCCAGTTCACACTTGGTGTGCTTTTGGTGGGGAGCGTTTCTGCTCTTTGCTGATAGCCGGTATTCAGCAAGGCACTGTGGTAAATCCTTGCAGTGCCTGAAGTGTGCTTATATCGCAACGGTGCACTGCGTGCAACATTTCAGTGGCAGTTAGAGTGCCGTTCTCATTCTGTGGAATGAGACTCGAAAAACGTAATCACTGCAACATGGAGCCACAATTGTTTGGTAAAAATGCAATCACACTCCATAGGCGATTGCGATTTGCCTTTTGCGATCCCAATGTTGAACCAGGCCTAAAGGGAACCAGATGGATCCCAATTATTTATCAGGTGGTCATCGTGTTTCCAGACTTTTCACTTGGGGGTTCAAGAGTGGTACCCATGATGACCACCTATTTAATTTTTCCTTCACCAAAACAGCCATCCCCAATACCTCTCACACTCCCTTCTCCCAACCCGCCCTAACAGTCTACCTTGCCATGGTGGGCCGGCTTACAATCCTATTGGCCAAAATGTGATTTACTTTTAGCCAATTGGATTAGCCAAAGTACTCTGCCAAAAAATAATATAATAAAACTATCTTAGAGGGAGATCAACTAATTAGGGACCTCTTGTATTAGGCATGTTTATATTCAAAAAGTGTATCATGCCCATTTTGCAATAGCAACAGCAAGGCCATGAACATGTAAATTGCATTGCCGGGTTTTTGCTAGTGCAATTAGTATTTTCCAGAATTACGATTGTCGGCCTGCATCTTTTTTGTTTTGTTTGCGCTTTTGTGCTTTGTAACTTTTTGGTGAGGATTGGTATGGCTGTGGGGAGGAGGAGGCCATAAGTAGAACTTGGGGGTATATTTAAATCATTTTAAATATGCCCCTGAGTTCTACACTGCAGGTTGCAACAATTTGTAATCACCAATCAAATTCTCTCAAGGGCCAATTTACACTTGGTGTGCTTTTGGTGGGGAGCGTTTCTGCTCTTTGCTGATAGCCGGTATTCAGCAAAGCACTGTGGTAAATCCTTGCAGTGCCTGAAGTGTGCTTATATCGCAAAGGTGCACTGCGTGCAACATTTCAGTGGCAGTTAGAGTGCCGTTCTCATTCTGTGGAATGAGACTCGAAAAACGTAATCACTGCAACATGGAGCCACAATTGTTTGGTAAAAATGCAATCACACTCCATAGGCGATTGCGATTTGCCTTTTGCGATCCCAATGTTGAACCAGGCCTAAAGGGAACCAGATGGATCCCAATTATTTATCAGGTGGTCATCGTGTTTCCAGACTTTTCACTTGGGGGTGTAGGAGTGGTACCCATGATGACCACCTATCCCCCTTATCCCTCTTCAAAACCGCCATCCCCAATACCTCTCACACTCCCTTCCCCCAACCCGCCCTAAGAGTCTACCTTGCCATGGTGGACCGGCTTACAATCCTATTGGCCAAAATGTGATTTACTTTTAGCCAATTGGATTAGCTAAAGTACTCTGCCAAAAAAGATCATAATAAACTATCTTAGAGGGAGATCAACTAATTAGGGACATCTTGTATTAGGCACCAATCAAATTCTCTCAAGGGCCGGTTCACACTTGGTGTGCTTTTGGTGGGGAGCGTTTCTGCTCTTTGCTGATAGCCGGTATTCAGCAAAGCACTGTGGTAAATCCTTGCAGTGCCTGAAGTGTGCTTATATCGCAAAGGTGCACTGCGTGCAACATTTCAGTGGCAGTTAGAGTGCCGTTCTCATTCTGTGGAATGAGACTAGAAAAACGTAATCACTGCAACATGGAGCCACAATTGCTTGGTAAAAATGCAATCACACTCCATAGGTGATTGGGATTTGCCTTTTGCGATCCCAATGTTGAACCAGGCCTAAGGGGAACCAGATGGATCCCAACTAATTATCAGGTGGTCATCGTGTTTCCAGACTTTTCACTTGGGGGTGTAAGAGTGGTACCCATGATGACCACCTATCCCCCTTATCCCTCTTCAAAACTGCCATCCCCAATACCTCTCACACTCCCTTCCCCCAACCCGCCCTAAGAGTCTACCTTGCCATGGTGGACCGGCTTACAATCCTATTGGCCAAAATGTGATTTACTTTTAGCCAATTGGATTAGCTAAAGTACTCTGCCAAAAAAGAATATAATAAACTATCTTAGAGGGAGATCAACTAATTAGGGACCTCTTGTATTAGGCACCAATCATATTCTCTCCAGGGCCAGTTCACACTTGGTGTGCTTTTGGTGGGGAGCGTTTCTGCTCTTTGCTGATAGCCGGTATTCAGCAAAGCACTGTGGTAAATCCTTGCAGTGCCTGAAGTGTGCTTATATCGCAAAGGTGCACTGCGTGCAACATTTCAGTGGCAGTTAGAGTGCCGTTCTCATTCTGTGGAATGAGACTAGAAAAACGTAATCACTGCAACATGGAGCCACAATTGCTTGGTAAAAATGCAATCACACTCCATAGGCGATTGCGATTTGCCTTTTGCGATCCCAATGTTGAACCAGGCCTAAAGGGAACCAGATGGATCCCAATTATTTATCAGGTGGTCATCGTGTTTCCAGACTTTTCACTTGGGGGTTTAAGAGTGGTACCCATGATGACCACCTATTTATTTTTTCCTATACCAAAACCGCCATCCCCAATACCTCTCACACTCCCTTCTCCCAACCCGCCCTAAGAGTCTACCTTGCCATGGTGGGCCGGCTTAAAATCCTATTGGCCAAAATGTGATTTACTTTTAGCCAATTGGTTTAGCCAAAGTACTCTGCCAAAAAATAATATAATAAAACTATCTTAGAGGGAGATCAACTAATTAGGGACCTCTTGTATTAGGCATGTTTATATTCAAAAAGTGTATCATGCCCATTTTGCAATAGCAACAGTAAGGCCATGAACATGTAAATTGTATTGCCGGGTTTTTGCTAGTGCAATTGGTATTTTCCAGAATTACGATTGTTGGCCTGCATCTTTTTTGTTTTGTTTGCGCTTTTGTGCTTTGTAACTTTTTGGTGAGGATTGGTATGGCTGTGGGGAGGAGGAGGCCATAAGTAGAACTTGGGGGTATATTTAAATCATTTTAAATATGCCCCTGAGTTCTACACTGCAGGTTGCAACAATTTGTAATCACCAATCAAATTCTCTCAAGGGCCAGTTCACACTTGGTGTGCTTTTGGTGGGGAGTGTTTCTGCTCTTTGCTGATAGCCGGTATTCAGCAAAGCACTGTGGTAAATCCTTGCAGTGCCTGAAGTGTGCTTATATCGCAAAGGTGCACTGTGTGCAACATTTCAGTGGCAGTTAGAGTGCCGTTCTCATTCTGTGGAATGAGACTGGAAAAACGTAATCACTGCAACATGGAGCCACAATTGCTTGGTAAAAATGCAATCACACTCCATAGGCGATTGGGATTTGCCTTTTGCGATCCCAATGTTGAACCAGGCCTAAGGGGAACCAGATGGATCCCAACTAATTATCAGGTGGTCATCATGTTTCCAGACTTTTCACTTGGGGGTGTAAGAGTGGTACCCATGATGACCACCTATCCCCCTTATCCCTCTTCAAAACTGCCATCCCCAATACCTCTCACACTACCTTCCCCCAACCCGCCCTAAGAGTCTACCTTGCCATGGTGGGCCGGCTTACAATCCTATTGGCGAAAATGTGATTTACTTTTAGCCAATTGGATTAGCCAAAGTACTCTGCCAAAAAAGAATATAATAAACTATCTTAGAGGGAGATCAACTAATTAGGGACCTCTTGTATTAGGCACCAATCATATTCTCTCCAGGGCCAGTTCACACTTGGTGTGCTTTTGGTGGGGAGCGTTTCTGCTCTTTGCTGATAGCCGGTATTCAGCAAGGCACTGTGGTAAATCCTTGCAGTGCCTGAAGTGTGCTTATATCGCAACGGTGCACTGCGTGCAACATTTCAGTGGCAGTTAGAGTGCCGTTCTCATTCTGTGGAATGAGACTCGAAAAACGTAATCACTGCAACATGGAGCCACAATTGTTTGGTAAAAATGCAATCACACTCCATAGGCGATTGCGATTTGCCTTTTGCGATCCCAATGTTGAACCAGGCCTAAAGGGAACCAGATGGATCCCAATTATTTATCAGGTGGTCATCGTGTTTCCAGACTTTTCACTTGGGGGTTCAAGAGTGGTACCCATGATGACCACCTATTTAATTTTTCCTTCACCAAAACAGCCATCCCCAATACCTCTCACACTCCCTTCTCCCAACCCGCCCTAACAGTCTACCTTGCCATGGTGGGCCGGCTTACAATCCTATTGGCCAAAATGTGATTTACTTTTAGCCAATTGGATTAGCCAAAGTACTCTGCCAAAAAATAATATAATAAAACTATCTTAGAGGGAGATCAACTAATTAGGGACCTCTTGTATTAGGCATGTTTATATTCAAAAAGTGTATCATGCCCATTTTGCAATAGCAACAGCAAGGCCATGAACATGTAAATTGCATTGCCGGGTTTTTGCTAGTGCAATTGGTATTTTCCAGAATTACGATTGTCGGCCTGCATCTTTTTTGTTTTGTTTGCGCTTTTGTGCTTTGTAACTTTTTGGTGAGGATTGGTATGGCTGTGGGGAGGAGGAGGCCATAAGTAGAACTTGGGGGTATATTTAAATCATTTTAAATATGCCCCTGAGTTCTACACTGCAGGTTGCAACAATTTGTAATCACCAATCAAATTCTCTCAAGGGCCAATTTACACTTGGTGTGCTTTTGGTGGGGAGCGTTTCTGCTCTTTGCTGATAGCCGGTATTCAGCAAAGCACTGTGGTAAATCCTTGCAGTGCCTGAAGTGTGCTTATATCGCAAAGGTGCACTGCGTGCAACATTTCAGTGGCAGTTAGAGTGCCGTTCTCATTCTGTGGAATGAGACTCGAAAAACGTAATCACTGCAACATGGAGCCACAATTGTTTGGTAAAAATGCAATCACACTCCATAGGCGATTGCGATTTGCCTTTTGCGATCCCAATGTTTAACCAGGCCTCAGGGGAACCAGATGGATCCCAACTAATTATCAGGTGGTCATCGTGTTTCCAGACTTTTCACTTGGGGGTGTAAGAGTGGTACCCATGATGACCACCTATCCCCCTTATCCCTCTTCAAAACTGCCATCCCCAATACCTCTCACACTCCCTTCCCCCAACCCGCCCTAAGAGTCTACCTTGCCATGGTGGACCGGCTTACAATCCTATTGGCCAAAATGTGATTTACTTTTAGCCAATTGGATTAGCTAAAGTACTCTGCCAAAAAAGAATATAATAAACTATCTTAGAGGGAGATCAACTAATTAGGGACCTCTTGTATTAGGCACCAATCATATTCTCTCCAGGGCCAGTTCACACTTGGTGTGCTTTTGGTGGGGAGCGTTTCTGCTCTTTGCTGATAGCCGGTATTCAGCAAAGCACTGTGGTAAATCCTTGCAGTGCCTGAAGTGTGCTTATATCGCAAAGGTGCACTGCGTGCAACATTTCAGTGGCAGTTAGAGTGCCGTTCTCATTCTGTGGAATGAGACTAGAAAAACGTAATCACTGCAACATGGAGCCACAATTGCTTGGTAAAAATGCAATCACACTCCATAGGCGATTGCGATTTGCCTTTTGCGATCCCAATGTTGAACCAGGCCTAAAGGGAACCAGATGGATCCCAATTATTTATCAGGTGGTCATCGTGTTTCCAGACTTTTCACTTGGGGGTTTAAGAGTGGTACCCATGATGACCACCTATTTATTTTTTCCTTTACCAAAACCGCCATCCCCAATACCTCTCACACTCCCTTCTCCCAACCCGCCCTCAGAGTCTACCTTGCCATGGTGGGCCGGCTTAAAATCCTATTGGCCAAAATGTGATTTACTTTTAGCCAATTGGATTAGCCAAAGTACTCTGCCAAAAAATAATATAATAAAACTATCTTAGAGGGAGATCAACTAATTAGGGACCTCTTGTATTAGGCATGTTTATATTCAAAAAGTGTATCATGCCCATTTTGCAATAGCAACAGTAAGGCCATGAACATGTAAATTGTATTGCCGGGTTTTTGCTAGTGCAATTGGTATTTTCCAGAATTACGATTGTTGGCCTGCATCTTTTTTGTTTTGTTTGCGCTTTTGTGCTTTGTAACTTTTTGGTGAGGATTGGTATGGCTGTGGGGAGGAGGAGGCCATAAGTAGAACTTGGGGGTATATTTAAATCATTTTAAATATGCCCCTGAGTTCTACACTGCAGGTTGCAACAATTTGTAATCACCAATCAAATTCTCTCAAGGGCCAGTTCACACTTGGTGTGCTTTTGGTGGGGAGTGTTTCTGCTCTTTGCTGATAGCCGGTATTCAGCAAAGCACTGTGGTAAATCCTTGCAGTGCCTGAAGTGTGCTTATATCGCAAAGGTGCACTGTGTGCAACATTTCAGTGGCAGTTAGAGTGCCGTTCTCATTCTGTGGAATGAGACTGGAAAAACGTAATCACTGCAACATGGAGCCACAATTGCTTGGTAAAAATGCAATCACACTCCATAGGCGATTGGGATTTGCCTTTTGCGATCCCAATGTTGAACCAGGCCTAAGGGGAACCAGATGGATCCCAACTAATTATCAGGTGGTCATCATGTTTCCAGACTTTTCACTTGGGGGTGTAAGAGTGGTACCCATGATGACCACCTATCCCCCTTATCCCTCTTCAAAACTGCCATCCCCAATACCTCTCACACTACCTTCCCCCAACCCGCCCTAAGAGTCTACCTTGCCATGGTGGGCCGGCTTACAATCCTATTGGCGAAAATGTGATTTACTTTTAGCCAATTGGATTAGCCAAAGTACTCTGCCAAAAAAGAATATAATAAACTATCTTAGAGGGAGATCAACTAATTAGGGACCTCTTGTATTAGGCACCAATCATATTCTCTCCAGGGCCAGTTCACACTTGGTGTGCTTTTGGTGGGGAGCGTTTCTGCTCTTTGCTGATAGCCGGTATTCAGCAAAGCACTGTGGTAAATCCTTGCAGTGCCTGAAGTGTGCTTATATCGCAAAGGTGCACTGCGTTGAATATTTCAGTGGCAGTTAGAGTGCCGTTCTCATTCTGTGGAATGAGACTCGAAAAACGTAATCACTGCAACATGGAGCCACAATTGCTTGGTAAAAATGCAATCACACTCCATAGGCGATTGCCATTTGCCTTTTGCGATCCCAATGTTGAACCAGGCCTAAAGGGAACCAGATGGATCCCAATTATTTATCAGGTGGTCATCGTGTTTCCAGACTTTTCACTTGGGGGTTTAAGAGTGGTACCCATGATGACCACCTATTTATTTTTTCCTTCACCAAAACCGCCATCCCCAATACCTCTCACACTCCCTTCTCCCAACCCGCCCTAAGTGTCTACCTTGCCATGGTGGGCCGGCTTACAATCCTATTGGCCAAAATGTGATTTACTTTTAGCC
Source organism: Hyperolius riggenbachi (assembly GCF_040937935.1). Classification (NCBI taxonomy): domain Eukaryota; kingdom Metazoa; phylum Chordata; class Amphibia; order Anura; family Hyperoliidae; genus Hyperolius; species Hyperolius riggenbachi. The sequence continues at coordinate 139,368,253 of NC_090656.1, forward strand.
AATTGGATTAGCCAAAGTACTCTGTCAAAAAATAATATAATAAAACTATCTTAGAGGGAGATCATCTAATTAGGGACCTCTTGTATTAGGCATGTTTATATTCAAAAAGTGTATCATGCCCATTTTGCAATAGCAACAGCAAGGCCATGAACATGTAAATTGCATTGCCGGGTTTTTGCTAGTGCAATTGGTATTTTCCAGAATTACGATTGTCGGCCTGCATCTTTTTTGTTTTGTTTGCGCTTTTGTGCTTTGTAACTTTTTGGTGAGGATTGGTATGGCTGTGGGGAGGAGGAGGCCATAAGTAGAACTTGGGGGTATATTTAAATCATTTTAAATATGCCCCTGAGTTCTACACTGCAGGTTGCAACAATTTGTAATCACCAATCAAATTCTCTCAAGGGCCAATTCACACTTGGTGTGCTTTTGGTGGGGAGCGTTTCTGCTCTTTGCTGATAGTCGGTATTCAGCAAAGCACTGTGGTAAATCCTTGCAGTGCCTGAAGTGTGCTTATATCACAAAGGTGCACTGCGTGCAACATTTCAGTGGCAGTTAGAGTGCCGTTCTCATTCTGTGGAATGAGACTACAAAAAACGTAATCACTGCGACATGGAGCCACAATTGCTTGGTAAAAATGCAATCACACTCCATAGACGACTGCGATTTGCCTTTTGTGATCCCAATGTTGAACCAGGCCTAAGGGGAACCAGATGGATCCCAACTAATTATCAGGTGGTCATCGTGTTTCCAGACTTTTCACTTGGGGGTGTAAGAGTGGTACCCATGATGACCACCTATCCCCCTTATCCCTCTTCAAAACTGCCATCCCCAATACCTCTCACACTCCCTTCCCCCAACCCGCCCTAAGAGTCTACCTTGCCATGGTGGGCCGGCTTACAATCCTATTGGCCAAAATGTGATTTACTTTTAGCCAATTGGATTAGCCAAAGTACTCTGCCAAAAAAGAATATAATAAACTATCTTAGAGGGAGATCAACTAATTAGGGACATCTTGTATTAGGCACCAATCAAATTCTCTCAAGGGCCAGTTCACACTTGGTGTGCTTTTGGTGGGGAGCGTTTCTGCTCTTTGCTGATAGCCGGTATTCAGCAAAGCACTGTGGTAAATCCTTGCAGTGCCTGAAGTGTGCTTATATCGCAACGGTGCACTGCGTGCAACATTTCAGTGGCAGTTAGAGTGCCGTTCTCATTCTGTGGAATGAGACTCGAAAAACGTAATCACTGCAACATGGAGCCACAATTGTTTGGTAAAAATGCAATCACACTCCATAGGCGATTGCGATTTGCCTTTTGCGATCCCAATGTTGAACCAGGCCTAAAGGGAACCAGATGGATCCCAATTATTTATCAGGTGGTCATCGTGTTTCCAGACTTTTCACTTGGGGGTGTAGGAGTGGTACCCATGATGACCACCTATCCCCCTTATCCCTCTTCAAAACCGCCATCCCCAATACCTCTCACACTCCCTTCCCCCAACCCGCCCTAAGAGTCTACCTTGCCATGGTGGACCGGCTTACAATCCTATTGGCCAAAATGTGATTTACTTTTAGCCAATTGGATTAGCTAAAGTACTCTGCCAAAAAAGAATATAATAAACTATCTTAGAGGGAGATCAACTAATTAGGGACCTCTTGTATTAGGCACCAATCATATTCTCTCCAGGGCCAGTTCACACTTGGTGTGCTTTTGGTGGGGAGCGTTTCTGCTCTTTGCTGATAGCCGGTATTCAGCAAGGCACTGTGGTAAATCCTTGCAGTGCCTGAAGTGTGCTTATATCGCAAAGGTGCACTGCGTGCAACATTTCAGTGGCAGTTAGAGTGCCGTTCTCATTCTGTGGAATGAGACTAGAAAAACGTAATCACTGCAACATGGAGCCACAATTGCTTGGTAAAGATGCAATCATACTCCATAGGCGATTGCGATTTGCCTTTTGCGATCCCAATGTTGAACCAGGCCTAAAGGGAACCAGATGGATCCCAATTATTTATCAGGTGGTCATCGTGTTTCCAGACTTTTCACTTGGGGGTTTAAGAGTGGTACCCATGATGACCACCTATTTATTTTTTCCTTCACCAAAACCGCCATCCCCAATACCTCTCACACTCCCTTCTCCCAACCCGCCCTAAGAGTCTACCTTGCCATGGTGGGCCGGCTAACAATCCTATTGGCCAAAATGTGATTTACTTTTAGCCAATTGGATTAGCCAAAGTACTCTGTCAAAAAATAATATAATAAAACTATCTTAGAGGGAGATCAACTAATTAGGGACCTCTTGTATTAGGCATGTTTATATTCAAAAAGTGTATCATGCCCATTTTGCAATAGCAACAGCAAGGCCATGAACATGTAAATTGCATTGCCGGGTTTTTGCTAGTGCAATTGGTATTTTCCAGAATTACGATTGTCGGCCTGCATCTTTTTTGTTTTGTTTGCGCTTTTGTGCTTTGTAACTTTTTGGTGAGGATTGGTATGGCTGTGGGGAGGAGGAGGCCATAAGTAGAACTTGGGGGTATATTTAAATCATTTTAAATATGCCCCTGAGTTCTACACTGCAGGTTGCAACAATTTGTAATCACCAATCAAATTCTCTCAAGGGCCAATTCACACTTGGTGTGCTTTTGGTGGGGAGCGTTTCTGCTCTTTGCTGATAGTCGGTATTCAGCAAAGCACTGTGGTAAATCCTTGCAGTGCCTGAAGTGTGCTTATATCACAAAGGTGCACTGCGTGCAACATTTCAGTGGCAGTTAGAGTGCCGTTCTCATTCTGTGGAATGAGACTAGAAAAACATAATCACTGCAACATGGAGCCACAATTGCTTGGTAAAAATGCAATCAAACTCCATAGGCGACTGCGATTTGCCTTTTGTGATCCCAATGTTGAACCAGGCCTAAGGGGAACCAGATGGATCCCAACTAATTATCAGGTGGTCATCGTGTTTCCAGACTTTTCACTTGGGGGTGTAAGAGTGGTACCCATGATGACCACCTATCCCCCTTATCCCTCTTCAAAACTGCCATCCCCAATACCTCTCACACTCCCTTCCCCCAACCCACCCTAAGAGTCTACCTTGCCATGGTGGGCCGGCTTACAATCCTATTGGCCAAAATGTGATTTACTTTTAGCCAATTGGATTAGCCAAAGTACTCTGCCAAAAAAGAATATAATAAACTATCTTAGAGGGAGATCAACTAATTAGGGACATCTTGTATTAGGCACCAATCAAATTCTCTCAAGGGCCAGTTCACACTTGGTGTGCTTTTGGTGGGGAGCGTTTCTGCTCTTTGCTGATAGCCGGTATTCAGCAAAGCACTGTGGTAAATCCTTGCAGTGCCTGAAGTGTGCTTATATCGCAACGGTGCACTGCGTGCAACATTTCAGTGGCAGTTAGAGTGCCGTTCTCATTCTGTGGAATGAGACTCGAAAAATGTAATCACTGCAACATGCAGCCACAATTGTTTGGTAAAAATGCAATCACACTCCATAGGCGATTGCGATTTGCCTTTTGCGATCCCAATGTTGAACCAGGCCTAAAGGGAACCAGATGGATCCCAATTATTTATCAGGTGGTCATCGTGTTTCCAGACTTTTCACTTGGGGGTGTAGGAGTGGTACCCATGATGACCACCTATCCCCCTTATCCCTCTTCAAAACCGCCATCCCCAATACCTCTCACACTCCCTTCCCCCAACCCGCCCTAAGAGTCTACCTTGCCATGGTGGACCGGCTTACAATCCTATTGGCCAAAATGTGATTTACTTTTACCCAATTGGATTAGCTAAAGTACTCTGCCAAAAAAGATCATAATAAACTATCTTAGAGGGAGATCAACTAATTAGGGACATCTTGTATTAGGCACCAATCAAATTCTCTCAAGGGCCGGTTCACACTTGGTGTGCTTTTGGTGGGGAGCGTTTCTGCTCTTTGCTGATAGCCGGTATTCAGCAAAGCACTGTGGTAAATCCTTGCAGTGCCTGAAGTGTGCTTATATCGCAAAGGTGCACTGCGTGCAACATTTCAGTGGCAGTTAGAGTGCCGTTCTCATTCTGTGGAATGAGACTAGAAAAACGTAATCACTGCAACATGGAGCCACAATTGCTTGGTAAAAATGCAATCACACTCCATAGGCGATTGGGATTTGCCTTTTGCGATCCCAATGTTGAACCAGGCCTAAGGGGAACCAGATGGATCCCAACTAATTATCAGGTGGTCATCGTGTTTCCAGACTTTTCACTTGGGGGTGTAAGAGTGGTACCCATGATGACCACCTATCCCCCTTAGCCCTCTTCAAAACTGCCATCCCCAATACCTCTCACACTCCCTTCCCCCAACCCGCCCTAAGAGTCTACCTTGCCATGGTGGACCGGCTTACAATCCTATTGGCCAAAATGTGATTTACTTTTAGCCAATTGGATTAGCTAAAGTACTCTGCCAAAAAAGAATATAATAAACTATCTTAGAGGGAGATCAACTAATTAGGGACCTCTTGTATTAGGCACCAATCATATTCTCTCCAGGGCCAGTTCACACTTGGTGTGCTTTTGGTGGGGAGCGTTTCTGCTCTTTGCTGATAGCCGGTATTCAGCAAGGCACTGTGGTAAATCCTTGCAGTGCCTGAAGTGTGCTTATATCGCAAAGGTGCACTGCGTGCAACATTTCAGTGGCAGTTAGAGTGCCGTTCTCATTCTGTGGAATGAGACTAGAAAAGCGTAATCACTGCAACATGGAGCCACAATTGCTTGGTAAAAATGCAATCACACTCCATAAGCGATTGCGATTTGCCTTTTGCGATCCCAATGTTGAACCAGGCCTAAAGGGAACCAGATGGATCCCAATTATTTATCAGGTGGTCATCGTGTTTCCAGACTTTTCTCTTGGGGGTTTAAGAGTGGTACCCATGATGACCACCTATTTATTTTTTCCTTCACCAAAACCGCCATCCCCAATACCGCTCACACTCCCTTCTCCCAACCCGCCCTAAGAGTCTACCTTGCCATGGTGGGCCGGCTTACAATCCTATTGGCCAAAATGTGATTTACTTTTAGCCAATTGGATTAGCCAAAGTACTCTGCCAAAAAATAATATAATAAAACTATCTTAGAGGGAGATCAACTAATTAGGGACCTCTTGTATTAGGCATGTTTATATTCAAAAAGTGTATCATGCCCATTTTGCAATAGCAACAGTAAGGCCATGAACATGTAAATTGTATTGCCGGGTTTTTGCTAGTGCAATTGGTATTTTCCAGAATTACGATTGTTGGCCTGCATCTTTTTTGTTTTGTTTGCGCTTTTGTGCTTTGTAACTTTTTGGTGAGGATTGGTATGGCTGTGGGGAGGAGGAAGCCATAAGTAGAACTTGGGGATATATTTAAATCATTTTAAATATGCCCCTGAGTTCTACACTGCAGGTTGCAACAATTTGTAATCACCAATCAAATTCTCTCAAGGGCCAGTTCACACTTGGTGTGCTTTTGGTGGGGAGCGTTTCTGCTCTTTGCTGATAGCCGGTATTCAGCAAAGCACTGTGGTAAATCCTTGCAGTGCCTGAAGTGTGCTTATATCGCAACGGTGCACTGCGTGCAACATTTCAGTGGCAGTTAGAGTGCCGTTCTCATTCTGTGGAATGAGACTCGAAAAACGTAATCACTGCAACATGGAGCCACAATTGTTTGGTAAAAATGCAATCACACTCCATAAGTGATTGCGATTTGCCTTTTGCGATCCCAATGTTGAACCAGGCCTAAAGGGAACCAGATGGATCCCAATTATTTATCAGGTGGTCATCGTGTTTCCAGACTTTTCACTTGGGGGTGTAGGAGTGGTACCCATGATGACCACCTATCCCCCTTATCCCTCTTCAAAACCGCCATCCCCAATACCTCTCACACTCCCTTCCCCCAACCCGCCCTAAGAGTCTACCTTGCCATGGTGGACCGGCTTACAATCCTATTGGCCAAAATGTGATTTACTTTTAGCCAATTGGATTAGCTAAAGTACTCTGCCAAAAAAGAATATAATAAACTATCTTAGAGGGAGATCAACTAATTAGGGACCTCTTGTATTAGGCATGTTTATATTCAAAAAGTGTATCATGCCCATTTTGCAATAGCAACAGTAAGGCCATGAACATGTAAATTGTATTGCCGGGTTTTTGCTAGTGCAATTGGTATTTTCCAGAATTACGATTGTTGGCCTGCATATTTTTTGTTTTGTTTGCGCTTTTGTGCTTTGTAACTTTTTGGTGAGGATTGGTATGGCTGTGGGGAGGAGGAGGCCATAAGTAGAACTTGGGTGTATATTTAAATCATTTTAAATATGCCCCTGAGTTCTACACTGCAGGTTGCAACAATTTGTAATCACCAATCAAATTCTCTCAAGGGCCAGTTCACACTTGGTGTGCTTTTGGTGGGGAGCGTTTCTGCTCTTTGCTGATAGCCGGTATTCAGCAAAGCACTGTGGTAAATCCTTGCAGTGCCTGAAGTGTGCTTATATCGCAAAGGTGCACTGTGTGCAACATTTCAGTGGCAGTTAGAGTGCCGTTCTCATTCTGTGGAATGAGACTAGAAAAACGTAATCACTGCAACATGGAGCCACAATTGCTTGGTAAAAATGCAATCACACTCCATAGGCGATTGGGATTTGCCTTTTGCGATCCCAATGTTGAACCAGGCCTAAGGGGAACCAGATGGATCCCAACTAATTATCAGGTGGTCATCATGTTTCCAGACTTTTCACTTGGGGGTGTAAGAGTGGTACCCATGATGACCACCTATCCCCCTTATCCCTCTTCAAAACTGCCATCCCCAATACCTCTCACACTACCTTCCCCCAACCCGCCCTAAGAGTCTACCTTGCCATGGTGGGCCGGCTTACAATCCTATTGGCGAAAATGTGATTTACTTTTAGCCAATTGGATTAGCCAAAGTACTCTGCCAAAAAAGAATATAATAAACTATCTTAGAGGGAGATCAACTAATTAGAGACCTCTTGTATTAGGCACCAATCATATTCTCTCCAGGGCCAGTTCACACTTGGTGTGCTTTTGGTGGGGAGCGTTTCTGCTCTTTGCTGATAGCCGGTATTCAGCAAAGCACTGTGGTAAATCCTTGCAGTGCCTGAAGTGTGCTTATATCGCAAAGGTGCACTGCGTTGAATATTTCAGTGGCAGTTAGAGTGCCGTTCTCATTCTGTGGAATGAGACTAGAAAAACGTAATCACTGCAACATGGAGCCACAATTGCTTGGTAAAAATGCAATCACACTCCATAGGCGATTGCCATTTGCCTTTTGCGATCCCAATGTTGAACCAGGCCTAAAGGGAACCAGATGGATCCCAATTATTTATCAGGTGGTCATCGTGTTTCCAGACTTTTCACTTGGGGGTTTAAGAGTGGTACCCATGATGACCACCTATTTATTTCTTCCTTCACCAAAACCGCCATCCCCAATACCTCTCACACTCCCTTCTCCCAACCCGCCCTAAGAGTCTACCTTGCCATGGTGGGCCGGCTTACAATCCTATTGGCCAAAATGTGATTTACTTTTAGCCAATTGGATTAGCCAAAGTACTCTGTCAAAAAATAATATAATAAAACTATCTTAGAGGGAGATCAACTAATTAGGGACCTCTTGTATTAGGCATGTTTATATTCAAAAAGTGTATCATGCCCATTTTGCAATAGCAACAGCAAGGCCATGAACATGTAAATTGCATTGCCGGGTTTTTGCTAGTGCAATTGGTATTTTCCAGAATTACGATTGTCGGCCTGCATCTTTTTTGTTTTGTTTGCGCTTTTGTGCTTTGTAACTTTTTGGTGAGGATTGGTATGGCTGTAGGGAGGAGGAGGCCATAAGTAGAACTTGGGGGTATATTTAAATCATTTTAAATATGCCCCTGAGTTCTACACTGCAGGTTGCAACAATTTGTAATCACCAATCAAATTCTCTCAAGGGCCAATTCACACTTGGTGTGCTTTTGGTGGGGAGCGTTTCTGCTCTTTGCTGATAGTCGGTATTCAGCAAAGCACTGTGGTAAACCCTTGCAGTGCCTGAAGTGTGCTTATATCACAAAGGTGCACTGCGTGCAACGTTTCAGTGGCAGTTAGAGTGCCGTTCTCATTCTGTGGAATGAGACTAGAAAAACGTAATCACTGCAACATGGAGCCACAATTGTTTGGTAAAAATGCAATCACACTCCATAGGTGATTGCGATTTGCCTTTTGCGATCCCAATGTTGAACCAGGCCTAAAGGGAACCAGATGGATCCCAATTATTTATCAGGTGGTCATCGTGTTTCCAGACTTTTCACTTGGGGGTGTAGGAGTGGTACCCATGATGACCACCTATCCCCCTTATCCCTCTTCAAAACCGCCATCCCCAATACCTCTCACACTCCCTTCCCCCAACCCGCCCTAAGAGTCTACCTTGCCATGGTGGACCGGCTTACAATCCTATTGGCCAAAATGTGATTTACTTTTAGCCAATTGGATTAGCTAAAGTACTCTGCCAAAAAAGAATATAATAAACTATCTTAGAGGGAGATCAACTAATTAGGGACCTCTTGTATTAGGCACCAATCATATTCTCTCCAAGGGCCAGTTCACACTTGGTGTGCTTTTGGTGGGGAGCGTTTCTGCTCTTTGCTGATAGCCGGTATTCAGCAAGGCACTGTGGTAAATCCTTGCAGTGCCTGAAGTGTGCTTATATCGCAAAGGTGCACTGCGTGCAACATTTCAGTGGCAGTTAGAGTGCCGTTCTCATTCTGTGGAATGAGACTAGAAAAACGTAATCACTGCAACATGGAGCCACAATTGCTTGGTAAAAATGCAATCACACTCCATAGGCGATTGCGATTTGCCTTTTGCGATCCCAATGTTGAACCAGGCCTAAAGGGAACCAGATGGATCCCAATTATTTATCAGGTGGTCATCGTGTTTCCAGACTTTTCACTTGGGGGTTTAAGAGTGGTACCCATGATGACCACCTATTTATTTTTTCCTTCACCAAAACCGCCATCCCCAATACCTCTCACACTCCCTTCTCCCAACCCGCCCTAACAGTCTACCTTGCCATGGTGGGCCGGCTTACAATCCTATTGGCCAAAATGTGATTTACTTTTAGCCAATTGGATTAGCCAAAGTACTCTGCCAAAAAATAATATAATAAAACTATCTTAGAGGGAGATCAACTAATTAGGGACCTCTTCTATTAGGCATGTTTATATTCAAAAAGTGTATCATGCCCATTTTGCAATAGCAACAGTAAGGCCATGAACATGTAAATTGTATTGCCGGGTTTTTGCTAGTGCAATTGGTATTTTCCAGAATTACGATTGTTGGCCTGCATCTTTTTTGTTTTGTTTGCGCTTTTGTGCTTTGTAACTTTTTGGTGAGGATTGGTATGGCTGTGGGGAGGAGGAGGCCATAAGTAGAACTTGGGGGTATATTTAAATCATTTTAAATATGCCCCTGAGTTCTACACTGCAGGTTGCAACAATTTGTAATCACCAATCAAATTCTCTCAAGGGCCAGTTCACACGTGGTGTGCTTTTGGTGGGGAGCGTTTCTGCTCTTTGCTGATAGCCGGTATTCAGCAAAGCACTGTGGTAAATCCTTGCAGTGCCTGAAGTGTGCTTATATCGCAACGGTGCACTGCGTGCAACATTTCAGTGGCAGTTAGAGTGCCGTTCTCATTCTGTGGAATGAGACTCGAAAAACGTAATCACTGCAACATGGAGCCACAATTGTTTGGTAAAAATGCAATCACACTCCATAGGCGATTGCGATTTGCCTTTTGCGATCCCAATGTTGAACCAGGCCTAAAGGGAACCAGATGGATCCCAATTATTTATCAGGTGGTCATCGTGTTTCCAGACTTTTCACTTGGGGGTGTAGGAGTGGTACCCATGATGACCACCTATCCCCCTTATCCCTCTTCAAAACCGCCATCCCCAATACCTCTCACACTCCCTTCCCCCAACCCGCCCTAAGAGTCTACCTTGCCATGGTGGACCGGCTTACAATCCTATTGGCCAAAATGTGATTTACTTTTAGCCAATTGGATTAGCTAAAGTACTCTGCCAAAAAAGATCATAATAAACTATCTTAGAGGGAGATCAACTAATTAGGGACATCTTGTATTAGGCACCAATCAAATTCTCTCAAGGGCCGGTTCACACTTGGTGTGCTTTTGGTGGGGAGCGTTTCTGCTCTTTGCTGATAGCCGGTATTCAGCAAAGCACTGTGGTAAATCCTTGCAGTGCCTGAAGTGTGCTTATATCGCAAAGGTGCACTGCGTGCAACATTTCAGTGGCAGTTAGAGTGCCGTTCTCATTCTGTGGAATGAGACTAGAAAAACGTAATCACTGCAACATGGAGCCACAATTGCTTGGTAAAAATGCAATCACACTCCATAGGCGATTGGGATTTGCCTTTTGCGATCCCAATGTTGAACCAGGCCTAAGGGGAACCAGATGGATCCCAACTAATTATCAGGTGGTCATCGTGTTTCCAGACTTTTCACTTGGGGGTGTAAGAGTGGTACCCATGATGACCACCTATCCCCCTTAGCCCTCTTCAAAACTGCCATCCCCAATACCTCTCACACTCCCTTCCCCCAACCCGCCCTAAGAGTCTACCTTGCCATGGTGGACCGGCTTACAATCCTATTGGCCAAAATGTGATTTACTTTTAGCCAATTGGATTAGCTAAAGTACTCTGCCAAAAAAGAATATAATAAACTATCTTAGAGGGAGATCAACTAATTAGGGACCTCTTGTATTAGGCACCAATCATATTCTCTCAAGGGCCAGTTCACACTTGGTGTGCTTTTGGTGGGGAGCGTTTCTGCTCTTTGCTGATAGCCGGTATTCAGCAAGGCACTGTGGTAAATCCTTGCAGTGCCTGAAGTGTGCTTATATCGCAAAGGTGCACTGCGTGCAACATTTCAGTGGCAGTTAGAGTGCCGTTCTCATTCTGTGGAATGAGACTAGAAAAGCGTAATCACTGCAACATGGAGCCACAATTGCTTGGTAAAAATGCAATCACACTCCATAAGCGATTGCGATTTGCCTTTTGCGATCCCAATGTTGAACCAGGCCTAAAGGGAACCAGATGGATCCCAATTATTTATCAGGTGGTCATCGTGTTTCCAGACTTTTCTCTTGGGGGTTTAAGAGTGGTACCCATGATGACCACCTATTTATTTTTTCCTTCACCAAAACCGCCATCCCCAATACCGCTCACACTCCCTTCTCCCAACCCGCCCTAAGAGTCTACCTTGCCATGGTGGGCCGGCTTACAATCCTATTGGCCAAAATGTGATTTACTTTTAGCCAATTGGATTAGCCAAAGTACTCTGCCAAAAAATAATATAATAAAACTATCTTAGAGGGAGATCAACTAATTAGGGACCTCTTGTATTAGGCATGTTTATATTCAAAAAGTGTATCATGCCCATTTTGCAATAGCAACAGTAAGGCCATGAACATGTAAATTGTATTGCCGGGTTTTTGCTAGTGCAATTGGTATTTTCCAGAATTACGATTGTTGGCCTGCATCTTTTTTGTTTTGTTTGCGCTTTTGTGCTTTGTAACTTTTTGGTGAGGATTGGTATGGCTGTGGGGAGGAGGAAGCCATAAGTAGAACTTGGGGATATATTTAAATCATTTTAAATATGCCCCTGAGTTCTACACTGCAGGTTGCAACAATTTGTAATCACCAATCAAATTCTCTCAAGGGCCAGTTCACACTTGGTGTGCTTTTGGTGGGGAGCGTTTCTGCTCTTTGCTGATAGCCGGTATTCAGCAAAGCACTGTGGTAAATCCTTGCAGTGCCTGAAGTGTGCTTATATCGCAACGGTGCACTGCGTGCAACATTTCAGTGGCAGTTAGAGTGCCGTTCTCATTCTGTGGAATGAGACTCGAAAAACGTAATCACTGCAACATGGAGCCACAATTGTTTGGTAAAAATGCAATCACACTCCATAGGTGATTGCGATTTGCCTTTTGCGATCCCAATGTTGAACCAGGCCTAAAGGGAACCAGATGGATCCCAATTATTTATCAGGTGGTCATCGTGTTTCCAGACTTTTCACTTGGGGGTGTAGGAGTGGTACCCATGATGACCACCTATCCCCCTTATCCCTCTTCAAAACCGCCATCCCCAATACCTCTCACACTCCCTTCCCCCAACCCGCCCTAAGAGTCTACCTTGCCATGGTGGACCGGCTTACAATCCTATTGGCCAAAATGTGATTTACTTTTAGCCAATTGGATTAGCTAAAGTACTCTGCCAAAAAAGAATATAATAAACTATCTTAGAGGGAGATCAACTAATTAGGGACCTCTTGTATTAGGCATGTTTATATTCAAAAAGTGTATCATGCCCATTTTGCAATAGCAACAGTAAGGCCATGAACATGTAAATTGTATTGCCGGGTTTTTGCTAGTGCAATTGGTATTTTCCAGAATTACGATTGTTGGCCTGCATATTTTTTGTTTTGTTTGCGCTTTTGTGCTTTGTAACTTTTTGGTGAGGATTGGTATGGCTGTGGGGAGGAGGAGGCCATAAGTAGAACTTGGGTGCATATTTAAATCATTTTAAATATGCCCCTGAGTTCTACACTGCAGGTTGCAACAATTTGTAATCACCAATCAAATTCTCTCAAGGGCCAGTTCACACTTGGTGTGCTTTTGGTGGGGAGCGTTTCTGCTCTTTGCTGATAGCCGGTATTCAGCAAAGCACTGTGGTAAATCCTTGCAGTGCCTGAAGTGTGCTTATATCGCAAAGGTGCACTGTGTGCAACATTTCAGTGGCAGTTAGAGTGCCGTTCTCATTCTGTGGAATGAGACTAGAAAAACGTAATCACTGCAACATGGAGCCACAATTGCTTGGTAAAAATGCAATCACACTCCATAGGCGATTGGGATTTGCCTTTTGCGATCCCAATGTTGAACCAGGCCTAAGGGGAACCAGATGGATCCCAACTAATTATCAGGTGGTCATCATGTTTCCAGACTTTTCACTTGGGGGTGTAAGAGTGGTACCCATGATGACCACCTATCCCCCTTATCCCTCTTCAAAACTGCCATCCCCAATACCTCTCACACTACCTTCCCCCAACCCGCCCTAAGAGTCTACCTTGCCATGGTGGGCCGGCTTACAATCCTATTGGCGAAAATGTGATTTACTTTTAGCCAATTGGATTAGCCAAAGTACTCTGCCAAAAAAGAATATAATAAACTATCTTAGAGGGAGATCAACTAATTAGGGACCTCTTGTATTAGGCACCAATCATATTCTCTCCAGGGCCAGTTCACACATGGTGTGCTTTTGGTGGGGAGCGTTTCTGCTCTTTGCTGATAGCCGGTATTCAGCAAAGCACTGTGGTAAATCCTTGCAGTGCCTGAAGTGTGCTTATATCGCAAAGGTGCACTGCGTTGAATATTTCAGTGGCAGTTAGAGTGCCGTTCTCATTCTGTGGAATGAGACTAGAAAAACGTAATCACTGCAACATGGAGCCACAATTGCTTGGTAAAAATGCAATCACACTCCATAGGCGATTGCCATTTGCCTTTTGCGATCCCAATGTTGAACCAGGCCTAAAGGGAACCAGATGGATCCCAATTATTTATCAGGTGGTCATCGTGTTTCCAGACTTTTCACTTGGGGGTTTAAGAGTGGTACCCATGATGACCACCTATTTATTTCTTCCTTCACCAAAACCGCCATCCCCAATACCTCTCACACTCCCTTCTCCCAACCCGCCCTAAGAGTCTACCTTGCCATGGTGGGCCGGCTTACAATCCTATTGGCCAAAATGTGATTTACTTTTAGCCAATTGGATTAGCCAAAGTACTCTGTCAAAAAATAATATAATAAAACTATCTTAGAGGGAGATCAACTAATTAGGGACCTCTTGTATTAGGCATGTTTATATTCAAAAAGTGTATCATGCCCATTTTGCAATAGCAACAGCAAGGCCATGAACATGTAAATTGCATTGCCGGGTTTTTGCTAGTGCAATTGGTATTTTCCAGAATTACGATTGTCGGCCTGCATCTTTTTTGTTTTGTTTGCGCTTTTGTGCTTTGTAACTTTTTGGTGAGGATTGGTATGGCTGTGGGGAGGAGGAGGCCATAAGTAGAACTTGGGGGTATATTTAAATCATTTTAAATATGCCCCTGAGTTCTACACTGCAGGTTGCAACAATTTGTAATCACCAATCAAATTCTCTCAAGGGCCAATTCACACTTGGTGTGCTTTTGGTGGGGAGCGTTTCTGCTCTTTGCTGATAGTCGGTATTCAGCAAAGCACTGTGGTAAATCCTTGCAGTGCCTGAAGTGTGCTTATATCACAAAGGTGCACTGCGTGCAACGTTTCAGTGGCAGTTAGAGTGCCGTTCTCATTCTGTGGAATGAGACTAGAAAAACGTAATCACTGCAACATGGAGCCACAATTGTTTGGTAAAAATGCAATCACACTCCATAGGTGATTGCGATTTGCCTTTTGCGATCCCAATGTTGAACCAGGCCTAAAGGGAACCAGATGGATCCCAATTATTTATCAGGTGGTCATCGTGTTTCCAGACTTTTCACTTGGGGGTGTAGGAGTGGTACCCATGATGACCACCTATCCCCCTTATCCCTCTTCAAAACCGCCATCCCCAATACCTCTCACACTCCCTTCCCCCAACCCGCCCTAAGAGTCTACCTTGCCATGGTGGACCGGCTTACAATCCTATTGGCCAAAATGTGATTTACTTTTAGCCAATTGGATTAGCTAAAGTACTCTGCCAAAAAAGAATATAATAAACTATCTTAGAGGGAGATCAACTAATTAGGGACCTCTTGTATTAGGCACCAATCATATTCTCTCCAAGGGCCAGTTCACACTTGGTGTGCTTTTGGTGGGGAGCGTTTCTGCTCTTTGCTGATAGCCGGTATTCAGCAAGGCACTGTGGTAAATCCTTGCAGTGCCTGAAGTGTGCTTATATCGCAAAGGTGCACTGCGTGCAACATTTCAGTGGCAGTTAGAGTGCCGTTCTCATTCTGTGGAATGAGACTAGAAAAACGTAATCACTGCAACATGGAGCCACAATTGCTTGGTAAAAATGCAATCACACTCCATAGGCGATTGCGATTTGCCTTTTGCGATCCCAATGTTGAACCAGGCCTAAAGGGAACCAGATGGATCCCAATTATTTATCAGGTGGTCATCGTGTTTCCAGACTTTTCACTTGGGGGTTTAAGAGTGGTACCCATGATGACCACCTATTTATTTTTTCCTTCACCAAAACCGCCATCCCCAATACCTCTCACACTCCCTTCTCCCAACCCGCCCTAAGAGTCTACCTTGCCATGGTGGGCCGGCTTACAATCCTATTGGCCAAAATGTGATTTACTTTTAGCCAATTGGATTAGCCAAAGTACTCTGCCAAAAAATAATATAATAAAACTATCTTAGAGGGAGATCAACTAATTAGGGACCTCTTCTATTAGGCATGTTTATATTCAAAAAGTGTATCATGCCCATTTTGCAATAGCAACAGTAAGGCCATGAACATGTAAATTGTATTGCCGGGTTTTTGCTAGTGCAATTGGTATTTTCCAGAATTACGATTGTTGGCCTGCATCTTTTTTGTTTTGTTTGCGCTTTTGTGCTTTGTAACTTTTTGGTGAGGATTGGTATGGCTGTGGGGAGGAGGAGGCCATAAGTAGAACTTGGGGGTATATTTAAATCATTTTAAATATGCCCCTGAGTTCTACACTGCAGGTTGCAAAAATTTGTAATCACCAATCAAATTCTCTCAAGGGCCAGTTCACACGTGGTGTGCTTTTGGTGGGGAGCGTTTCTGCTCTTTGCTGATAGCCGGTATTCAGCAAAGCACTGTGGTAAATCCTTGCAGTGCCTGAAGTGTGCTTATATCGCAACGGTGCACTGCGTGCAACATTTCAGTGGCAGTTAGAGTGCCGTTCTCATTCTGTGGAATGAGACTAGAAAAACGTAATCACTGCAACATGGAGCCACAATTGTTTGGTAAAAATGCAATCACACTCCATAGGCGATTGCGATTTGCCTTTTGCGATCCCAATGTTGAACCAGGCCTAAAGGGAACCAGATGAATCCCAATTATTTATCAGGTGGTCATCGTGTTTCCAGACTTTTCACTTCGGGGTGTAGGAGTGGTACCCATGATGACCACCTATCCCCCTTATCCCTCTTCAAAACCGTCATCCCCAATACCTATCACACTCCCTTCCCCCAACCCGCCCTAAGAGTCTACCTTGCCATGGTGGACCGGCTTACAATCCTATTGGCTAAAATGTGATTTACTTTTAGCCAATTGGATTAGCTAAAGTACTCTGCCAAAAAAGAATATAATAAACTATCTTAGAGGGAGATCAACTAATTAGGGACCTCTTGTATTAGGCACCAATCATATTCTCTCAAGGGCCAGTTCACACGTGGTGTGCTTTTGGTGGGGACCGTTTCTGCTCTTTGCTGATAGCCGGTATTCAGCAAAGCACTGTGGTAAATCCTTGCAGTGCCTGAAGTGTGCTTATATCGCAAAGGTGCACTGCGTGCAACATTTCAGTGGCAGTTAGAGTGCCGTTCTCATTCTGTGGAATGAGACTAGAAAAACGTAATCACTGCAACATGGAGCCACAATTGCTTGATAAAAATGCAATCACACTCCATAGGCGATTGCGATTTGCCTTTTGCGATCCCAATGTTGAACCAGGCCTAAAGGGAACCAGATGGATCCCAATTATTTATCAGGTGGTCATCGTGTTTCCAGACTTTTCACTTGGGAGTTTAAGAGTGGTACCCATGATGACCACCTATTTATTTTTTCCTTTACCAAAACCGCCATCCCCAATACCTCTCACACTCCCTTCTCCCAACCCGCCCTAAGAGTCTACCTTGCCATGGTGGGCCGGCTTAAAATCCTATTGGCCAAAATGTGATTTACTTTTAGCCAATTGAATTAGCCAAAGTACTCTGCCAAAAAAGAATATAATAAACTATCTTAGAGGGAGATCAACTAATTAGGGACATCTTGTATTAGGCACCAATCAAATTCTCTCCAGGGCCAGTTCACACTTGGTGTGCTTTTGGTGGGGAGCGTTTCTGCTCTTTGCTGATAGCCGGTATTCAGCAAAGCACTGTGGTAAATCCTTGCAGTGCCTGAAGTGTGCTTATATCGCAAAGGTGCACTGCGTTGAATATTTCAGTGGCAGTTAGAGTGCCGTTGTCATTCTGTGGAATGAGACTCGAAAAACGTAATCACTGCAACATGGAGCCACAATTGTTTGGTAAAAATGCAATCACACTCCATAGGCGATTGCGATTTGCCTTTTGCGATCCCAATGTTGAACCAGGCCTAAAGGGAACCAGATGGATCCCATTTATTTATCAGGTGGTCATCGTGTTTCCAGACTTTTCACTTGGGGGTTTAAGAGTGGTACCCATGATGACCACCTATTTATTTTTTCCTTCACCAAAACCGCCATCCCCAATACCTCTCACACTCCCTTCTCCCAACCCGCCCTAAGAGTCTACCTTGCCATGGTGGGCCGGCTTACAATCCTATTGGCCAAAATGTGATTTACTTTTAGCCAATTGGATTAGCCAAAGTACTCTGTCAAAAAATAATATAATAAAACTATCTTAGAGGGAGATCAACTAATTAGGGACCTCTTGTATTAGGCATGTTTATATTCAAAAAGTGTATCATGCCCATTTTGCAATAGCAACAGCAAGGCCATGAACATGTAAATTGCATTGCCGGGTTTTTGCTAGTGCAATTGGTATTTTCCAGAATTACGATTGTCGGCCTGCATCTTTTTTGTTTTGTTTGCGCTTTTGTGCTTTGTAACTTTTTGGTGAGGATTGGTATGGCTGTGGGGAGGAGGAGGCCATAAGTAGAACTTGGGGGTATATTTAAATCATTTTAAATATGCCCCTGAGTTCTACACTGCAGGTTGCAACAATTTGTAATCACCAATCAAATTCTCTCAAGGGCCAATTCACACTTGGTGTGCTTTTGGTGGGGAGCGTTTCTGCTCTTTGCTGATAGCCGGTATTCAGCAAAGCACTGTGGTAAATCCTTGCAGTGCCTGAAGTGTGCTTATATCACAAAGGTGCACTGCGTGCAACGTTTCAGTGGCAGTTAGAGTGCCGTTCTCATTCTGTGGAATGAGACTAGAAAAACGTAATCACTGCAACATGGAGCCACAATTGCTTGGTAAAAATGCAATCACACTCCATAGGCGACTGCGATTTGCCTTTTGTGATCCCAATGTTGAACCAGGCCTAAGGGGAACCAGATGGATCCCAACTAATTATCAGGTGGTCATCGTGTTTCCAGACTTTTCACTTGGGGGTGTAAGAGTGGTACCCATGATGACCACCTATCCCCCTTATCCCTCTTCAAAACTGCCATCCCCAATACCTCTCACACTCCCTTCCCCCAACCCGCCCTAAGAGTCTACCTTGCCATGGTGGACCGGCTTACAATCCTATTGGCCAAAATGTGATTTACTTTTAGCCAATTGGATTAGCTAAAGTACTCTGCCAAAAAAGAATATAATAAACTATCTTAGAGGGAGATCAACTAATTAGGGACATCTTGTATTAGGCACCAATCAAATTCTCTCAAGGGCCAGTTCACACTTGGTGTGCTTTTGGTGGGGAGCGTTTCTGCTCTTTGCTGATAGCCGGTATTCAGCAAAGCACTGTGGTAAATCCTTGCAGTGCCTGAAGTGTGCTTATATCGCAACGGTGCACTGCGTGCAACATTTCAGTGGCAGTTAGAGTGCCGTTGTCATTCTGTGGAATGAGACTCGAAAAACGTAATCACTGCAACATGGAGCCACAATTGTTTGGTAAAAATGCAATCACACTCCATAGGCGATTGCGATTTGCCTTTTGCGATCCCAATGTTGAACCAGGCCTAAAGGGAACCAGATGGATCCCATTTATTTATCAGGTGGTCATCGTGTTTCCAGACTTTTCACTTGGGGGTTCAAGAGTGGTACCCATGATGACCACCTATTTAATTTTTCCTTCACCAAAACAGCCATCCCCAATACCTCTCACACTCCCTTCTCCAAACCCGCCCTAACAGTCTACCTTGCCATGGTGGGCCGGCTTACAATCCTATTGGCCAAAATGTGATTTACTTTTAGCCAATTGGATTAGCCAAAGTACTCTGCCAAAAAATAATATAATAAAACTATCTTAGAGGGAGATCAACTAATTAGGGACCTCTTCTATTAGGCATGTTTATATTCAAAAAGTGTATCATGCCCATTTTGCAATAGCAACAGTAAGGCCATGAACATGTAAATTGTATTGCCGGGTTTTTGCTAGTGCAATTGGTATTTTCCAGAATTACGATTGTTGGCCTGCATCTTTTTTGTTTTGTTTGCGCTTTTGTGCTTTGTAACTTTTTGGTGAGGATTGGTATGGCTGTGGGGAGGAGGAGGCCATAAGTAGAACTTGGGGGTATATTTAAATCATTTTAAATATGCCCCTGAGTTCTACACTGCAGGTTGCAACAATTTGTAATCACCAATCAAATTCTCTCAAGGGCCAGTTCACACGTGGTGTGCTTTTGGTGGGAAGCGTTTCTGCTCTTTGCTGATAGCCGGTATTCAGCAAAGCACTGTGGTAAATCCTTGCAGTGCCTGAAGTGTGCTTATATCGCAACGGTGCACTGCGTGCAACATTTCAGTGGCAGTTAGAGTGCCGTTCTCATTCTGTGGAATGAGACTCGAAAAACGTAATCACTGCAACATGGAGCCACAATTGTTTGGTAAAAATGCAATCACACTCCATAGGCGATTGCGATTTGCCTTTTGCGATCCCAATGTTGAACCAGGCCTAAAGGGAACCAGATGAATCCCAATTATTTATCAGGTGGTCATCGTGTTTCCAGACTTTTCACTTCGGGGTGTAGGAGTGGTACCCATGATGACCACCTATCCCCCTTATCCCTCTTCAAAACCGTCATCCCCAATACCTATCACACTCCCTTCCCCCAACCCGCCCTAAGAGTCTACCTTGCCATGGTGGACCGGCTTACAATCCTATTGGCCAAAATGTGATTTACTTTTAGCCAATTGGATTAGCTAAAGTACTCTGCCAAAAAAGAATATAATAAACTATCTTAGAGGGAGATCAACTAATTAGGGACCTCTTGTATTAGGCACCAATCATATTCTCTCAAGGGCCAGTTCACACGTGGTGTGCTTTTGGTGGGGACCGTTTCTGCTCTTTGCTGATAGCCGGTATTCAGCAAAGCACTGTGGTAAATCCTTGCAGTGCCTGAAGTGTGCTTATATCGCAAAGGTGCACTGCGTGCAACATTTCAGTGGCAGTTAGAGTGCCGTTCTCATTCTGTGGAATGAGACTAGAAAAACGTAATCACTGCAACATGGAGCCACAATTGCTTGATAAAAATGCAATCACACTCCATAGGCGATTGCGATTTGCCTTTTGCGATCCCAATGTTGAACCAGGCCTAAAGGGAACCAGATGGATCCCAATTATTTATCAGGTGGTCATCGTGTTTCCAGACTTTTCACTTGGGAGTTTAAGAGTGGTACCCATGATGACCACCTATTTATTTTTTCCTTTACCAAAACCGCCATCCCCAATACTTCTCACACTCCCTTCTCCCAACCCGCCCTAAGAGTCTACCTTGCCATGGTGGGCCGGCTTAAAATCCTATTGGCCAAAATGTGATTTACTTTTAGCCAATTGGATTAGCCAAAGTACTCTGCCAAAAAATAATATAATAAAACTATCTTAGAGGGAGATCAACTAATTAGGGACCTCTTGTATTAGGCATGTTTATATTCAAAAAGTGTATCATGCCCATTTTGCAATAGCAACAGTAAGGCCATGAACATGTAAATTGTATTGCCGGGTTTTTGCTAGTGCAATTGGTATTTTCCAGAATTACGATTGTTGGACTGCATATTTTTTGTTTTGTTTGCGCTTTTGTGCTTTGTAACTTTTTGGTGAGGATTGGTATGGCTGTGGGGAGGAGGAGGCCATAAGTAGAACTTGGGTGTATATTTAAATCATTTTAAATATGCCCCTGAGTTCTACACTGCAGGTTGCAACAATTTGTAATCACCAATCAAATTCTCTCAAGGGCCAGTTCACACTTGGTGTGCTTTTGGTGGGGAGCGTTTCTGCTCTTTGCTGATAGCCGGTATTCAGCAAAGCACTGTGGTAAATCCTTGCAGTGCCTGAAGTGTGCTTATATCG
The DNA here is from genome assembly GCF_040937935.1 of Hyperolius riggenbachi. Classification (NCBI taxonomy): domain Eukaryota; kingdom Metazoa; phylum Chordata; class Amphibia; order Anura; family Hyperoliidae; genus Hyperolius; species Hyperolius riggenbachi. The sequence goes on from NC_090656.1 coordinate 139,389,556, forward strand.
CAAAGGTGCACTGTGTGCAACATTTCAGTGGCAGTTAGAGTGCCGTTCTCATTCTGTGGAATGAGACTAGAAAAACGTAATCACTGCAACATGGAGCCACAATTGCTTGGTAAAAATGCAATCACACTCCATAGGCGATTGGGATTTGCCTTTTGCGATCCCAATGTTGAACCAGGCCTAAGGGGAACCAGATGGATCCCAACTAATTATCAGGTGGTCATCATGTTTCCAGACTTTTCACTTGGGGGTGTAAGAGTGGTACCCATGATGACCACCTATCCCCCTTATCCCTCTTCAAAACTGCCATCCCCAATACCTCTCACACTACCTTCCCCCAACCCGCCCTAAGAGTCTACCTTGCCATGGTGGGCCGGCTTACAATCCTATTGGCGAAAATGTGATTTACTTTTAGCCAATTGGATTAGCCAAAGTACTCTGCCAAAAAAGAATATAATAAACTATCTTAGAGGGAGATCAACTAATTAGGGACCTCTTGTATTAGGCACCAATCATATTCTCTCCAGGGCCAGTTCACACTTGGTGTGCTTTTGGTGGGGAGCGTTTCTGCTCTTTGCTGATAGCCGGTATTCAGCAAAGCACTGTGGTAAATCCTTGCAGTGCCTGAAGTGTGCTTATATCGCAAAGGTGCACTGCGTTGAATATTTCAGTGGCAGTTAGAGTGCCGTTCTCATTCTGTGGAATGAGACTAGAAAAACGTAATCACTGCAACATGGAGCCACAATTGCTTGGTAAAAATGCAATCACACTCCATAGGCGATTGCCATTTGCCTTTTGCGATCCCAATGTTGAACCAGGCCTAAAGGGAACCAGATGGATCCCAATTATTTATCAGGTGGTCATCGTGTTTCCAGACTTTTCACTTGGGGGTTTAAGAGTGGTACCCATGATGACCACCTATTTATTTCTTCCTTCACCAAAACCGCCATCCCCAATACCTCTCACACTCCCTTCTCCCAACCCGCCCTAAGAGTCTACCTTGCCATGGTGGGCCGGCTTACAATCCTATTGGCCAAAATGTGATTTACTTTTAGCCAATTGGATTAGCCAAAGTACTCTGTCAAAAAATAATATAATAAAACTATCTTAGAGGGAGATCAACTAATTAGGGACCTCTTGTATTAGGCATGTTTATATTCAAAAAGTGTATCATGCCCATTTTGCAATAGCAACAGCAAGGCCATGAACATGTAAATTGCATTGCCGGGTTTTTGCTAGTGCAATTGGTATTTTCCAGAATTACGATTGTCGGCCTGCATCTTTTTTGTTTTGTTTGCGCTTTTGTGCTTTGTAACTTTTTGGTGAGGATTGGTATGGCTGTGGGGAGGAGGAGGCCATAAGTAGAACTTGGGGGTATATTTAAATCATTTTAAATATGCCCCTGAGTTCTACACTGCAGGTTGCAACAATTTGTAATCACCAATCAAATTCTCTCAAGGGCCAATTCACACTTGGTGTGCTTTTGGTGGGGAGCGTTTCTGCTCTTTGCTGATAGTCGGTATTCAGCAAAGCACTGTGGTAAATCCTTGCAGTGCCTGAAGTGTGCTTATATCACAAAGGTGCACTGCGTGCAACGTTTCAGTGGCAGTTAGAGTGCCGTTCTCATTCTGTGGAATGAGACTAGAAAAACGTAATCACTGCAACATGGAGCCACAATTGCTTGGTAAAAATGCAATCACACTCCATAGGCGACTGCGATTTGCCTTTTGTGATCCCAATGTTGAACCAGGCCTAAGGGGAACCAGATGGATCCCAACTAATTATCAGGTGGTCATCGTGTTTCCAGACTTTTCACTTGGGGGTGTAAGAGTGGTACCCATGATGACCACCTATCCCCCTTATCCCTCTTCAAAACTGCCATCCCCAATACCTCTCACACTCCCTTCCCCCAACCCGCCCTAAGAGTCTACCTTGCCATGGTGGACCGGCTTACAATCCTATTGGCCAAAATGTGATTTACTTTTAGCCAATTGAATTAGCCAAAGTACTCTGCCAAAAAAGAATATAATAAACTATCTTAGAGGGAGATCAACTAATTAGGGACATCTTGTATTAGGCACCAATCAAATTCTCTCAAGGGCCAGTTCACACTTGGTGTGCTTTTGGTGGGGAGCGTTTCTGCTCTTTGCTAATAGTCGGTATTCAGCAAAGCACTGTGGTAAATCCTTGCAGTGCCTGAAGTGTGCTTATATCGCAACGGTGCACTGCGTGCAACATTTCAGTGGCAGTTAGAGTGCCGTTGTCATTCTGTGGAATGAGACTCGAAAAACGTAATCACTGCAACATGGAGCCACAATTGTTTGGTAAAAATGCAATCACACTCCATAGGCGATTGCGATTTGCCTTTTGCAATCCCAATGTTGAACCAGGCCTAAAGGGAACCAGATGGATCCCATTTATTTATCAGGTGGTCATCGTGTTTCCAGACTTTTCACTTGGGGGTTTAAGAGTGGTACCCATGATGACCACCTATTTATTTTTTCCTTCACCAAAACCGCCATCCCCAATACCTCTCACACTCCCTTCTCCCAACCCGCCCTAAGAGTCTACCTTGCCATGGTGGGCCGGCTTACAATCCTATTGGCCAAAATGTGATTTACTTTTAGCCAATTGGATTAGCCAAAGTACTCTGTCAAAAAATAATATAATAAAACTATCTTAGAGGGAGATCAACTAATTAGGGACCTCTTGTATTAGGCATGTTTATATTCAAAAAGTGTATCATGCCCATTTTGCAATAGCAACAGCAAGGCCATGAACATGTAAATTGCATTGCCGGGTTTTTGCTAGTGCAATTGGTATTTTCCAGAATTACGATTGTCGGCCTGCATCTTTTTTGTTTTGTTTGCGCTTTTGTGCTTTGTAACTTTTTGGTGAGGATTGGTATGGCTGTGGGGAGGAGGAGGCCATAAGTAGAACTTGGGGGTATATTTAAATCATTTTAAATATGCCCCTGAGTTCTACACTGCAGGTTGCAACAATTTGTAATCACCAATCAAATTCTCTCAAGGGCCAATTCACACTTGGTGTGCTTTTGGTGGGGAGCGTTTCTGCTCTTTGCTGATAGTCGGTATTCAGCAAAGCACTGTGGTAAATCCTTGCAGTGCCTGAAGTGTGCTTATATCACAAAGGTGCACTGCGTGCAACGTTTCAGTGGCAGTTAGAGTGCCGTTCTCATTCTGTGGAATGAGACTAGAAAAACGTAATCACTGCAACATGGAGCCACAATTGCTTGGTAAAAATGCAATCACACTCCATAGGCGACTGCGATTTGCCTTTTGTGATCCCAATGTTGAACCAGGCCTAAGGGGAACCAGATGGATCCCAACTAATTATCAGGTGGTCATCGTGTTTCCAGACTTTTCACTTGGGGGTGTAAGAGTGGTACCCATGATGACCACCTATCCCCCTTATCCCTCTTCAAAACTGCCATCCCCAATACCTCTCACACTCCCTTCCCCCAACCCGCCCTAAGAGTCTACCTTGCCATGGTGGACCGGCTTACAATCCTATTGGCCAAAATGTGATTTACTTTTAGCCAATTGAATTAGCCAAAGTACTCTGCCAAAAAAGAATATAATAAACTATCTTAGAGGGAGAACAACTAATTAGGGACATCTTGTATTAGGCACCAATCAAATTCTCTCAAGGGCCAGTTCACACTTGGTGTGCTTTTGGTGGGGAGCGTTTCTGCTCTTTGCTGATAGCCGGTATTCAGCAAAGCACTGTGGTAAATCCTTGCAGTGCCTGAAGTGTGCTTATATCGCAACGGTGCACTGCGTGCAACATTTCAGTGGCAGTTAGAGTGCCGTTGTCATTCTGTGGAATGAGACTCGAAAAACGTAATCACTGCAACATGGAGCCACAATTGTTTGGTAAAAATGCAATCACACTCCATAGGCGATTGCGATTTGCCTTTTGCGATCCCAATGTTGAACCAGGCCTAAAGGGAACCAGATGGATCCCATTTATTTATCAGGTGGTCATCGTGTTTCCAGACTTTTCACTTGGGGGTTCAAGAGTGGTACCCATGATGACCACCTATTTAATTTTTCCTTCACCAAAACAGCCATCCCCAATACCTCTCACACTCCCTTCTCCAAACCCGCCCTAACAGTCTACCTTGCCATGGTGGGCCGGCTTACAATCCTATTGGCCAAAATGTGATTTACTTTTAGCCAATTGGATTAGCCAAAGTACTCTGCCAAAAAATAATATAATAAAACTATCTTAGAGGGAGATCAACTAATTAGGGACCTCTTGTATTAGGCATGTTTATATTCAAAAAGTGTATCATGCCCATTTTGCAATAGCAACAGCAAGGCCATGAACATGTAAATTGCATTGCCGGGTTTTTGCTAGTGCAATTGGTATTTTCCAGAATTACGATTGTCGGCCTGCATCTTTTTTGTTTTGTTTGCGCTTTTGTGCTTTGTAACTTTTTGGTGAGGATTGGTATGGCTGTGGGGAGGAGGAGGCCATAAGTAGAACTTGGGGGTATATTTAAATCATTTTAAATATGCCCCTGAGTTCTACACTGCAGGTTGCAACAATTTGTAATCACCAATCAAATTCTCTCAAGGGCCAATTTACACTTGGTGTGCTTTTGGTGGGGAGCGTTTCTGCTCTTTGCTGATAGCCGGTATTCAGCAAAGCACTGTGGTAAATCCTTGCAGTGCCTGAAGTGTGCTTATATCGCAAAGGTGCACTGCGTGCAACATTTCAGTGGCAGTTAGAGTGCCGTTCTCATTCTGTGGAATGAGACTCGAAAAACGTAATCACTGCAACATGGAGCCACAATTGTTTGGTAAAAATGCAATCACACTCCATAGGCGATTGCGATTTGCCTTTTGCGATCCCAGTGTTGAACCAGGCCTAAAGGGAACCAGATGGATCCCAATTATTTATCAGGTGGTCATCGTGTTTCCAGACTTTTCACTTGGGGGTGTAGGAGTGGTACCCATGATGACCACCTATCCCCCTTATCCCTCTTCAAAACCGCCATCCCCAATACCTCTCACACTCCCTTCCCCCAACCCGCCCTAAGAGTCTACCTTGCCATGGTGGACCGGCTTACAATCCTATTGGCCAAAATGTGATTTACTTTTAGCCAATTGGATTAGCTAAAGTACTCTGCCAAAAAAGATCATAATAAACTATCTTAGAGGGAGATTAACTAATTAGGGACATCTTGTATTAGGCACCAATCAAATTCTCTCAAGGGCCAGTTCACACTTGGTGTGCTTTTGGTGGGGAGCGTTTCTGCTCTTTGCTGATAGCCGGTATTCAGCAAAGCACTGTGGTAAATCCTTGCAGTGCCTGAAGTGTGCTTATATCGCAACGGTGCACTGCGTGCAACATTACAGTGGCAGTTAGAGTGCCGTTCTCATTCTGTGGAATGAGACTCGAAAAACGTAATCACTGCAACATGGAGCCACAATTGTTTGGTAAAAATGCAATCACACTCCATAGGCGATTGCGATTTGCCTTTTGCGATCCCAATGTTGAACCAGGCCTAAAGGGAACCAGATGGATCCCAATTATTTATCAGGTGGTCATCGTGTTTCCAGACTTTTCACTTGGGGGTGTAGGAGTGGTACCCATGATGACCACCTATCCCCCTTATCCCTCTTCAAAACCGCCATCCCCAATACCTCTCACACTCCCTTCCCCCAACCCGCCCTAAGAGTCTACCTTGCCATGGTGGACCGGCTTACAATCCTATTGGCCAAAATGTGATTTACTTTTAGCCAATTGGATTAGCTAAAGTACTCTGCCAAAAAAGAATATAATAAACTATCTTAGAGGGAGATCAACTAATTAGGGACCTCTTGTATTAGGCACCAATCATATTCTCTCCAGGGCCAGTTCACACTTGGTGTGCTTTTGGTGGGGAGCGTTTCTAATCTTTGCTGATAGCCGGTATTCAGCAAGACACTGTGGTAAATCCTTGCAGTGCCTGAAGTGTGCTTATATCGCAAAGGTGCACTGCGTGCAACATTTCAGTGGCAGTTAGAGTGCCGTTCTCATTCTGTGGAATGAGACTAGAAAAACGTAATCACTGCAACATGGAGCCACAATTGCTTGGTAAAAATGCAATCACACTCCATAGGCGATTGCGATTTGCCTTTTGCGATCCCAATGTTGAACCAGGCCTAAAGGGAACCAGATGGATCCCAATTATTTATCAGGTGGTCATCGTGTTTCCAGACTTTTCACTTGGGGGTTTAAGAGTGGTACCCATGATGACCACCTATTTATTTTTTCCTTCACCAAAACCGCCATCCCCAATACCTCTCACACTCCCTTCTCCCAACCCGCCCTAAGAGTCTACCTTGCCATGGTGGGCCGGCTTACAATCCTATTGGCCAAAATGTGATTTACTTTAAGCCAATTGGATTAGCCAAAGTACTCTGTCAAAAAATAATATAATAAAACTATCTTAGAGGGAGATCAACTAATTAGGGACCTCTTTTATTAGGCATGTTTATATTCAAAAAGTGTATCATGCCCATTTTGCAATAGCAACAGCAAGGCCATGAACATGTAAATTGCATTGCCGGGTTTTTGCTAGTGCAATTGGTATTTTCCAGAATTACGATTGTCGGCCTGCATCTTTTTTGTTTTGTTTGCGCTTTTGTGCTTTGTAACTTTTTGGTGAGGATTGGTATGGCTGTGGGGAGGAGGAGGCCATAAGTAGAACTTGGGGGTATATTTAAATCATTTTAAATATGCCCCTGAGTTCTACACTGCAGGTTGCAACAATTTGTAATCACCAATCAAATTCTCTCAAGGGCCAATTCACACTTGGTGTGCTTTTGGTGGGGAGCGTTTCTGCTCTTTGCTGATAGTCGGTATTCAGCAAAGCACTGTGGTAAATCCTTGCAGTGCCTGAAGTGTGCTTATATCACAAAGGTGCACTGCGTGCAACATTTCAGTGGCAGTTAGAGTGCCGTTCTCATTCTGTGGAATGAGACTAGAAAAACATAATCACTGCAACATGGAGCCACAATTGCTTGGTAAAAATGCAATCACACTCCATAGGCGACTGTGATTTGCCTTTTGTGATCCCAATGTTGAACCAGGCCTAAGGGGAACCAGATGGATCCCAACTAATTATCAGGTGGTCATCGTGTTTCCAGACTTTTCACTTGGGGGTGTAAAAGTGGTACCCATGATGACCACCTATCCCCCTTATCCCTCTTCAAAACTGCCATCCCCAATACCTCTCACACTCCCTTCCCCCAACCCGCCCTAAGAGTCTACCTTGCCATGGTGGGCCGGCTTACAATCCTATTGGCCAAAATGTGATTTACTTTTAGCCAATTGGATTAGCCAAAGTACTCTGCCAAAAAAGAATATAATAAACTATCTTAGAGGGAGATCAACTAATTAGGGACATCTTGTATTAGGCACCAATCAAATTCTCTCAAGGGCCAGTTCACACTTGGTGTGCTTTTGGTGGGGAGCGTTTCTGCTCTTTGCTGATAGCCGGTATTCAGCAAAGCACTGTGGTAAATCCTTGCAGTGCCTGAAGTGTGCTTATATCGCAACGGTGCACTGCGTGCAACATTTCAGTGGCAGTTAGAGTGCCGTTCTCATTCTGTGGAATGAGACTCGAAAAACGTAATCACTGCAACATGGAGCCACAATTGTTTGGTAAAAATGCAATCACACTCCATAGGCGATTGCGATTTGCCTTTTGCGATCCCAATGTTGAACCAGGCCTAAAGGGAACCAGATGGATCCCAATTATTTATCAGGTGGTCATCGTGTTTCCAGACTTTTCACTTGGGGGTTCAAGAGTGGTACCCATGATGACCACCTATTTAATTTTTCCTTCACCAAAACAGCCATCCCCAATACCTCTCACACTCCCTTCTCCCAACCCGCCCTAACAGTCTACCTTGCCATGGTGGGCCGGCTTACAATCCTATTGGCCAAAATGTGATTTACTTTTAGCCAATTGGATTAGCCAAAGTACTCTGCCAAAAAATAATATAATAAAACTATCTTAGAGGGAGATCAACTAATTAGGGACCTCTTGTATTAGGCATGTTTATATTCAAAAAGTGTATCATGCCCATTTTGCAATAGCAACAGCAAGGCCATGAACATGTAAATTGCATTGCCGGGTTTTTGCTAGTGCAATTGGTATTTTCCAGAATTACGATTGTCGGCCTGCATCTTTTTTGTTTTGTTTGCGCTTTTGTGCTTTGTAACTTTTTGGTGAGGATTGGTATGGCTGTGGGGAGGAGGAGGCCGTAAGTAGAACTTGGGGGTATATTTAAATCATTTTAAATATGCCCCTGAGTTCTACACTGCAGGTTGCAACAATTTGTAATCACCAATCAAATTCTCTCAAGGGCCAATTTACACTTGGTGTGCTTTTGGTGGGGAGCGTTTCTGCTCTTTGCTGATAGCCGGTATTCAGCAAAGCACTGTGGTAAATCCTTGCAGTGCCTGAAGTGTGCTTATATCGCAAAGGTGCACTGCGTGCAACATTTCAGTGGCAGTTAGAGTGCCGTTCTCATTCTGTGGAATGAGACTCGAAAAACGTAATCACTGCAACATGGAGCCACAATTGTTTGGTAAAAATGCAATCACACTCCATAGGCGATTGCGATTTGCCTTTTGCGATCCCAATGTTGAACCAGGCCTAAAGGGAACCAGATGGATCCCAATTATTTATCAGGTGGTCATCGTGTTTCCAGACTTTTCACTTGGGGGTGTAGGAGTGGTACCCATGATGACCACCTATCCCCCTTATCCCTCTTCAAAACCGCCATCCCCAATACCTCTCACACTCCCTTCCCCCAACCCGCCCTAAGAGTCTACCTTGCCATGGTGGACCGGCTTACAATCCTATTGGCCAAAATGTGATTTACTTTTAGCCAATTGGATTAGCTAAAGTACTCTGCCAAAAAAGATCATAATAAACTATCTTAGAGGGAGATCAACTAATTAGGGACATCTTGTATTAGGCACCAATCAAATTCTCTCAAGGGCCGGTTCACACTTGGTGTGCTTTTGGTGGGGAGCGTTTCTGCTCTTTGCTGATAGCCGGTATTCAGCAAAGCACTGTGGTAAATCCTTGCAGTGCCTGAAGTGTGCTTATATCGCAAAGGTGCACTGCGTGCAACATTTCAGTGGCAGTTAGAGTGCCGTTCTCATTCTGTGGAATGAGACTAGAAAAACGTAATCACTGCAACATGGAGCCACAATTGCTTGGTAAAAATGCAATCACACTCCATAGGCGATTGGGATTTGCCTTTTGCGATCCCAATGTTGAACCAGGCCTAAGGGGAACCAGATGGATCCCAACTAATTATCAGGTGGTCATCGTGTTTCCAGACTTTTCACTTGGGGGTGTAAGAGTGGTACCCATGATGACCACCTATCCCCCTTATCCCTCTTCAAAACTGCCATCCCCAATACCTCTCACACTCCCTTCCCCCAACCCGCCCTAAGAGTCTACCTTGCCATGGTGGACCGGCTTACAATCCTATTGGCCAAAATGTGATTTACTTTTAGCCAATTGGATTAGGTAAAGTACTCTGCCAAAAAAGAATATAATAAACTATCTTAGAGGGAGATCAACTAATTAGGGACCTCTTGTATTAGGCACCAATCATATTCTCTCCAGGGCCAGTTCACACTTGGTGTGCTTTTGGTGGGGAGCGTTTCTGCTCTTTGCTGATAGCCGGTATTCAGCAAGGCACTGTGGTAAATCCTTGCAGTGCCTGAAGTGTGCTTATATCGCAAAGGTGCACTGCGTGCAACATTTCAGTGGCAGTTAGAGTGCCGTTCTCATTCTGTGGAATGAGACTCGAAAAACGTAATCACTGCAACATGGAGCCACAATTGTTTGGTAAAAATGCAATCACACTCCATAGGCGATTGCGATTTGCCTTTTGCGATCCCAGTGTTGAACCAGGCCTAAAGTGAACCAGATGGATCCCAATTATTTATCAGGTGGTCATCGTGTTTCCAGACTTTTCACTTGGGGGTGTAAGAGTGGTACCCATGATGACCACCTATCCCCCTTATCCCTCTTCAAAACTGCCATCCCCAATACCTCTCACACTCCCTTCCCCAAACCCGCCCTAAGAGTCTACCTTGCCATGGTGGACCGGCTTACAATCCTATTGGCCAAAATGTGATTTACTTTTAGCCAATTGGATTAGCTAAAGTACTCTGCCAAAAAAGATCATAATAAACTATCTTAGAGGGAGATCAACTAATTAGGGACATCTTGTATTAGGCACCAATCAAATTCTCTCAAGGGCCGGTTCACACTTGGTGTGCTTTTGGTGGGGAGCGTTTCTGCTCTTTGCTGATAGCCGGTATTCAGCAAAGCACTGTGGTAAATCCTTGCAGTGCCTGAAGTGTGCTTATATCGCAAAGGTGCACTGCGTGCAACATTTCAGTGGCAGTTAGAGTGCCGTTCTCATTCTGTGGAATGAGACTAGAAAAACGTAATCACTGCAACATGGAGCCACAATTGCTTGGTAAAAATGCAATCACACTCCATAAGCGATTGCGATTTGCCTTTTGCGATCCCAATGTTGAACCAGGCCTAAAGGGAACCAGATGGATCCCAATTATTTATCAGGTGGTCATCGTGTTTCCAGACTTTTCTCTTGGGGGTTTAAGAGTGGTACCCATGATGACCACCTATTTATTTTTTCCTTCACCAAAACCGCCATCCCCAATACCGCTCACACTCCCTTCTCCCAACCCGCCCTAAGAGTCTACCTTGCCATGGTGGGCCGGCTTACAATCCTATTGGCCAAAATGTGATTTACTTTTAGCCAATTGGATTAGCCAAAGTACTCTGCCAAAAAATAATATAATAAATCTATCTTAGAGGGAGATCAACTAATTAGGGACCTCTTGTATTAGGCATGTTTATATTCAAAAAGTGTATCATGCCCATTTTGCAATAGCAACAGTAAGGCCATGAACATGTAAATTGTATTGCCGGGTTTTTGCTAGTGCAATTGGTATTTTCCAGAATTACGATTGTTGGCCTGCATCTTTTTTGTTTTGTTTGCGCTTTTGTGCTTTGTAACTTTTTGGTGAGGATTGGTATGGCTGTGGGGAGGAGGAAGCCATAAGTAGAACTTGGGGGTATATTTAAATCATTTTAAATATGCCCCTGAGTTCTACACTGCAGGTTGCAACAATTTGTAATCACCAATCAAATTCTCTCAAGGGCCAGTTCACACTTGGTGTGCTTTTGGTGGGGAGCGTTTCTGCTCTTTGCTGATAGCCGGTATTCAGCAAAGCACTGTGGTAAATCCTTGCAGTGCCTGAATTGTGCTTATATCGCAACGGTGCACTGCGTGCAACATTTCAGTGGCAGTTAGAGTGCCGTTCTCATTCTGTGGAATGAGACTCGAAAAACGTAATCACTGCAACATGGAGCCACAATTGTTTGGTAAAAATGCAATCACACTCCATAGGCGATTGCGATTTGCCTTTTGCGATCCCAATGTTGAACCAGGCATAAAGGGAACCAGATGGATCCCAATTATTTATCAGGTGGTCATCGTGTTTCCAGACTTTTCACTTGGGGGTGTAGGAGTGGTACCCATGATGACCACCTATCCCCCTTATCCCTCTTCAAAACCGCCATCCCCAATACCTCTCACACTCCCTTCCCCCAACCCGCCCTAAGAGTCTACCTTGCCATGGTGGACCGGCTTACAATCCTATTGGCCAAAATGTGATTTACTTTTAGCCAATTGGATTAGCTAAAGTACTCTGCCAAAAAAGAATATAATAAACTATCTTAGAGGGAGATCAACTAATTAGGGACCTCTTGTATTAGGCACCAATCATATTCTCTCCAGGGCCAGTTCACACTTGGTGTGCTTTTGGTGGGGAGCGTTTCTGCTCTTTGCTGATAGCCGGTATTCAGCAAGGCACTGTGGTAAATCCTTGCAGTGCCTGAAGTGTGCTTATATCGCAAAGGTGCACTGCGTGCAACATTTCAGTGGCAGTTAGAGTGCCGTTCTCATTCTGTGGAATGAGACTAGAAAAACGTAATCACTGCAACATGGAGCCACAATTGCTTGGTAAAAATGCAATCACACTCCATAGGCGATTGCGATTTGCCTTTTGCGATCCCAATGTTGAACCAGGCCTAAAGGGAACCAGATGGATCCCAATTATTTATCAGGTGGTCATCGTGTTTCCAGACTTTTCACTTGGGGGTTTAAGAGTGGTACCCATGATGACCACCTATTTATTTTTTCCTTCACCAAAACCGCCATCCCCAATACCTCTCACACTCCCTTCTCCCAACCCGCCCTAAGAGTCTACCTTGCCATGGTGGGCCGGCTTACAATCCTATTGGCCAAAATGTGATTTACTTTTAGCCAATTGGATTAGCCAAAGTACTCTGCCAAAAAATAATATAATAAAACTATCTTAGAGGGAGATCAACTAATTAGGGACCTCTTGTATTAGGCATGTTTATATTCAAAAAGTGTATCATGCCCATTTTGCAATAGCAACAGTAAGGCCATGAACATGTAAATTGTATTGCCGGGTTTTTGCTAGTGCAATTGGTATTTTCCAGAATTACGATTGTTGGCCTGCATCTTTTTTGTTTTGTTTGCGCTTTTGTGCTTTGTAACTTTTTGGTGAGGATTGGTATGGCTGTGGGGAGGAGGAGGCCATAAGTAGAACTTGGGGGTATATTTAAATCATTTTAAATATGCCCCTGAGTTCTACACTGCAGGTTGCAACAATTTGTAATCACCAATCAAATTCTCTCAAGGGCCAGTTCACACTTGGTGTGCTTTTGGTGGGGAGCGTTTCTGCTCTTTGCTGATAGCCGGTATTCAGCAAAGCACTGTGGTAAATCCTTGCAGTGCCTGAAGTGTGCTTATATCGCAACGGTGCACTGCGTGCAACATTTCAGTGGCAGTTAGAGTGCCGTTCTCATTCTGTGGAATGAGACTCGAAAAACGTAATCACTGCAACATGGAGCCACAATTGTTTGGTAAAAATGCAATCACACTCCATAGGCGATTGCGATTTGCCTTTTGCGATCCCAATGTTGAACCAGGCCTAAAGGGACCTAGATGAATCCCAATTATTTATCAGGTGGTCATCGTGTTTCCAGACTTTTCACTTGGGGGTGTAGGAGTGGTACCCATGATGACCACCTATCGCCCTTATCCCTCTTCAAAACCGCCATCCCCAATACCTATCACACTCCCTTCCCCCAACCCGCCCTAAGAGTCTACCTTGCCATGGTGGACCGGCTTACAATCCTATTGGCCAAAATGTGATTTACTTTTAGCCAATTGGATTAGCTAAAGTACTCTGCCAAAAAAGAATATAATAAACTATCTTAGAGGGAGATCAACTAATTAGGGACCTCTTGTATTAGGCACCAATCATATTCTCTCCAGGGCCAGTTCACACTTGGTGTGCTTTTGGTGGGGACCGTTTCTGCTCTTTGCTGATAGCCGGTATTCAGCAAAGCACTGTGGTAAATCCTTGCAGTGCCTGAAGTGTGCTTATATCGCAAAGGTGCACTGCGTGCAACATTTCAGTGGCAGTTAGAGTGCCGTTCTCATTCTGTGGAATGAGACTAGAAAAACGTAATCACTGCAACATGGAGCCACAATTGCTTGATAAAAATGCAATCACACTCCATAGGCGATTGCGATTTGCCTTTTGCGATCCCAATGTTGAACCAGGCCTAAAGGGAACCAGATGGATCCCAATTATTTATCAGGTGGTCATCGTGTTTCCAGACTTTTCACTTGGGAGTTTAAGAGTGGTACCCATGATGACCACCTATTTATTTTTTCCTTCACCAAAACCGCCATCCCCAATACCGCTCACACTCCCTTCTCCCAACCCGCCCTAAGAGTCTACCTTGCCATGGTGGGCCGGCTTACAATCCTATTGGCCAAAATGTGATTTACTTTTAGCCAATTGGATTAGCCAAAGTACTCTGCCAAAAAATAATATAATAAATCTATCTTAGAGGGAGATCAACTAATTAGGGACCTCTTGTATTAGGCATGTTTATATTCAAAAAGTGTATCATGCCCATTTTGCAATAGCAACAGTAAGGCCATGAACATGTAAATTGTATTGCCGGGTTTTTGCTAGTGCAATTGGTATTTTCCAGAATTACGATTGTTGGCCTGCATCTTTTTTGTTTTGTTTGCGCTTTTGTGCTTTGTAACTTTTTGGTGAGGATTGGTATGGCTGTGGGGAGGAGGAAGCCATAAGTAGAACTTGGGGGTATATTTAAATCATTTTAAATATGCCCCTGAGTTCTACACTGCAGGTTGCAACAATTTGTAATCACCAATCAAATTCTCTCAAGGGCCAGTTCACACTTGGTGTGCTTTTGGTGGGGAGCGTTTCTGCTCTTTGCTGATAGCCGGTATTCAGCAAAGCACTGTGGTAAATCCTTGCAGTGCCTGAAGTGTGCTTATATCGCAACGGTGCACTGCGTGCAACATTTCAGTGGCAGTTAGAGTGCCGTTCTCATTCTGTGGAATGAGACTCGAAAAACGTAATCACTGCAACATGGAGCCACAATTGTTTGGTAAAAATGCAATCACACTCCATAGGCGATTGCGATTTGCCTTTTGCGATCCCAATGTTGAACCAGGCGTAAAGGGAACCAGATGGATCCCAATTATTTATCAGGTGGTCATCGTGTTTCCAGACTTTTCACTTGGGGGTGTAGGAGTGGTACCCATGATGACCACCTATCCCCCTTATCCCTCTTCAAAACCGCCATCCCCAATACCTCTCACACTCCCTTCCCCCAACCCGCCCTAAGAGTCTACCTTGCCATGGTGGACCGGCTTACAATCCTATTGGCCAAAATGTGATTTACTTTTAGCCAATTGGATTAGCTAAAGTACTCTGCCAAAAAAGAATATAATAAACTATCTTAGAGGGAGATCAACTAATTAGGGACCTCTTGTATTAGGCACCAATCATATTCTCTCCAGGGCCAGTTCACACTTGGTGTGCTTTTGGTGGGGAGCGTTTCTGCTCTTTGCTGATAGCCGGTATTCAGCAAGGCACTGTGGTAAATCCTTGCAGTGCCTGAAGTGTGCTTATATCGCAAAGGTGCACTGCGTGCAACATTTCAGTGGCAGTTAGAGTGCCGTTCTCATTCTGTGGAATGAGACTAGAAAAACGTAATCACTGCAACATGGAGCCACAATTGCTTGGTAAAAATGCAATCACACTCCATAGGCGATTGCGATTTGCCTTTTGCGATCCCAATGTTGAACCAGGCCTAAAGGGAACCAGATGGATCCCAATTATTTATCAGGTGGTCATCGTGTTTCCAGACTTTTCACTTGGGGGTTTAAGAGTGGTACCCATGATGACCACCTATTTATTTTTTCCTTCACCAAAACCGCCATCCCCAATACCTCTCACACTCCCTTCTCCCAACCCGCCCTAAGAGTCTACCTTGCCATGGTGGGCCGGCTTACAATCCTATTGGCCAAAATGTGATTTACTTTTAGCCAATTGGATTAGCCAAAGTACTCTGCCAAAAAATAATATAATAAAACTATCTTAGAGGGAGATCAACTAATTAGGGACCTCTTGTATTAGGCATGTTTATATTCAAAAAGTGTATCATGCCCATTTTGCAATAGCAACAGTAAGGCCATGAACATGTAAATTGTATTGCCGGGTTTTTGCTAGTGCAATTGGTATTTTCCAGAATTACGATTGTTGGCCTGCATCTTTTTTGTTTTGTTTGCGCTTTTGTGCTTTGTAACTTTTTGGTGAGGATTGGTATGGCTGTGGGGAGGAGGAGGCCATAAGTAGAACTTGGGGGTATATTTAAATCATTTTAAATATGCCCCTGAGTTCTACACTGCAGGTTGCAACAATTTGTAATCACCAATCAAATTCTCTCAAGGGCCAGTTCACACTTGGTGTGCTTTTGGTGGGGAGCGTTTCTGCTCTTTGCTGATAGCCGGTATTCAGCAAAGCACTGTGGTAAATCCTTGCAGTGCCTGAAGTGTGCTTATATCGCAACGGTGCACTGCGTGCAACATTTCAGTGGCAGTTAGAGTGCCGTTCTCATTCTGTGGAATGAGACTCGAAAAACGTAATCACTGCAACATGGAGCCACAATTGTTTGGTAAAAATGCAATCACACTCCATAGGCGATTGCGATTTGCCTTTTGCGATCCCAATGTTGAACCAGGCCTAAAGGGAACCAGATGAATCCCAATTATTTATCAGGTGGTCATCGTGTTTCCAGACTTTTCACTTGGGGGTGTAGGAGTGGTACCCATGATGACCACCTATCGCCCTTATCCCTCTTCAAAACCGCCATCCCCAATACCTATCACACTCCCTTCCCCCAACCCGCCCTAAGAGTCTACCTTGCCATGGTGGACCGGCTTACAATCCTATTGGCCAAAATGTGATTTACTTTTAGCCAATTGGATTAGCTAAAGTACTCTGCCAAAAAAGAATATAATAAACTATCTTAGAGGGAGATCAACTAATTAGGGACCTCTTGTATTAGGCACCAATCATATTCTCTCCAGGGCCAGTTCACACTTGGTGTGCTTTTGGTGGGGACCGTTTCTGCTCTTTGCTGATAGCCGGTATTCAGCAAAGCACTGTGGTAAATCCTTGCAGTGCCTGAAGTGTGCTTATATCGCAAAGGTGCACTGCGTGCAACATTTCAGTGGCAGTTAGAGTGCCGTTCTCATTCTGTGGAATGAGACTAGAAAAACGTAATCACTGCAACATGGAGCCACAATTGCTTGATAAAAATGCAATCACACTCCATAGGCGATTGCGATTTGCCTTTTGCGATCCCAATGTTGAACCAGGCCTAAAGGGAACCAGATGGATCCCAATTATTTATCAGGTGGTCATCGTGTTTCCAGACTTTTCACTTGGGAGTTTAAGAGTGGTACCCATGATGACCACCTATTTATTTTTTCCTTTACCAAAACCGCCATCCCCAATACCTCTCACACTCCCTTCTCCCAACCCGCCCTAAGAGTCTACCTTGCCATGGTGGGCCGGCTTAAAATCCTATTGGCCAAAATGTGATTTACTTTTAGCCAATTGGATTAGCCAAAGTACTCTGCCAAAAAATAATATAATAAAACTATCTTAGAGGGAGATCAACTAATTAGGGACCTCTTGTATTAGGCATGTTTATATTCAAAAAGTGTATCATGCCCATTTTGCAATAGCAACAGTAAGGCCATGAACATGTAAATTGTATTGCCGGGTTTTTGCTAGTGCAATTGGTATTTTCCAGAATTACGATTGTTGGCCTGCATATTTTTTGTTTTGCTTGCGCTTTTGTGCTTTGTAACTTTTTGGTGAGGATTGGTATGGCTGTGGGGAGGAGGAGGCCATAAGTAGAACTTGGGTGTATATTTAAATCATTTTAAATATGCCCCTGAGTTCTACACTGCAGGTTGCAGCAATTTGTAATCACCAATCAAATTCTCTCAAGGGCCAGTTCACACTTGGTGTGCTTTTGGTGGGGAGTGTTTCTGCTCTTTGCTGATAGCCGGTATTCAGCAAAGCACTGTGGTAAATCCTTGCAGTGCCTGAAGTGTGCTTATATCGCAAAGGTGCACTGTGTGCAACATTTCAGTGGCAGTTAGAGTGCCGTTCTCATTCTGTGGAATGAGACTAGAAAAACGTAATCACTGCAACATGGAGCCACAATTGCTTGGTAAAAATGCAATCACACTCCATAGGCGATTGGCATTTGCCTTTTGCGATCCCAATGTTGAACCAGGCCTAAGGGGAACCAGATGGATCCCAACTAATTATCAGGTGGTCATCATGTTTCCAGACTTTTCACTTGGGGGTGTAAGAGTGGTACCCATGATGACCACCTATCCCCCTTATCCCTCTTCAAAACTGCCATCCCCAATACCTCTCACACTACCTTCCCCCAACCCGCCCTAAGAGTCTACCTTGCCATGGTGGGCCGGCTTACAATCCTATTGGCCAAAATGTGATTTACTTTTAGCCAATTGGATTAGCCAAAGTACTCTGCCAAAAAAGAATATAATAAACTATCTTAGAGGGAGATCAACTAATTAGGGACCTCTTGTGTTAGGCACCAATCATATTCTCTCCAGGGCCAGTTCACACTTGGTGTGCTTTTGGTGGGGAGCGTTTCTGCTCTTTGCTGATAGCCGGTATTCAGCAAAGCACTGTGGTAAATCCTTGCAGTGCCTGAAGTGTGCTTATATCGCAAAGGTGCACTGCGTTGAATATTTCAGTGGCAGTTAGAGTGCCGTTCTCATTCTGTGGAATGAGACTAGAAAAACGTAATCACTGCAACATGGAGCCACAATTGCTTGGTAAAAATGCAATCACACTCCATAGGCGATTGCCATTTGCCTTTTGCGATCCCAATGTTGAACCAGGCCTAAAGGGAACCAGATGGATCCCAATTATTTATCAGGTGGTCATTGTGTTTCCAGACTTTTCACTTGGGGGTTTAAGAGTGGTACCCATGATGACCACCTATTTATTTTTTCCTTCACCAAAACCGCCATCCCCAATACCTCTCACACTCCCTTCTCCCAACCCGCCCTAAGAGTCTACCTTGCCATGGTGGGCCGGCTTACAATCCTATTGGCCAAAATGTGATTTACTTTTAGCCAATTGGATTAGCCAAAGTACTCTGTCAAAAAATAATATAATAAAACTATCTTAGAGGGAGATCAACTAATTAGGGACCTCTTGTATTAGGCATGTTTATATTCAAAAAGTGTATCATGCCCATTTTGCAATAGCAACAGCAAGGCCATGAACATGCAAATTGCATTGCCGGGTTTTTGCTAGTGCAATTGGTATTTTCCAGAATTACGATTGTCGGCCTGCATCTTTTTTGTTTTGTTTGCGCTTTTGTGCTTTGTAACTTTTTGGTGAGGATTGGTATGGCTGTGGGGAGGAGGAGGCCATAAGTAGAACTTGGGGGTATATTTAAATCATTTTAAATATGCCCCTGAGTTCTACACTGCAGGTTGCAACAATTTGTAATCACCAATCAAATTCTCTCAAGGGCCAATTCACACTTCGTGTGCTTTTGGTGGGGAGCGTTTCTGCTCTTTGCTGATAGTCGGTATTCAGCAAAGCACTGTGGTAAATCCTTGCAGTGCCTGAAGTGTGCTTATATCACAAAGGTGCACTGCGTTGAATATTTCAGTGGCAGTTAGAGTGCCGTTCTCATTCTGTGGAATGAGACTAGAAAAACGTAATCACTGCAACATGGAGCCACAATTGCTTGGTAAAAATGCAATCACACTCCATAGGCGATTGCCATTTGCCTTTTGCGATCCCAATGTTGAACCAGGCCTAAAGGGAACCAGATGGATCCCAATTATTTATCAGGTGGTCATCGTGTTTCCAGACTTTTCACTTGGGGGTTTAAGAGTGGTACCCATGATGACCACCTATTTATTTCTTCCTTCACCAAAACCGCCATCCCCAATACCTCTCACACTCCCTTCTCCCAACCCGCCCTAAGAGTCTACCTTGCCATGGTGGGCCGGCTTACAATCCTATTGGCCAAAATGTGATTTACTTTTAGCCAATTGGATTAGCCAAAGTACTCTGTCAAAAAATAATATAATAAAACTATCTTAGAGGGAGATCAACTAATTAGGGACCTCTTGTATTAGGCATGTTTATATTCAAAAAGTGTATCATGCCCATTTTGCAATAGCAACAGCAAGGCCATGAACATGTAAATTGCATTGCCGGGTTTTTGCTAGTGCAATTGGTATTTTCCAGAATTACGATTGTCGGCCTGCATCTTTTTTGTTTTGTTTGCGCTTTTGTGCTTTGTAACTTTTTGGTGAGGATTGGTATGGCTGTAGGGAGGAGGAGGCCGTAAGTAGAACTTGGGGGTATATTTAAATCATTTTAAATATGCCCCTGAGTTCTACACTGCAGGTTGCAACAATTTGTAATCACCAATCAAATTCTCTCAAGGGCCAATTCACACTTGGTGTGCTTTTGGTGGGGAGCGTTTCTGCTCTTTGCTGATAGTCGGTATTCAGCAAAGCACTGTGGTAAATCCTTGCAGTGCCTGAAGTGTGCTTATATCACAAAGGTGCACTGCGTGCAACGTTTCAGTGGCAGTTAGAGTGCCGTTCTCATTCTGTGGAATGAGACTAGAAAAACGTAATCACTGCAACATGGAGCCACAATTGCTTGGTAAAAATGCAATCACACTCCATAGGCGACTGCGATTTGCCTTTTGTGATCCCAGTGTTGAACCAGGCCTAAGGGGAACCAGATGGATCCCAACTAATTATCAGGTGGTCATCGTGTTTCCAGACTTTTCACTTGGGGGTGTAAGAGTGGTACCCATGATGACCACCTATCCCCCTTATCCCTCTTCAAAACTGCCATCCCCAATACCTCTCACACTCCCTTCCCCCAACCCGCCCTAAGAGTCTACCTTGCCATGGTGGACCGGCTTACAATCCTATTGGCCAAAATGTGATTTACTTTTAGCCAATTGAATTAGCCAAAGTACTCTGCCAAAAAAGAATATAATAAACTATCTTAGAGGGAGATCAACTAATTAGGGACATCTTGTATTAGGCACCAATCAAATTCTCTCAAGGGCCAGTTCACACTTGGTGTGCTTTTGGTGGGGAGCGTTTCTGCTCTTTGCTGATAGCCGGTATTCAGCAAAGCACTGTGGTAAATCCTTGCAGTGCCTGAAGTGTGCTTATATCGCAACGGTGCACTGCGTGCAACATTTCAGTGGCAGTTAGAGTGCCGTTGTCATTCTGTGGAATGAGACTCGAAAAACGTAATCACTGCAACATGGAGCCACAATTGTTTGGTAAAAATGCAATCACACTCCATAGGCGATTGCGATTTGCCTTTTGCGATCCCAATGTTGAACCAGGCCTAAAGGGAACCAGATGGATCCCATTTATTTATCAGGTGGTCATCGTGTTTCCAGACTTTTCACTTGGGGGTTTAAGAGTGGTACCCATGATGACCACCTATTTATTTTTTCCTTCACCAAAACCGCCATCCCCAATACCTCTCACACTCCCTTCTCCCAACCCGCCCTAAGAGTCTACCTTGCCATGGTGGGCCGGCTTACAATCCTATTGGCCAAAATGTGATTTACTTTTAGCCAATTGGATTAGCCAAAGTACTCTGTCAAAAAATAATATAATAAAACTATCTTAGAGGGAGATCAACTAATTAGGGACCTCTTGTATTAGGCATGTTTATATTCAAAAAGTGTATCATGCCCATTTTGCAATAGCAACAGCAAGGCCATGAACATGTAAATTGCATTGCCGGGTTTTTGCTAGTGCAATTGGTATTTTCCAGAATTACGATTGTCGGCCTGCATCTTTTTTGTTTTGTTTGCGCTTTTGTGCTTTGTAACTTTTTGGTGAGGATTGGTATGGCTGTGGGGAGGAGGAGGCCATAAGTAGAACTTGGGGGTATATTTAAATCATTTTAAATATGCCCCTGAGTTCTACACTGCAGGTTGCAACAATTTGTAATCACCAATCAAATTCTCTCAAGGGCCAATTCACACTTGGTGTGCTTTTGGTGGGGAGCGTTTCTGCTCTTTGCTGATAGTCGGTATTCAGCAAAGCACTGTGGTAAATCCTTGCAGTGCCTGAAGTTTGCTTATATCACAAAGGTGCACTGCGTGCAACGTTTCAGTGGCAGTTAGAGTGCCGTTCTCATTCTGTGGAATGAGACTAGAAAAACGTAATCACTGCAACATGGAGCCACAATTGCTTGGTAAAAATGCAATCACACTCCATAGGCGACTGCGATTTGCCTTTTGTGATCCCAATGTTGAACCAGGCCTAAGGGGAACCAGATGGATCCCAACTAATTATCAGGTGGTCATCGTGTTTCCAGACTTTTCACTTGGGGGTGTAAGAGTGGTACCCATGATGACCACCTATCCCCCTTATCCCTCTTCAAAACTGCCATCCCCAATACCTCTCACACTCCCTTCCCCCAACCCGCCCTAAGAGTCTACCTTGCCATGGTGGACCGGCTTACAATCCTATTGGCCAAAATGTGATTTACTTTTAGCCAATTGAATTAGCCAAAGTACTCTGCCAAAAAAGAATATAATAAACTATCTTAGAGGGAGATCAACTAATTAGGGACATCTTGTATTAGGCACCAATCAAATTCTCTCAAGGGCCAGTTCACACTTGGTGTGCTTTTGGTGGGGAGCGTTTCTGCTCTTTGCTGATAGCCGGTATTCAGCAAAGCACTGTGGTAAATCCTTGCAGTGCCTGAAGTGTGCTTATATCGCAACGGTGCACTGCGTGCAACATTTCAGTGGCAGTTAGAGTGCCGTTGTCATTCTGTGGAATGAGACTCGAAAAACGTAATCACTGCAACATGGAGCCACAATTGTTTGGTAAAAATGCAATCACACTCCATAGGCGATTGCGATTTGCCTTTTGCGATCCCAATGTTGAACCAGGCCTAAAGGGAACCAGATGGATCCCATTTATTTATCAGGTGGTCATCGTGTTTCCAGACTTTTCACTTGGGGGTTCAAGAGTGGTACCCATGATGACCACCTATTTAATTTTTCCTTCACCAAAACAGCCATCCCCAATACCTCTCACACTCCCTTCTCCAAACCCGCCCTAACAGTCTACCTTGCCATGGTGGGCCGGCTTACAATCCTATTGGCCAAAATGTGATTTACTTTTAGCCAATTGGATTAGCCAAAGTACTCTGCCAAAAAATAATATAATAAAACTATCTTAGAGGGAGATCAACTAATTAGGGACCTCTTCTATTAGGCATGTTTATATTCAAAAAGTGTATCATGCCCATTTTGCAATAGCAACAGTAAGGCCATGAACATGTAAATTGTATTGCCGGGTTTTTGCTAGTGCAATTGGTATTTTCCAGAATTACGATTGTTGGCCTGCATCTTTTTTGTTTTGTTTGCGCTTTTGTGCTTTGTAACTTTTTGGTGAGGATTGGTATGGCTGTGGGGAGGAGGAGGCCATAAGTAGAACTTGGGGGTATATTTAAATCATTTTAAATATGCCCCTGAGTTCTACACTGCAGGTTGCAACAATTTGTAATCACCAATCAAATTCTCTCAAGGGCCAGTTCACACGTGGTGTGCTTTTGGTGGGAAGCGTTTCTGCTCTTTGCTGATAGCCGGTATTCAGCAAAGCACTGTGGTAAATCCTTGCAGTGCCTGAAGTGTGCTTATATCGCAACGGTGCACTGCGTGCAACATTTCAGTGGCAGTTAGAGTGCCGTTCTCATTCTGTGGAATGAGACTCGAAAAACGTAATCACTGCAACATGGAGCCACAATTGTTTGGTAAAAATGCAATCACACTCCATAGGCGATTGCGATTTGCCTTTTGCGATCCCAATGTTGAACCAGGCCTAAAGGGAACCAGATGAATCCCAATTATTTATCAGGTGGTCATCGTGTTTCCAGACTTTTCACTTCGGGGTGTAGGAGTGGTACCCATGATGACCACCTATCCCCCTTATCCCTCTTCAAAACCGTCATCCCCAATACCTATCACACTCCCTTCCCCCAACCCGCCCTAAGAGTCTACCTTGCCATGGTGGACCGGCTTACAATCCTATTGGCCAAAATGTGATTTACTTTTAGCCAATTGGATTAGCTAAAGTACTCTGCCAAAAAAGAATATAATAAACTATCTTAGAGGGAGATCAACTAATTAGGGACCTCTTGTATTAGGCACCAATCATATTCTCTCAAGGGCCAGTTCACACGTGGTGTGCTTTTGGTGGGGACCGTTTCTGCTCTTTGCTGATAGCCGGTATTCAGCAAAGCACTGTGGTAAATCCTTGCAGTGCCTGAAGTGTGCTTATATCGCAAAGGTGCACTGCGTGCAACATTTCAGTGGCAGTTAGAGTGCCGTTCTCATTCTGTGGAATGAGACTAGAAAAACGTAATCACTGCAACATGGAGCCACAATTGCTTGATAAAAATGCAATCACACTCCATAGGCGATTGCGATTTGCCTTTTGCGATCCCAATGTTGAACCAGGCCTAAAGGGAACCAGATGGATCCCAATTATTTATCAGGTGGTCATCGTGTTTCCAGACTTTTCACTTGGGAGTTTAAGAGTGGTACCCATGATGACCACCTATTTATTTTTTCCTTTACCAAAACCGCCATCCCCAATACCTCTCACACTCCCTTCTCCCAACCCGCCCTAAGAGTCTACCTTGCCATGGTGGGCCGGCTTAAAATCCTATTGGCCAAAATGTGATTTACTTTTAGCCAATTGGATTAGCCAAAGTACTCTGCCAAAAAATAATATAATAAAACTATCTTAGAGGGAGATCAACTAATTAGGGACCTCTTGTATTAGGCATGTTTATATTCAAAAAGTGTATCATGCCCATTTTGCAATAGCAACAGTAAGGCCATGAACATGTAAATTGTATTGCCGGGTTTTTGCTAGTGCAATTGGTATTTTCCAGAATTACGATTGTTGGCCTGCATATTTTTTGTTTTGTTTGCGCTTTTGTGCTTTGTAACTTTTTGGTGAGGATTGGTATGGCTGTGGGGAGGAGGAGGCCATAAGTAGAACTTGGGTGTATATTTAAATCATTTTAAATATGCCCCTGAGTTCTACACTGCAGGTTGCAACAATTTGTAATCACCAATCAAATTCTCTCAAGGGCCAGTTCACACTTGGTGTGCTTTTGGTGGGGAGCGTTTCTGCTCTTTGCTGATAGCCGGTATTCAGCAAAGCACTGTGGTAAATCCTTGCAGTGCCTGAAGTGTGCTTATATCGCAAAGGTGCACTGTGTGCAACATTTCAGTGGCAGTTAGAGTGCCGTTCTCATTCTGTGGAATGAGACTAGAAAAACGTAATCACTGCAACATGGAGCCACAATTGCTTGGTAAAAATGCAATCACACTCCATAGGCGATTGGGATTTGCCTTTTGCGATCCCAATGTTGAACCAGGCCTAAGGGGAACCAGATGGATCCCAACTAATTATCAGGTGGTCATCATGTTTCCAGACTTTTCACTTGGGGGTGTAAGAGTGGTACCCATGATGACCACCTATCCCCCTTATCCCTCTTCAAAACTGCCATCCCCAATACCTCTCACACTACCTTCCCCCAACCCGCCCTAAGAGTCTACCTTGCCATGGTGGGCCGGCTTACAATCCTATTGGCGAAAATGTGATTTACTTTTAGCCAATTGGATTAGCCAAAGTACTCTGCCAAAAAAGAATATAATAAACTATCTTAGAGGGAGATCAACTAATTAGGGACCTCTTGTATTAGGCACCAATCATATTCTCTCCAGGGCCAGTTCACACTTGGTGTGCTTTTGGTGGGGAGCGTTTCTGCTCTTTGCTGATAGCCGGTATTCAGCAAAGCACTGTGGTAAATCCTTGCAGTGCCTGAAGTGTGCTTATATCGCAAAGGTGCACTGCGTTGAATATTTCAGTGGCAGTTAGAGTGCCGTTCTCATTCTGTGGAATGAGACTAGAAAAACGTAATCACTGCAACATGGAGCCACAATTGCTTGGTAAAAATGCAATCACACTCCATAGGCGATTGCCATTTGCCTTTTGCGATCCCAATGTTGAACCAGGCCTAAAGGGAACCAGATGGATCCCAATTATTTATCAGGTGGTCATCGTGTTTCCAGACTTTTCACTTGGGGGTTTAAGAGTGGTACCCATGATGACCACCTATTTATTTCTTCCTTCACCAAAACCGCCATCCCCAATACCTCTCACACTCCCTTCTCCCAACCCGCCCTAAGAGTCTACCTTGCCATGGTGGGCCGGCTTACAATCCTATTGGCCAAAATGTGATTTACTTTTAGCCAATTGGATTAGCCAAAGTACTCTGTCAAAAAATAATATAATAAAACTATCTTAGAGGGAGATCAACTAATTAGGGACCTCTTGTATTAGGCATGTTTATATTCAAAAAGTGTATCATGCCCATTTTGCAATAGCAACAGCAAGGCCATGAACATGTAAATTGCATTGCCGGGTTTTTGCTAGTGCAATTGGTATTTTCCAGAATTACGATTGTCGGCCTGCATCTTTTTTGTTTTGTTTGCGCTTTTGTGCTTTGTAACTTTTTGGTGAGGATTGGTATGGCTGTGGGGAGGAGGAGGCCATAAGTAGAACTTGGGGGTATATTTAAATCATTTTAAATATGCCCCTGAGTTCTACACTGCAGGTTGCAACAATTTGTAATCACCAATCAAATTCTCTCAAGGGCCAATTCACACTTGGTGTGCTTTTGGTGGGGAGCGTTTCTGCTCTTTGCTGATAGTCGGTATTCAGCAAAGCACTGTGGTAAATCCTTGCAGTGCCTGAAGTGTGCTTATATCACAAAGGTGCACTGCGTGCAACGTTTCAGTGGCAGTTAGAGTGCCGTTCTCATTCTGTGGAATGAGACTAGAAAAACGTAATCACTGCAACATGGAGCCACAATTGCTTGGTAAAAATGCAATCACACTCCATAGGCGACTGCGATTTGCCTTTTGTGATCCCAATGTTGAACCAGGCCTAAGGGGAACCAGATGGATCCCAACTAATTATCAGGTGGTCATCGTGTTTCCAGACTTTTCACTTGGGGGTGTAAGAGTGGTACCCATGATGACCACCTATCCCCCTTATCCCTCTTCAAAACTGCCATCCCCAATACCTCTCACACTCCCTTCCCCCAACCCGCCCTAAGAGTCTACCTTGCCATGGTGGACCGGCTTACAATCCTATTGGCCAAAATGTGATTTACTTTTAGCCAATTGAATTAGCCAAAGTACTCTGCCAAAAAAGAATATAATAAACTATCTTAGAGGGAGATCAACTAATTAGGGACATCTTGTATTAGGCACCAATCAAATTCTCTCAAGGGCCAGTTCACACTTGGTGTGCTTTTGGTGGGGAGCGTTTCTGCTCTTTGCTAATAGTCGGTATTCAGCAAAGCACTGTGGTAAATCCTTGCAGTGCCTGAAGTGTGCTTATATCGCAACGGTGCACTGCGTGCAACATTTCAGTGGCAGTTAGAGTGCCGTTGTCATTCTGTGGAATGAGACTCGAAAAACGTAATCACTGCAACATGGAGCCACAATTGTTTGGTAAAAATGCAATCACACTCCATAGGCGATTGCGATTTGCCTTTTGCAATCCCAATGTTGAACCAGGCCTAAAGGGAACCAGATGGATCCCATTTATTTATCAGGTGGTCATCGTGTTTCCAGACTTTTCACTTGGGGGTTTAAGAGTGGTACCCATGATGACCACCTATTTATTTTTTCCTTCACCAAAACCGCCATCCCCAATACCTCTCACACTCCCTTCTCCCAACCCGCCCTAAGAGTCTACCTTGCCATGGTGGGCCGGCTTACAATCCTATTGGCCAAAATGTGATTTACTTTTAGCCAATTGGATTAGCCAAAGTACTCTGTCAAAAAATAATATAATAAAACTATCTTAGAGGGAGATCAACTAATTAGGGACCTCTTGTATTAGGCATGTTTATATTCAAAAAGTGTATCATGCCCATTTTGCAATAGCAACAGCAAGGCCATGAACATGTAAATTGCATTGCCGGGTTTTTGCTAGTGCAATTGGTATTTTCCAGAATTACGATTGTCGGCCTGCATCTTTTTTGTTTTGTTTGCGCTTTTGTGCTTTGTAACTTTTTGGTGAGGATTGGTATGGCTGTGGGGAGGAGGAGGCCATAAGTAGAACTTGGGGGTATATTTAAATCATTTTAAATATGCCCCTGAGTTCTACACTGCAGGTTGCAACAATTTGTAATCACCAATCAAATTCTCTCAAGGGCCAATTCACACTTGGTGTGCTTTTGGTGGGGAGCGTTTCTGCTCTTTGCTGATAGTCGGTATTCTGCAAAGCACTGTGGTAAATCCTTGCAGTGCCTGAAGTGTGCTTATATCCCAAAGGTGCACTGCGTGCAACATTTCAGTGGCAGTTAGAGTGCCGTTCTCATTCTGTGGAATGAGACTAGAAAAACATAATCACTGCAACATGGAGCCACAATTGCTTGGTAAAAATGCAATCACACTCCATAGGCGACTGCGATTTGCCTTTTGTGATCCCAATGTTGAACCAGGCCTAAGGGGAACCAGATGGATCCCAACTAATTATCAGGTGGTCATCGTGTTTCCAGACTTTTCACTTGGGGGTGTAAGAGTGGTACCCATGATGACCACCTATCCCCCTTATCCCTCTTCAAAACTGCCATCCCCAATACCTCTCACACTCCCTTCCCCCAACCCGCCCTAAGAGTCTACCTTGCCATGGTGGACCGGCTTACAATCCTATTGGCCAAAATGTGATTTACTTTTAGCCAATTGGATTAGCCAAAGTACTCTGCCAAAAAAGAATATAATAAACTATCTTAGAGGGAGATCAACTAATTAGGGACATCTTGTATTAGGCACCAATCAAATTCTCTCAAGGGCCAGTTCACACTTGGTGTGCTTTTGGTGGGGAGCGTTTCTGCTCTTTGCTGATAGCCGGTATTCAGCAAAGCACTGTGGTAAATCCTTGCAGTGCCTGAAGTGTGCTTATATCGCAACGGTGCACTGCGTGCAACATTTCAGTGGCAGTTAGAGTGCCGTTCTCATTCTGTGGAATGAGACTCGAAAAACGTAATCACTGCAACATGGAGCCACAATTGTTTGGTAAAAATGCAATCACACTCCATAGGCGATTGCGATTTGCCTTTTGCGATCCCAATGTTGAACCAGGCCTAAAGGGAACCAGATGGATCCCAATTATTTATCAGGTGGTCATCGTGTTTCCAGACTTTTCACTTGGGGGTTCAAGAGTGGTACCCATGATGACCACCTATTTAATTTTTCCTTCACCAAAACAGCCATCCCCAATACCTCTCACACTCCCTTCTCCCAACCCGCCCTAACAGTCTACCTTGCCATGGTGGGCCGGCTTACAATCCTATTGGCCAAAATGTGATTTACTTTTAGCCAATTGGATTAGCCAAAGTACTCTGCCAAAAAATAATATAATAAAACTATCTTAGAGGGAGATCAACTAATTAGGGACCTCTTGTATTAGGCATGTTTATATTCAAAAAGTTTATCATGCCCATTTTGCAATAGCAACAGCAAGGCCATGAACATGTAAATTGCATTGCCGGGTTTTTGCTAGTGCAATTGGTATTTTCCAGAATTACGATTGTCGGCCTGCATCTTTTTTGTTTTGTTTGCGCTTTTGTGCTTTGTAACTTTTTGGTGAGGATTGGTATGGCTGTGGGGAGGAGGAGGCCGTAAGTAGAACTTGGGGGTATATTTAAATCATTTTAAATATGCCCCTGAGTTCTACACTGCAGGTTGCAACAATTTGTAATCACCAATCAAATTCTCTCAAGGGCCAATTTACACTTGGTGTGCTTTTGGTGGGGAGCGTTTCTGCTCTTTGCTGATAGCCGGTATTCAGCAAAGCACTGTGGTAAATCCTTGCAGTGCCTGAAGTGTGCTTATATCGCAAAGGTGCACTGCGTGCAACATTTCAGTGGCAGTTAGAGTGCCGTTCTCATTCTGTGGAATGAGACTCGAAAAACGTAATCACTGCAACATGGAGCCACAATTGTTTGGTAAAAATGCAATCACACTCCATAGGCGATTGCGATTTGCCTTTTGCGATCCCAATGTTGAACCAGGCCTAAAGGGAACCAGATGGATCCCAATTATTTATCAGGTGGTCATCGTGTTTCCAGACTTTTCACTTGGGGGTGTAGGAGTGGTACCCATGATGACCACCTATCCCCCTTATCCCTCTTCAAAACCGCCATCCCCAATACCTCTCACACTCCCTTCCCCCAACCCGCCCTAAGAGTCTACCTTGCCATGGTGGACCGGCTTACAATCCTATTGGCCAAAATGTGATTTACTTTTAGCCAATTGGATTAGCTAAAGTACTCTGCCAAAAAAGATCATAATAAACTATCTTAGAGGGAGATCAACTAATTAGGGACATCTTGTATTAGGCACCAATCAAATTCTCTCAAGGGCCGGTTCACACTTGGTGTGCTTTTGGTGGGGAGCGTTTCTGCTCTTTGCTGATAGCCGGTATTCAGCAAAGCACTGTGGTAAATCCTTGCAGTGCCTGAAGTGTGCTTATATCGCAAAGGTGCACTGCGTGCAACATTTCAGTGGCAGTTAGAGTGCCGTTCTCATTCTGTGGAATGAGACTAGAAAAACGTAATCACTGCAACATGGAGCCACAATTGCTTGGTAAAAATGCAATCACACTCCATAGGCGATTGGGATTTGCCTTTTGCGATCCCAATGTTGAACCAGGCCTAAGGGGAACCAGATGGATCCCAACTAATTATCAGGTGGTCATCGTGTTTCCAGACTTTTCACTTGGGGGTGTAAGAGTGGTACCCATGATGACCACCTATCCCCCTTATCCCTCTTCAAAACTGCCATCCCCAATACCTCTCACACTCCCTTCCCCCAACCCGCCCTAAGAGTCTACCTTGCCATGGTGGACCGGCTTACAATCCTATTGGCCAAAATGTGATTTACTTTTAGCCAATTGGATTAGGTAAAGTACTCTGCCAAAAAAGAATATAATAAACTATCTTAGAGGGAGATCAACTAATTAGGGACCTCTTGTATTAGGCACCAATCATATTCTCTCCAGGGCCAGTTCACACTTGGTGTGCTTTTGGTGGGGAGCGTTTCTGCTCTTTGCTGATAGCCGGTATTCAGCAAGGCACTGTGGTAAATCCTTGCAGTGCCTGAAGTGTGCTTATATCGCAAAGGTGCACTGCGTGCAACATTTCAGTGGCAGTTAGAGTGCCGTTCTCATTCTGTGGAATGAGACTCGAAAAACGTAATCACTGCAACATGGAGCCACAATTGTTTGGTAAAAATGCAATCACACTCCATAGGCGATTGCGATTTGCCTTTTGCGATCCCAGTGTTGAACCAGGCCTAAAGGGAACCAGATGGATCCCAATTATTTATCAGGTGGTCATCGTGTTTCCAGACTTTTCACTTGGGGGTGTAAGAGTGGTACCCATGATGACCACCTATCCCCCTTATCCCTCTTCAAAACTGCCATCCCCAATACCTCTCACACTCCCTTCCCCAAACCCGCCCTAAGAGTCTACCTTGCCATGGTGGACCGGCTTACAATCCTATTGGCCAAAATGTGATTTACTTTTAGCCAATTGGATTAGCTAAAGTACTCTGCCAAAAAAGATCATAATAAACTATCTTAGAGGGAGATCAACTAATTAGGGACATCTTGTATTAGGCACCAATCAAATTCTCTCAAGGGCCGGTTCACACTTGGTGTGCTTTTGGTGGGGAGCGTTTCTGCTCTTTGCTGATAGCCGGTATTCAGCAAAGCACTGTGGTAAATCCTTGCAGTGCCTGAAGTGTGCTTATATCGCAAAGGTGCACTGCGTGCAACATTTCAGTGGCAGTTAGAGTGCCGTTCTCATTCTGTGGAATGAGACTAGAAAAACGTAATCACTGCAACATGGAGCCACAATTGCTTGGTAAAAATGCAATCACACTCCATAAGCGATTGCGATTTGCCTTTTGCGATCCCAATGTTGAACCAGGCCTAAAGGGAACCAGATGGATCCCAATTATTTATCAGGTGGTCATCGTGTTTCCAGACTTTTCTCTTGGGGGTTTAAGAGTGGTACCCATGATGACCACCTATTTATTTTTTCCTTCACCAAAACCGCCATCCCCAATACCGCTCACACTCCCTTCTCCCAACCCGCCCTAAGAGTCTACCTTGCCATGGTGGGCCGGCTTACAATCCTATTGGCCAAAATGTGATTTACTTTTAGCCAATTGGATTAGCCAAAGTACTCTGCCAAAAAATAATATAATAAATCTATCTTAGAGGGAGATCAACTAATTAGGGACCTCTTGTATTAGGCATGTTTATATTCAAAAAGTGTATCATGCCCATTTTGCAATAGCAACAGTAAGGCCATGAACATGTAAATTGTATTGCCGGGTTTTTGCTAGTGCAATTGGTATTTTCCAGAATTACGATTGTTGGCCTGCATCTTTTTTGTTTTGTTTGCGCTTTTGTGCTTTGTAACTTTTTGGTGAGGATTGGTATGGCTGTGGGGAGGAGGAAGCCATAAGTAGAACTTGGGGGTATATTTAAATCATTTTAAATATGCCCCTGAGTTCTACACTGCAGGTTGCAACAATTTGTAATCACCAATCAAATTCTCTCAAGGGCCAGTTCACACTTGGTGTGCTTTTGGTGGGGAGCGTTTCTGCTCTTTGCTGATAGCCGGTATTCAGCAAAGCACTGTGGTAAATCCTTGCAGTGCCTGAAGTGTGCTTATATCGCAACGGTGCACTGCGTGCAACATTTCAGTGGCAGTTAGAGTGCCGTTCTCATTCTGTGGAATGAGACTCGAAAAACGTAATCACTGCAACATGGAGCCACAATTGTTTGGTAAAAATGCAATCACACTCCATAGGCGATTGCGATTTGCCTTTTGCGATCCCAATGTTGAACCAGGCGTAAAGGGAACCAGATGGATCCCAATTATTTATCAGGTGGTCATCGTGTTTCCAGACTTTTCACTTGGGGGTGTAGGAGTGGTACCCATGATGACCACCTATCCCCCTTATCCCTCTTCAAAACCGCCATCCCCAATACCTCTCACACTCCCTTCCCCCAACCCGCCCTAAGAGTCTACCTTGCCATGGTGGACCGGCTTACAATCCTATTGGCCAAAATGTGATTTACTTTTAGCCAATTGGATTAGCTAAAGTACTCTGCCAAAAAAGAATATAATAAACTATCTTAGAGGGAGATCAACTAATTAGGGACCTCTTGTATTAGGCACCAATCATATTCTCTCCAGGGCCAGTTCACACTTGGTGTGCTTTTGGTGGGGAGCGTTTCTGCTCTTTGCTGATAGCCGGTATTCAGCAAGGCACTGTGGTAAATCCTTGCAGTGCCTGAAGTGTGCTTATATCGCAAAGGTGCACTGCGTGCAACATTTCAGTGGCAGTTAGAGTGCCGTTCTCATTCTGTGGAATGAGACTAGAAAAACGTAATCACTGCAACATGGAGCCACAATTGCTTGGTAAAAATGCAATCACACTCCATAGGCGATTGCGATTTGCCTTTTGCGATCCCAATGTTGAACCAGGCCTAAAGGGAACCAGATGGATCCCAATTATTTATCAGGTGGTCATCGTGTTTCCAGACTTTTCACTTGGGGGTTTAAGAGTGGTACC
This sequence comes from Hyperolius riggenbachi, assembly GCF_040937935.1. NCBI lineage: Eukaryota > Metazoa > Chordata > Amphibia > Anura > Hyperoliidae > Hyperolius > Hyperolius riggenbachi. Next base: position 139,422,887 of record NC_090656.1, read on the forward strand.
CATGATGACCACCTATTTATTTTTTCCTTCACCAAAACCGCCATCCCCAATACCTCTCACACTCCCTTCTCCCAACCCGCCCTAAGAGTCTACCTTGCCATGGTGGGCCGGCTTACAATCCTATTGGCCAAAATGTGATTTACTTTTAGCCAATTGGATTAGCCAAAGTACTCTGCCAAAAAATAATATAATAAAACTATCTTAGAGGGAGATCAACTAATTAGGGACCTCTTGTATTAGGCATGTTTATATTCAAAAAGTGTATCATGCCCATTTTGCAATAGCAACAGTAAGGCCATGAACATGTAAATTGTATTGCCGGGTTTTTGCTAGTGCAATTGGTATTTTCCAGAATTACGATTGTTGGCCTGCATCTTTTTTGTTTTGTTTGCGCTTTTGTGCTTTGTAACTTTTTGGTGAGGATTGGTATGGCTGTGGGGAGGAGGAGGCCATAAGTAGAACTTGGGGGTATATTTAAATCATTTTAAATATGCCCCTGAGTTCTACACTGCAGGTTGCAACAATTTGTAATCACCAATCAAATTCTCTCAAGGGCCAGTTCACACTTGGTGTGCTTTTGGTGGGGAGCGTTTCTGCTCTTTGCTGATAGCCGGTATTCAGCAAAGCACTGTGGTAAATCCTTGCAGTGCCTGAAGTGTGCTTATATCGCAACGGTGCACTGCGTGCAACATTTCAGTGGCAGTTAGAGTGCCGTTCTCATTCTGTGGAATGAGACTCGAAAAACGTAATCACTGCAACATGGAGCCACAATTGTTTGGTAAAAATGCAATCACACTCCATAGGCGATTGCGATTTGCCTTTTGCGATCCCAATGTTGAACCAGGCCTAAAGGGAACCAGATGAATCCCAATTATTTATCAGGTGGTCATCGTGTTTCCAGACTTTTCACTTGGGGGTGTAGGAGTGGTACCCATGATGACCACCTATCGCCCTTATCCCTCTTCAAAACCGCCATCCCCAATACCTATCACACTCCCTTCCCCCAACCCGCCCTAAGAGTCTACCTTGCCATGGTGGACCGGCTTACAATCCTATTGGCCAAAATGTGATTTACTTTTAGCCAATTGGATTAGCTAAAGTACTCTGCCAAAAAAGAATATAATAAACTATCTTAGAGGGAGATCAACTAATTAGGGACCTCTTGTATTAGGCACCAATCATATTCTCTCCAGGGCCAGTTCACACTTGGTGTGCTTTTGGTGGGGACCGTTTCTGCTCTTTGCTGATAGCCGGTATTCAGCAAAGCACTGTGGTAAATCCTTGCAGTGCCTGAAGTGTGCTTATATCGCAAAGGTGCACTGCGTGCAACATTTCAGTGGCAGTTAGAGTGCCGTTCTCATTCTGTGGAATGAGACTAGAAAAACGTAATCACTGCAACATGGAGCCACAATTGCTTGATAAAAATGCAATCACACTCCATAGGCGATTGCGATTTGCCTTTTGCGATCCCAATGTTGAACCAGGCCTAAAGGGAACCAGATGGATCCCAATTATTTATCAGGTGGTCATCGTGTTTCCAGACTTTTCACTTGGGAGTTTAAGAGTGGTACCCATGATGACCACCTATTTATTTTTTCCTTCACCAAAACCGCCATCCCCAATACCGCTCACACTCCCTTCTCCCAACCCGCCCTAAGAGTCTACCTTGCCATGGTGGGCCGGCTTACAATCCTATTGGCCAAAATGTGATTTACTTTTAGCCAATTGGATTAGCCAAAGTACTCTGCCAAAAAATAATATAATAAATCTATCTTAGAGGGAGATCAACTAATTAGGGACCTCTTGTATTAGGCATGTTTATATTCAAAAAGTGTATCATGCCCATTTTGCAATAGCAACAGTAAGGCCATGAACATGTAAATTGTATTGCCGGGTTTTTGCTAGTGCAATTGGTATTTTCCAGAATTACGATTGTTGGCCTGCATCTTTTTTGTTTTGTTTGCGCTTTTGTGCTTTGTAACTTTTTGGTGAGGATTGGTATGGCTGTGGGGAGGAGGAAGCCATAAGTAGAACTTGGGGGTATATTTAAATCATTTTAAATATGCCCCTGAGTTCTACACTGCAGGTTGCAACAATTTGTAATCACCAATCAAATTCTCTCAAGGGCCAGTTCACACTTGGTGTGCTTTTGGTGGGGAGCGTTTCTGCTCTTTGCTGATAGCCGGTATTCAGCAAAGCACTGTGGTAAATCCTTGCAGTGCCTGAAGTGTGCTTATATCGCAACGGTGCACTGCGTGCAACATTTCAGTGGCAGTTAGAGTGCCGTTCTCATTCTGTGGAATGAGACTCGAAAAACGTAATCACTGCAACATGGAGCCACAATTGTTTGGTAAAAATGCAATCACACTCCATAGGCGATTGCGATTTGCCTTTTGCGATCCCAATGTTGAACCAGGCGTAAAGGGAACCAGATGGATCCCAATTATTTATCAGGTGGTCATCGTGTTTCCAGACTTTTCACTTGGGGGTGTAGGAGTGGTACCCATGATGACCACCTATCCCCCTTATCCCTCTTCAAAACCGCCATCCCCAATACCTCTCACACTCCCTTCCCCCAACCCGCCCTAAGAGTCTACCTTGCCATGGTGGACCGGCTTACAATCCTATTGGCCAAAATGTGATTTACTTTTAGCCAATTGGATTAGCTAAAGTACTCTGCCAAAAAAGAATATAATAAACTATCTTAGAGGGAGATCAACTAATTAGGGACCTCTTGTATTAGGCACCAATCATATTCTCTCCAGGGCCAGTTCACACTTGGTGTGCTTTTGGTGGGGAGCGTTTCTGCTCTTTGCTGATAGCCGGTATTCAGCAAGGCACTGTGGTAAATCCTTGCAGTGCCTGAAGTGTGCTTATATCGCAAAGGTGCACTGCGTGCAACATTTCAGTGGCAGTTAGAGTGCCGTTCTCATTCTGTGGAATGAGACTAGAAAAACGTAATCACTGCAACATGGAGCCACAATTGCTTGGTAAAAATGCAATCACACTCCATAGGCGATTGCGATTTGCCTTTTGCGATCCCAATGTTGAACCAGGCCTAAAGGGAACCAGATGGATCCCAATTATTTATCAGGTGGTCATCGTGTTTCCAGACTTTTCACTTGGGGGTTTAAGAGTGGTACCCATGATGACCACCTATTTATTTTTTCCTTCACCAAAACCGCCATCCCCAATACCTCTCACACTCCCTTCTCCCAACCCGCCCTAAGAGTCTACCTTGCCATGGTGGGCCGGCTTACAATCCTATTGGCCAAAATGTGATTTACTTTTAGCCAATTGGATTAGCCAAAGTACTCTGCCAAAAAATAATATAATAAAACTATCTTAGAGGGAGATCAACTAATTAGGGACCTCTTGTATTAGGCATGTTTATATTCAAAAAGTGTATCATGCCCATTTTGCAATAGCAACAGTAAGGCCATGAACATGTAAATTGTATTGCCGGGTTTTTGCTAGTGCAATTGGTATTTTCCAGAATTACGATTGTTGGCCTGCATCTTTTTTGTTTTGTTTGCGCTTTTGTGCTTTGTAACTTTTTGGTGAGGATTGGTATGGCTGTGGGGAGGAGGAGGCCATAAGTAGAACTTGGGGGTATATTTAAATCATTTTAAATATGCCCCTGAGTTCTACACTGCAGGTTGCAACAATTTGTAATCACCAATCAAATTCTCTCAAGGGCCAGTTCACACTTGGTGTGCTTTTGGTGGGGAGCGTTTCTGCTCTTTGCTGATAGCCGGTATTCAGCAAAGCACTGTGGTAAATCCTTGCAGTGCCTGAAGTGTGCTTATATCGCAACGGTGCACTGCGTGCAACATTTCAGTGGCAGTTAGAGTGCCGTTCTCATTCTGTGGAATGAGACTCGAAAAACGTAATCACTGCAACATGGAGCCACAATTGTTTGGTAAAAATGCAATCACACTCCATAGGCGATTGTGATTTGCCTTTTGCGATCCCAATGTTGAACCAGGCCTAAAGGGAACCAGATGAATCCCAATTATTTATCAGGTGGTCATCGTGTTTCCAGACTTTTCACTTGGGGGTGTAGGAGTGGTACCCATGATGACCACCTATCGCCCTTATCCCTCTTCAAAACCGCCATCCCCAATACCTATCACACTCCCTTCCCCCAACCCGCCCTAAGAGTCTACCTTGCCATGGTGGACCGGCTTACAATCCTATTGGCCAAAATGTGATTTACTTTTAGCCAATTGGATTAGCTAAAGTACTCTGCCAAAAAAGAATATAATAAACTATCTTAGAGGGAGATCAACTAATTAGGGACCTCTTGTATTAGGCACCAATCATATTCTCTCCAGGGCCAGTTCACACTTGGTGTGCTTTTGGTGGGGACCGTTTCTGCTCTTTGCTGATAGCCGGTATTCAGCAAAGCACTGTGGTAAATCCTTGCAGTGCCTGAAGTGTGCTTATATCGCAAAGGTGCACTGCGTGCAACATTTCAGTGGCAGTTAGAGTGCCGTTCTCATTCTGTGGAATGAGACTAGAAAAACGTAATCACTGCAACATGGAGCCACAATTGCTTGATAAAAATGCAATCACACTCCATAGGCGATTGCGATTTGCCTTTTGCGATCCCAATGTTGAACCAGGCCTAAAGGGAACCAGATGGATCCCAATTATTTATCAGGTGGTCATCGTGTTTCCAGACTTTTCACTTGGGAGTTTAAGAGTGGTACCCATGATGACCACCTATTTATTTTTTCCTTTACCAAAACCGCCATCCCCAATACCTCTCACACTCCCTTCTCCCAACCCGCCCTAAGAGTCTACCTTGCCATGGTGGGCCGGCTTACAATCCTATTGGCCAAAATGTGATTTACTTTTAGCCAATTGGATTAGCCAAAGTACTCTGCCAAAAAATAATATAATAAAACTATCTTAGAGGGAGATCAACTAATTAGGGACCTCTTGTATTAGGCATGTTTATATTCAAAAAGTGTATCATGCCCATTTTGCAATAGCAACAGTAAGGCCATGAACATGTAAATTGTATTGCCGGGTTTTTGCTAGTGCAATTGGTATTTTCCAGAATTACGATTGTTGGCCTGCATATTTTTTGTTTTGTTTGCGCTTTTGTGCTTTGTAACTTTTTGGTGAGGATTGGTATGGCTGTGGGGAGGAGGAGGCCATAAGTAGAACTTGGGTGTATATTTAAATCATTTTAAATATGCCCCTGAGTTCTACACTGCAGGTTGCAGCAATTTGTAATCACCAATCAAATTCTCTCAAGGGCCAGTTCACACTTGGTGTGCTTTTGGTGGGGAGTGTTTCTGCTCTTTGCTGATAGCCGGTATTCAGCAAAGCACTGTGGTAAATCCTTGCAGTGCCTGAAGTGTGCTTATATCGCAAAGGTGCACTGTGTGCAACATTTCAGTGGCAGTTAGAGTGCCGTTCTCATTCTGTGGAATGAGACTAGAAAAACGTAATCACTGCAACATGGAGCCACAATTGCTTGGTAAAAATGCAATCACACTCCATAGGCGATTGGCATTTGCCTTTTGCGATCCCAATGTTGAACCAGGCCTAAGGGGAACCAGATGGATCCCAACTAATTATCAGGTGGTCATCATGTTTCCAGACTTTTCACTTGGGGGTGTAAGAGTGGTACCCATGATGACCACCTATCCCCCTTATCCCTCTTCAAAACTGCCATCCCCAATACCTCTCACACTACCTTCCCCCAACCCGCCCTAAGAGTCTACCTTGCCATGGTGGGCCGGCTTACAATCCTATTGGCCAAAATGTGATTTACTTTTAGCCAATTGGATTAGCCAAAGTACTCTGCCAAAAAAGAATATAATAAACTATCTTAGAGGGAGATCAACTAATTAGGGACCTCTTGTGTTAGGCACCAATCATATTCTCTCCAGGGCCAGTTCACACTTGGTGTGCTTTTGGTGGGGAGCGTTTCTGCTCTTTGCTGATAGCCGGTATTCAGCAAAGCACTGTGGTAAATCCTTGCAGTGCCTGAAGTGTGCTTATATCGCAAAGGTGCACTGCGTTGAATATTTCAGTGGCAGTTAGAGTGCCGTTCTCATTCTGTGGAATGAGACTAGAAAAACGTAATCACTGCAACATGGAGCCACAATTGCTTGGTAAAAATGCAATCACACTCCATAGGCGATTGCCATTTGCCTTTTGCGATCCCAATGTTGAACCAGGCCTAAAGGGAACCAGATGGATCCCAATTATTTATCAGGTGGTCATTGTGTTTCCAGACTTTTCACTTGGGGGTTTAAGAGTGGTACCCATGATGACCACCTATTTATTTTTTCCTTCACCAAAACCGCCATCCCCAATACCTCTCACACTCCCTTCTCCCAACCCGCCCTAAGAGTCTACCTTGCCATGGTGGGCCGGCTTACAATCCTATTGGCCAAAATGTGATTTACTTTTAGCCAATTGGATTAGCCAAAGTACTCTGTCAAAAAATAATATAATAAAACTATCTTAGAGGGAGATCAACTAATTAGGGACCTCTTGTATTAGGCATGTTTATATTCAAAAAGTGTATCATGCCCATTTTGCAATAGCAACAGCAAGGCCATGAACATGCAAATTGCATTGCCGGGTTTTTGCTAGTGCAATTGGTATTTTCCAGAATTACGATTGTCGGCCTGCATCTTTTTTGTTTTGTTTGCGCTTTTGTGCTTTGTAACTTTTTGGTGAGGATTGGTATGGCTGTGGGGAGGAGGAGGCCATAAGTAGAACTTGGGGGTAAATTTAAATCATTTTAAATATGCCCCTGAGTTCTACACTGCAGGTTGCAACAATTTGTAATCACCAATCAAATTCTCTCAAGGGCCAATTCACACTTGGTGTGCTTTTGGTGGGGAGCGTTTCTGCTCTTTGCTGATAGTCGGTATTCAGCAAAGCACTGTGGTAAATCCTTGCAGTGCCTGAAGTGTGCTTATATCACAAAGGTGCACTGCGTGCAACATTTCAGTGGCAGTTAGAGTGCCGTTCTCATTCTGTGGAATGAGACTAGAAAAACGTAATCACTGCAACATGGAGCCACAATTGCTTGGTAAAAATGCAATCACACTCCATAGGCGACTGCGATTTGCCTTTTGTGATCCCAATGTTGAACCAGGCCTAAGGGGAACCAGATGGATCCCAACTAATTATCAGGTGGTCATCGTGTTTCCAGACTTTTCACTTGGGGGTGTAAGAGTGGTACCCATGATGACCACCTATCCCCCTTATCCCTCTTCAAAACTGCCATCCCCAATACCTCTCACACTCCCTTCCCCCAACCCGCCCTAAGAGTCTACCTTGCCATGGTGGACCGGCTTACAATCCTATTGGCCAAAATGTGATTTACTTTTAGCCAATTGGATTAGCTAAAGTACTCTGCCAAAAAAGAATATAATAAACTATCTTAGAGGGATATCAACTAATTAGGGACCTCTTGTATTAGGCACCAATCATATTCTCTCCAGGGCCAGTTCACACTTGGTGTGCTTTTGGTGGGGAGCGTTTCTGCTCTTTGCTGATAGCCGGTATTCAGCAAAGCACTGTGGTAAATCCTTGCAGTGCCTGAAGTGTGCTTATATCGCAACGGTGCACTGCATGCAACATTTCAGTGGCAGTTAGAGTGCCGTTCTCATTCTGTGGAATGAGACTCGAAAAACGTAATCACTGCAACATGGAGCCACAATTGTTTGGTAAAAATGCAATCACACTCCATAGGCGATTGCGATTTGCCTTTTGCGATCCCAATGTTGAACCAGGCCTAAAGGGAACCAGATGGATCCTAATTATTTATCAGGTGGTCATCGTGTTTCCAGACTTTTCACTTGGGGGTTTAAGAGTGGTACCCATGATGACCACCTATTTAATTTTTCCTTCACCAAAACAGCCATCCCCAATACCTCTCACACTCCCTTCTCCCAACCCGCCCTAACAGTCTACCTTGCCATGGTGGGCCGGCTTACAATCCTATTGGCCAAAATGTGATTTACTTTTAGCCAATTGGATTAGCCAAAGTACTCTGCCAAAAAATAATATAATAAAACTATCTTAGAGGGAGATCAACTAATTAGGGACCTCTTGTATTAGGCATGTTTATATTCAAAAAGTGTATCATGCCCATTTTGCAATAGCAACAGCAAGGCCATGAACATGTAAATTGCATTGCCGGGTTTTTGCTAGTGCAATTGATATTTTCCAGAATTACGATTGTCGGCCTGCATCTTTTTTGTTTTGTTTGCGCTTTTGTGCTTTGTAACTTTTTGGTGAGGATTGGTATGGCTGTGGGGAGGAGGAGGCCATAAGTAGAACTTGGGGGTATATTTAAATCATTTTAAATATGCCCCTGAGTTCTACACTGCAGGTTGCAACAATTTGTAATCACCAATCAAATTCTCTCAAGGGCCAATTTACACTTGGTGTGCTTTTGGTGGGGAGCGTTTCTGCTCTTTGCTGATAGCCGGTATTCAGCAAAGCACTGTGGTAAATCCTTGCAGTGCCTGAAGTGTGCTTATATCGCAAAGGTGCACTGCGTGCAACATTTCAGTGGCAGTTAGAGTGCCGTTCTCATTCTGTGGAATGAGTCTAGAAAAACGTAATCACTGCAACATGGAGCCACAATTTCTTGGTAAAAATGCAATCACACTCCATAGGCGATTGCGATTTGCCTTTTGCGATCCCAATGTTGAACCAGGCCTAAGGGGAACCAGATGGATCCCAACTAATTATCAGGTGGTCATCGTGTTTCCAGACTTTTCACTTGGGGGTGTAAGAGTGGTACCCATGATGACCACCTATCCCCCTTATCCCTCTTCAAAACTGCCATCCCCAATACCTCTCACACTCCCTTCCCCCAACCCGCCCTAAGAGTCTACCTTGCCATGGTGGGCCGGCTTACAATCCTATTGGCCAAAATGTAATTTACTTTTAGCCAATTGGATTAGCCAAAGTACTCTGCCAAAAAAGAATATAATAAACTATCTTAGAGGGAGATCAACTAATTAGGGACATCTTGTATTAGGCACCAAACAAATTCTCTTAAGGGCCAGTTCACACTTGGTGTGCTTTTGGTGGGGAGCGTTTCTGCTCTTTGCTGATAGCTAGTATTCAGCAAAGCACTGTGGTAAATCCTTGCAGTGCCTGAAGTGTGCTTATATCGCAACGGTGCACTGCGTGCAACATTTCAGTGGCAGTTAGAGTGCCGTTCTCATTCTGTGGAATGAGACTCGAAAAACGTAATCACTGCAACATGGAGCCACAATTGTTTGGTAAAAATGCAATCACACTCCATAGGCGATTGCGATTTGCCTTTTGCGATCCCAATGTTGAACCAGGCCTAAAGGGAACCAGATGGATCCCAATTATTTATCAGGTGGTCATCGTGTTTCCAGACTTTTCACTTGGGGGTGTAAGAGTGGTACCCATGATGACCACCTATCCCCCTTATCCCTCTTCAAAACCGCCATCCCCAATACCTCTCACACTCCCTTCCCCCAACCCGCCCTAAGAGTCTACCTTGCCATGGTGGACCGGCTTACAATCCTATTGGCCAAAATGTGATTTACTTTTAGCCAATTGGATTAGCTAAAGTACTCTGCCAAAAAAGAATATAATAAACTATCTTAGAGGGAGATCAACTAATTAGGGACCTCTTGTATAAGGCACCAATCATATTCTCTCCAGGGCCAGTTCACACTTGGTGTGCTTTTGGTGGGGAGCGTTTCTGCTCTTTGCTGATAGCCGGTATTCAGCAAGGCACTGTGGTAAATCCTTGCAGTGCCTGAAGTGTGCTTATATCGCAAAGGTGCACTGCGTGCAACATTTCAGTGGCAGTTAGAGTGCCGTTCTCATTCTGTGGAATGAGACTAGAAAAACGTAATCACTGCAACATGGAGCCACAATTGCTTGGTAAAAATGCAATCACACTCCATAAGCGATTGCGATTTGCCTTTTGCGATCCCAATGTTGAACCAGGCCTAAAGGGAACCAGATGGATCCCAATTATTTATCAGGTGGTCATCGTGTTTCCAGACTTTTCACTTGGGAGTTTAAGAGTGGTACCCATGATGACCACCTATTTATTTTTTCCTTTACCAAAACCGCCATCCCCAATACCTCTCACACTCCCTTCTCCCAACCCGCCCTAAGAGTCTACCTTGCCATGGTGGGCCGGCTTAAAATCCTATTGGCCAAAATGTGATTTACTTTTAGCCAATTGGATTAGCCAAAGTACTCTGCCAAAAAAGAATATAATAAAACTATCTTAGAGGGAGATCAACTAATTAGGGACCTCTTGTATTAGGCATGTTTATATTCAAAAAGTGTATCATGCCCATTTTGCAATAGCAACAGTAAGGCCATGAACATGTAAATTGTATTGCCGGGTTTTTGCTAGTGCAATTGGTATTTTCCAGAATTACGATTGTTGGCCTGCATATTTTTTGTTTTGTTTGCGCTTTTGTGCTTTGTAACTTTTTGGTGAGGATTGGTATGGCTGTGGGGAGGAGGAGGCCATAAGTAGAACTTGGGGGTATATTTAAATCATTTTAAATATGCCCCTGAGTTCTACACTGCAGGTTGCAACAATTTGTAATCACCAATCAAATTCTCTCAAGGGCCAGTTCACACTTGGTGTGCTTTTGGTGGGGAGCGTTTCTGCTCTTTGCTGATAGCCGGTATTCAGCAAAGCACTGTGGTAAATCCTTGCAGTGCCTGAAGTGTGCTTATATCGCAAAGGTGCACTGCGTTGAATATTTCAGTGGCAGTTAGAGTGCCGTTCTCATTCTGTGGAATGAGACTACAAAAACGTAATCACTGCAACATGGAGCCACAATTGCTTGGTAAAAATGCAATCACACTCCATAGGCGATTGCCATTTGCCTTTTGCGATCCCAATGTTGAACCAGGCCTAAAGGGAACCAGATGGATCCCAATTATTTATCAGGTGGTCATCATGTTTCCAGACTTTTCACTTGGGGGTTTAAGAGTGGTACCCATGATGACCACCTATTTATTTTTTCCTTCACCAAAACCGCCATCCCCATTCCCCAATACCTCTCACACTCCCTTCTCCCAACCCGCCCTAAGAGTCTACCTTGCCATGGTGGGCCGGCTTACAATCCTATTGGCCAAAATGTGATTTACTTTTAGCCAATTGGATTAGCCAAAGTACTCTGTCAAAAAATAATATAATAAAACTATCTTAGAGGGAGATCAACTAATTAGGGACCTCTTGTATTAGGCATGTTTATATTCAAAAAGTGTATCATGCCCATTTTGCAATAGCAACAGCAAGGCCATGAACATGTAAATTGCATTGCCGGGTTTTTGCTAGTGCAATTGGTATTTTCCAGAATTACGATTGTCGGCCTGCATCTTTTTTGTTTTGTTTGCGCTTTTGTGCTTTGTAACTTTTTGGTGAGGATTGGTATGGCTTTGGGGAGGAGGAGGCCATAAGTAGAACTTGGGGGTATATTTAAATCATTTTAAATATGCCCCTGAGTTCTACACTGCAGGTTGCAACAATTTGTAATCACCAATCAAATTCTCTCAAGGGCCAATTCACACTTGGTGTGCTTTTGGTGGGGAGCGTTTCTGCTCTTTGCTGATAGTCGGTATTCAGCAAAGCACTGTGGTAAATCCTTGCAGTGCCTGAAGTGTGCTTATATCACAAAGGTGCACTGCGTGCAACATTTCAGTGGCAGTTAGAGTGCCGTTCTCATTCTGTGGAATGAGACTAGAAAAACGTAATCACTGCAACATGGAGCCACAATTGCTTGGTAAAAATGCAATCACACTCCATAGGCGACTGCGATTTGCCTTTTGTGATCCCAATGTTGAACCAGGCCTAAGGGGAACCAGATGGATCCCAACTAATTATCAGGTGGTCATCGTGTTTCCAGACTTTTCACTTGGGGGTGTAAGAGTGGTACCCATGATGACCACCTATCCCCCTTATCCCTCTTCAAAACTGCCATCCCCAATACCTCTCACACTCCCTTCCCCCAACCCGCCCTAAGAGTCTACCTTGCCATGGTGGACCGGCTTACAATCCTATTGGCCAAAATGTGATTTACTTTTAGCCAATTGGATTAGCTAAAGTACTCTGCCAAAAAAGAATATAATAAACTATCTTAGAGGGAGATCAACTAATTAGGGACCTCTTGTATTAGGCACCAATCATATTCTCTCCAGGGCCAGTTCACACTTGGTGTGCTTTTGGTGGGGAGCGTTTCTGCTCTTTGCTGATAGCCGGTATTCAGCAAAGCACTGTGGTAAATCCTTGCAGTGCCTGAAGTGTGCTTATATCGCAACGGTGCACTGCGTGCAACATTTCAGTGGCAGTTAGAGTGCCGTTCTCATTCTGTGGAATGAGACTCGAAAAACGCAATCACTGCAACATGGAGCCACAATTGTTTGGTAAAAATGCAATCACACTCCATAGGCGATTGCGATTTGCCTTTTGCGATCCCAATGTTGAACCAGGCCTAAAGGGAACCAGATGGATCCTAATTATTTATCAGGTGGTCATCGTGTTTCCAGACTTTTCACTTGGGGGTTTAAGAGTGGTACCCATGATGACCACCTATTTAATTTTTCCTTCACCAAAACAGCCATCCCCAATACCTCTCACACTCCCTTCTCCCAACCCGCCCTAACAGTCTACCTTGCCATGGTGGGCCGGCTTACAATCCTATTGGCCAAAATGTGATTTACTTTTAGCCAATTGGATTAGCCAAAGTACTCTGCCAAAAAATAATATAATAAAACTATCTTAGAGGGAGATCAACTAATTAGGGACCTCTTGTATTAGGCATGTTTATATTCAAAAAGTGTATCATGCCCATTTTGCAATAGCAACAGCAAGGCCATGAACATGTAAATTGCATTGCCGGGTTTTTGCTAGTGCAATTGGTATTTTCCAGAATTACGATTGTCGGCCTGCATCTTTTTTGTTTTGTTTGCGCTTTTGTGCTTTGTAACTTTTTGGTGAGGATTGGTATGGCTGTGGGGAGGAGGAGGCCATAAGTAGAACTTGGGGGTATATTTAAATCATTTTAAATATGCCCCTGAGTTCTACACTGCAGGTTGCAACAATTTGTAATCACCAATCAAATTCTCTCAAGGGCCAATTTACACTTGGTGTGCTTTTGGTGGGGAGCGTTTCTGCTCTTTGCTGATAGCCGGTATTCAGAAAAGCACTGTGGTAAATCCTTGCAGTGCCTGAAGTGTGCTTATATCGCAAAGGTGCACTGCGTGCAACATTTCAGTGGCAGTTAGAGTGCCGTTCTCATTCTGTGGAATGAGTCTAGAAAAACGTAATCACTGCAACATGGAGCCACAATTTCTTGGTAAAAATGCAATCACACTCCATAGGCGATTGCGATTTGCCTTTTGCGATCCCAATGTTGAACCAGGCCTAAGGGGAACCAGATGGATCCCAACTAATTATCAGGTGGTCATCGTGTTTCCAGACTTTTCACTTGGGGGTGTAAGAGTGGTACCCATGATGACCACCTATCCCCCTTATCCCTCTTCAAAACTGCCATCCCCAATACCTCTCACACTCCCTTCCCCCAACCCGCCCTAAGAGTCTACCTTGCCATGGTGGGCCGGCTTACAATCCTATTGGCCAAAATGTAATTTACTTTTAGCCAATTGGATTAGCCAAAGTACTCTGCCAAAAAAGAATATAATAAAACTATCTTAGAGGGAGATCAACTAATTAGGGACATCTTGTATTAGGCACCAAACAAATTCTCTTAAGGGCCAGTTCACACTTGGTGTGCTTTTGGTGGGGAGCGTTTCTGCTCTTTGCTGATAGCTAGTATTCAGCAAAGCACTGTGGTAAATCCTTGCAGTGCCTGAAGTGTGCTTATATCGCAACGGTGCACTGCGTGCAACATTTCAGTGGCAGTTAGAGTGCCGTTCTCATTCTGTGGAATGAGACTCGAAAAACGTAATCACTGCAACATGGAGCCACAATTGTTTGGTAAAAATGCAATCACACTCCATAGGCGATTGCGATTTGCCTTTTGCGATCCAAATGTTGAACCAGGCCTAAAGGGAACCAGATGGATCCCAATTATTTATCAGGTGGTCATCGTGTTTCCAGACTTTTCACTTGGGGGTGTAGGAGTGGTACCCATGATGACCACCTATCCCCCTTATCCCTCTTCAAAACCGCCATCCCCAATACCTCTCACACTCCCTTCCCCCAACCCGCCCTAAGAGTCTACCTTGCCATGGTGGACCGGCTTACAATCCTATTGGCCAAAATGTGATTTACTTTTAGCCAATTGGATTAGCTAAAGTACTCTGCCAAAAAAGATCATAATAAACTATCTTAGAGGGAGATCAACTAATTAGGGACATCTTGTATTAGGCACCAATCAAATTCTCTCAAGGGCCGGTTCACACTTGGTGTGCTTTTGGTGGGGAGCGTTTCTGCTCTTTGCTGATAGCTAGTATTCAGCAAAGCACTGTGGTAAATCCTTGCAGTGCCTGAAGTGTGCTTATATCGCAACGGTGCACTGCGTGCAACATTTCAGTGGCAGTTAGAGTGCCGTTCTCATTCTGTGGAATGAGACTCGAAAAACGTAATCACTGCAACATGGAGCCACAATTGTTTGGTAAAAATGCAATCACGCTCCATAGGCGATTGCGATTTGCCTTTTGCGATCCCAATGTTGAACCAGGCCTAAAGGGAACCAGATGGATCCCAATTATTTATCAGGTGGTCATCGTGTTTCCAGACTTTTCACTTGGGGGTGTGGGAGTGGTACCCATGATGACCACCTATCCCCCTTATCCCTCTTCAAAACCGCCATCCCCAATACCTCTCACACTCCCTTCCCCCAACCCGCCCTAAGAGTCTCCCTTGCCATGGTGGACCGGCTTACAATCCTATTGGCCAAAATGTGATTTACTTTTAGCCAATTGGATTAGCTAAAGTACTCTGCCAAAAAAGAATATAATAAACTATCTTAGAGGGAGATCAACTAATTAGGGACCTCTTGTATTAGGCACCAATCATATTCTCTCCAGGGCCAGTTCACACTTGGTGTGCTTTTGGTGGGGAGCGTTTCTGCTCTTTGCTGATAGTCGGTATTCAGCAAGGCACTGTGGTAAATCCTTGCAGTGCCTGAAGTGTGCTTATATCGCAAAGGTGCACTGCGTGCAACATTTCAGTGGCAGTTAGAGTGCCGTTCTCATTCTGTGGAATGAGACTAGAAAAACGTAATCACTGCAACATGGAGCCACAATTGCTTGGTAAAAATGCAATCACACTCCATAGGTGATTGCGATTTGCCTTTTGCGATCCCAATGTTGAACCAGGCCTAAAGGGAACCAGATGGATCCCAATTATTTATCAGGTGGTCATCGTGTTTCCAGACTTTTCACTTGGGGGTTTAAGAGTGGTACCCATGATGACCACCTATTTATTTTTTCCTTCACCAAAACCGCCATCCCCAATACCTCTCACACTCCCTTCTCCCAACCCGCCCTAAGAGTCTACCTTGCCATGGTGGGCCGGCTTACAATCCTATTGGCCAAAATGTGATTTACTTTTAGCCAATTGGATTAGCCAAAGTACTCTGCCAAAAAATAATATAATAAAACTATCTTAGAGGGAGATCAACTAATTAGGGACCTCTTGTATTAGGCATGTTTATATTCAAAAAGTGTATCATGCCCATTTTGCAATAGCAACAGTAAGGCCATGAACATGTAAATTGTATTGCCGGGTTTTTGCTAGTGCAATTGGTATTTTCCAGAATTACGATTGTTGGCCTGCATCTTTTTTGTTTTGTTTGCGCTTTTGTGCTTTGTAACTTTTTGGTGAGGATTGGTATGGCTGTGGGGAGGAGGAGGCCATAAGTAGAACTTGGGGGTATATTTAAATCATTTTAAATATGCCCCTGAGTTCTACACTGCAGGTTGCAACAATTTGTAATCACCAATCAAATTCTCTCAAGGGCCAGTTCACACTTGGTGTGCTTTTGGTGGGGAGCGTTTCTGCTCTTTGCTGATAGCCGGTATTCAGCAAAGCGCTGTGGTAAATCCTTGCAGTGCCTGAAGTGTGCTTATATCGCAACGGTGCACTGCGTGCAACATTTCAGTGGCAGTTAGAGTGCCGTTCTCATTCTGTGGAATGAGACTCGAAAAACGTAATCACTGCAACATGGAGCCACAATTGTTTGGTAAAAATGCAATCACACTCCATAGGCGATTGCGATTTGCCTTTTGCGATCCCAATGTTGAACCAGGCCTAAAGGGAACCAGATGGATCCCAATTATTTATCAGGTGGTCATCGTGTTTCCAGACTTTTCACTTGGGGGTGTAGGAGTGGTACCCATGATGACCACCTATCCCCCTTATCCCTCTTCAAAACCGCCATCCCCAATACCTCTCACACTCCCTTCCCCCAACCCGCCCTAAGAGTCTACCTTGCCATGGTGGACCGGCTTACAATCCTATTGGCCAAAATGTGATTTACTTTTAGCCAATTGGATTAGCTAAAGTACTCTGCCAAAAAAGAATATAATAAACTATCTTAGAGGGAGATCAACTAATTAGGGACCTCTTGTATTAGGCATGGTTATATTCAAAAAGTGTATCATGCCCATTTTGCAATAGCAACAGCAAGGCCATGAACATGTAAATTACATTGCCGGGTTTTTGCTAGTGCAATTGGTATTTTCCAGAATTACGATTGTCGGCCTGCATCTTTTTTGTTTTGTTTGCGCTTTTGTGCTTTGTAACTTTTTGGTGAGGATTGGTATGGCTGTGGGGAGGAGGAGGCCATACGTAGAACTTGGGGGTATATTTAAATCATTTTAAATATGCCCCTGAGTTCTACACTGCAGGTTGCAACAATTTGTAATCACCAATCAAATTCTCTCAAGGGCCAGTTCACACTTGGTGTGCTTTTGGTGGGGAGCGTTTCTGCTCTTTGCTGATAGCCGGTATTCAGCAAAGCACTGTGGTAAATCCTTGCAGTGCCTGAAGTGTGTTTATATCGCAAAGGTGCACTGCGTGCAATATTTCAGTGGCAGTTAGAGTGCCGTTCTCATTCTGTGGAATGAGACTAGAAAAACGTAATCACTGCAACATGGAGCCACAATTGCTTGGTAAAAATGCAATCACACTCCATAGGCGATTGCGATTTGCCTTTTGCGATCTCAATGTTGAACCAGGCCTAAAGGGAACCAGATGGATCCCAATTATTTATCAGGTGGTCATCGTGTTTCCAGACTTTTCACTTGGGGGTGTGGGAGTGCTACCCATGATGACCACCTATCCCCCTTATCCCTCTTCAAAACCGCCATCCCCAATACCTCTCACACTCCCTTCCCCCAACCCGCCCTAAGAGTCTACCTTGCCATGGTGGACCGGCTTACAATCCTATTGGCCAAAATGTGATTTACTTTTAGCCAATTGGATTAGCTAAAGTACTCTGCCAAAAAAGAATATAATAAACTATCTTAGAGGGAGATCAACTAATTAGGGACCTCTTGTATTAGGCACCAATCATATTCTCTCCAGGGCCAGTTCACACTTGGTGTGCTTTTGGTGGGGAGCGTTTCTGCTCTTTGCTGATAGCCGGTATTCAGCAAAGCACTGTGGTAAATCCTTGCAGTGCCTGAAGTGTGCTTATATCGCAAAGGTGCACTGCGTGGAATATTTCAGTGGCAGTTAGAGTGCCGTTCTCATTCTGTGGAATGAGACTAGAAAAACGTATTCACTGCAACATGGAGCCACAATTGCTTGGTAAAAATGCAATCACACTCCATAGGCGATTGCGATTTGCCTTTTGCGATCCCAATGTTGAACCAGGCCTAAAGGGAACCAGATGGATCCCAATTATTTATCAGGTGTTCATCGTGTTTCCAGAGTTTTCACTTGGGGGTTTAAGAGTGGTACCCATGATGACCACCTATTTATTTTTTCCTTCACCAAAACCGCCATCCCCAATACCTCTCACACTCCCTTCTCCCAACCTGCCCTAAGAGTCTACCTTGCCATGGTGGGCCGGCTTACAATCCTATTGGCCAAAATGTGATTTACTTTTAGCCAATTGGATTAGCCAAAGTACTCTGCCAAAAAAGAATATAATAAAACTATCTTAGAGGGAGATCAACTAATTAGGGACATCTTGTATTAGGCACCAAACAAATTCTCTTAAGGGCCAGTTCACACTTGGTGTGCTTTTGGTGGGGAGCGTTTCTGCTCTTTGCTGATAGCTAGTATTCAGCAAAGCACTGTGGTAAATCCTTGCAGTGCCTGAAGTGTGCTTATATCGCAACGGTGCACTGCGTGCAACATTTCAGTGGCAGTTAGAGTGCCGTTCTCATTCTGTGGAATGAGACTCGAAAAACGTAATCACTGCAACATGGAGCCACAATTGTTTGGTAAAAATGCAATCACACTCCATAGGCGATTGCGATTTGCCTTTTGCGATCCAAATGTTGAACCAGGCCTAAAGGGAACCAGATGGATCCCAATTATTTATCAGGTGGTCATCGTGTTTCCAGACTTTTCACTTGGGGGTGTAGGAGTGGTACCCATGATGACCACCTATCCCCCTTATCCCTCTTCAAAACCGCCATCCCCAATACCTCTCACACTCCCTTCCCCCAACCCGCCCTAAGAGTCTACCTTGCCATGGTGGACCGGCTTACAATCCTATTGGCCAAAATGTGATTTACTTTTAGCCAATTGGATTAGCTAAAGTACTCTGCCAAAAAAGATCATAATAAACTATCTTAGAGGGAGATCAACTAATTAGGGACATCTTGTATTAGGCACCAATCAAATTCTCTCAAGGGCCGGTTCACACTTGGTGTGCTTTTGGTGGGGAGCGTTTCTGCTCTTTGCTGATAGCTAGTATTCAGCAAAGCACTGTGGTAAATCCTTGCAGTGCCTGAAGTGTGCTTATATCGCAACGGTGCACTGCGTGCAACATTTCAGTGGCAGTTAGAGTGCCGTTCTCATTCTGTGGAATGAGACTCGAAAAACGTAATCACTGCAACATGGAGCCACAATTGTTTGGTAAAAATGCAATCACGCTCCATAGGCGATTGCGATTTGCCTTTTGCGATCCCAATGTTGAACCAGGCCTAAAGGGAACCAGATGGATCCCAATTATTTATCAGGTGGTCATCGTGTTTCCAGACTTTTCACTTGGGGGTGTGGGAGTGGTACCCATGATGACCACCTATCCCCCTTATCCCTCTTCAAAACCGCCATCCCCAATACCTCTCACACTCCCTTCCCCCAACCCGCCCTAAGAGTCTACCTTGCCATGGTGGACCGGCTTACAATCCTATTGGCCAAAATGTGATTTACTTTTAGCCAATTGGATTAGCTAAAGTACTCTGCCAAAAAAGAATATAATAAACTATCTTAGAGGGAGATCAACTAATTAGGGACCTCTTGTATTAGGCACCAATCATATTCTCTCCAGGGCCAGTTCACACTTGGTGTGCTTTTGGTGGGGAGCGTTTCTGCTCTTTGCTGATAGTCGGTATTCAGCAAGGCACTGTGGTAAATCCTTGCAGTGCCTGAAGTGTGCTTATATCGCAAAGGTGCACTGCGTGCAACATTTCAGTGGCAGTTAGAGTGCCGTTCTCATTCTGTGGAATGAGACTAGAAAAACGTAATCACTGCAACATGGAGCCACAATTGCTTGGTAAAAATGCAATCACACTCCATAGGTGATTGCGATTTGCCTTTTGCGATCCCAATGTTGAACCAGGCCTAAAGGGAACCAGATGGATCCCAATTATTTATCAGGTGGTCATCGTGTTTCCAGACTTTTCACTTGGGGGTTTAAGAGTGGTACCCATGATGACCACCTATTTATTTTTTCCTTCACCAAAACCGCCATCCCCAATACCTCTCACACTCCCTTCTCCCAACCCGCCCTAAGAGTCTACCTTGCCATGGTGGGCCGGCTTACAATCCTATTGGCCAAAATGTGATTTACTTTTAGCCAATTGGATTAGCCAAAGTACTCTGCCAAAAAATAATATAATAAAACTATCTTAGAGGGAGATCAACTAATTAGGGACCTCTTGTATTAGGCATGTTTATATTCAAAAAGTGTATCATGCCCATTTTGCAATAGCAACAGTAAGGCCATGAACATGTAAATTGTATTGCCGGGTTTTTGCTAGTGCAATTGGTATTTTCCAGAATTACGATTGTTGGCCTGCATCTTTTTTGTTTTGTTTGCGCTTTTGTGCTTTGTAACTTTTTGGTGAGGATTGGTATGGCTGTGGGGAGGAGGAGGCCATAAGTAGAACTTGGGGGTATATTTAAATCATTTTAAATATGCCCCTGAGTTCTACACTGCAGGTTGCAACAATTTGTAATCACCAATCAAATTCTCTCAAGGGCCAGTTCACACTTGGTGTGCTTTTGGTGGGGAGCGTTTCTGCTCTTTGCTGATAGCCGGTATTCAGCAAAGCGCTGTGGTAAATCCTTGCAGTGCCTGAAGTGTGCTTATATCGCAACGGTGCACTGCGTGCAACATTTCAGTGGCAGTTAGAGTGCCGTTCTCATTCTGTGGAATGAGACTCGAAAAACGTAATCACTGCAACATGGAGCCACAATTGTTTGGTAAAAATGCAATCACACTCCATAGGCGATTGCGATTTGCCTTTTGCGATCCCAATGTTGAACCAGGCCTAAAGGGAACCAGATGGATCCCAATTATTTATCAGGTGGTCATCGTGTTTCCAGACTTTTCACTTGGGGGTGTAGGAGTGGTACCCATGATGACCACCTATCCCCCTTATCCCTCTTCAAAACCGCCATCCCCAATACCTCTCACACTCCCTTCCCCCAACCCGCCCTAAGAGTCTACCTTGCCATGGTGGACCGGCTTACAATCCTATTGGCCAAAATGTGATTTACTTTTAGCCAATTGGATTAGCTAAAGTACTCTGCCAAAAAAGAATATAATAAACTATCTTAGAGGGAGATCAACTAATTAGGGACCTCTTGTATTAGGCATGGTTATATTCAAAAAGTGTATCATGCCCATTTTGCAATAGCAACAGCAAGGCCATGAACATGTAAATTACATTGCCGGGTTCTTGCTAGTGCAATTGGTATTTTCCAGAATTACGATTGTCGGCCTGCATCTTTTTTGTTTTGTTTGCGCTTTTGTGCTTTGTAACTTTTTGGTGAGGATTGGTATGGCTGTGGGGAGGAGGAGGCCATACGTAGAACTTGGGGGTATATTTAAATCATTTTAAATATGCCCCTGAGTTCTACACTGCAGGTTGCAACAATTTGTAATCACCAATCAAATTCTCTCAAGGGACAGTTCACACTTGGTGTGCTTTTGGTGGGGAGCGTTTCTGCTCTTTGCTGATAGCCGGTATTCAGCAAAGCACTGTGGTAAATCCTTGCAGTGCCTGAAGTGTGCTTATATCGCAAAGGTGCACTGCATGCAACATTTCAGTGGCAGTTAGAGTGCCGTTCTCATTCTGTGGAATGAGACTAGAAAAACGTAATCACTGCAACATGGAGCCACAGTTGCTTAGTAAAAATGCAATCACACTCCATAGGCGATTGCGATTTGCCTTTTGCGATCCCAATGTTGAACCAGGCCTAAAGGGAACCAGATGGATCCCAATTATTTATCAGGTGGTCATCGTGTTTCCAGACTTTTCACTTGGGGGTTTAAGATTGGTACCCATGATGACCACCTATTTATTTTTTCCTTCACCAAAACCGCCATCCCCAATACCTCTCACACTCCCTTCTCCCAACCCGCCCTAAGAGTCTACCTTGCCACGGTGGGCCGGCTTACAATCCTATTGGCCAAAATGTGATTTACTTTTAGCCAATTGGATTAGCCAAAGTACTCTGCCAAAAAATAATATAATAAAACTATCTTAGAGGGAGATCAACTAATTAGGGACCTCTTGTATTAGGCATGGTTATATTCAAAAAGTGTATCATGCCCATTTTGCAATAGCAACAGCAAGGCCATGAACATGTAAATTACATTGCCGGGTTTTTGCTAGTGCAATTGGTATTTTCCAGAATTACGATTGTCGGCCTGCATCTTTTTTGTTTTGTTTGCGCTTTTGTGCTTTGTAACTTTTTGGTGAGGATTGGTATGGCTGTGGGGAGGAGGAGGCCATACGTAGAACTTGGGGGTATATTTAAATCATTTTAAATATGCCCCTGAGTTCTACACTGCAGGTTGCAACAATTTGTAATCACCAATCAAATTCTCTCAAGGGCCAGTTCACACTTGGTGTGCTTTTGGTGGGGAGCGTTTCTGCTCTTTGCTGATAGCCGGTATTCAGCAAAGCACTGTGGTAAATCCTTGCAGTGCCTGAAGTGTGTTTATATCGCAAAGGTGCACTGCGTGCAATATTTCAGTGGCAGTTAGAGTGCCGTTCTCATTCTGTGGAATGAGACTAGAAAAATGTAATCACTGCAACATGGAGCCACAATTGCTTGGTAAAAATGCAATCACACTCCATAGGCGATTGCGATTTGCCTTTTGCGATCTCAATGTTGAACCAGGCCTAAAGGGAACCAGATGGATCCCAATTATTTATCAGGTGGTCATCGTGTTTCCAGACTTTTCACTTGGGGGTGTGGGAGTGCTACCCATGATGACCACCTATCCCCCTTATCCCTCTTCAAAACCGCCATCCCCAATACCTCTCACACTCCCTTCCCCCAACCCGCCCTAAGAGTCTACCTTGCCATGGTGGACCGGCTTACAATCCTATTGGCCAAAATGTGATTTACTTTTAGCCAATTGGATTAGCTAAAGTACTCTGCCAAAAAAGAATATAATAAACTATCTTAGAGGGAGATCAACTAATTAGGGACCTCTTGTATTAGGCACCAATCATATTCTCTCCAGGGCCAGTTCACACTTGGTGTGCTTTTGGTGGGGAGCGTTTCTGCTCTTTGCTGATAGCCGGTATTCAGCAAAGCACTGTGGTAAATCCTTGCAGTGCCTGAAGTGTGCTTATATCGCAAAGGTGCACTGCGTGGAATATTTCAGTGGCAGTTAGAGTGCCGTTCTCATTCTGTGGAATGAGACTAGAAAAACGTATTCACTGCAACATGGAGCCACAATTGCTTGGTAAAAATGCAATCACACTCCATAGGCGATTGCGATTTGCCTTTTGCGATCCCAATGTTGAACCAGGCCTAAAGGGAACCAGATGGATCCCAATTATTTATCAGGTGTTCATCGTGTTTCCAGAGTTTTCACTTGGGGGTTTAAGAGTGGTACCCATGATGACCACCTATTTATTTTTTCCTTCACCAAAACCGCCATCCCCAATACCTCTCACACTCCCTTCTCCCAACCTGCCCTAAGAGTCTACCTTGCCATGGTGGGCCGGCTTACAATCCTATTGGCCAAAATGTGATTTACTTTTAGCCAATTGGATTAGCCAAAGTACTCTGCCAAAAAAGAATATAATAAAACTATCTTAGAGGGAGATCAACTAATTAGGGACATCTTGTATTAGGCACCAAACAAATTCTCTTAAGGGCCAGTTCACACTTGGTGTGCTTTTGGTGGGGAGCGTTTCTGCTCTTTGCTGATAGCTAGTATTCAGCAAAGCACTGTGGTAAATCCTTGCAGTGCCTGAAGTGTGCTTATATCGCAACGGTGCACTGCGTGCAACATTTCAGTGGCAGTTAGAGTGCCGTTCTCATTCTGTGGAATGAGACTCGAAAAACGTAATCACTGCAACATGGAGCCACAATTGTTTGGTAAAAATGCAATCACACTCCATAGGCGATTGCGATTTGCCTTTTGCGATCCCAATGTTGAACCAGGCCTAAAGGGAACCAGATGGATCCCAATTATTTATCAGGTGGTCATCGTGTTTCCAGACTTTTCACTTGGGGGTGTAGGAGTGGTACCCATGATGACCACCTATCCCCCTTATCCCTCTTCAAAACCGCCATCCCCAATACCTCTCACACTCCCTTCCCCCAACCCGCCCTAAGAGTCTACCTTGCCATGGTGGACCGGCTTACAATCCTATTGGCCAAAATGTGATTTACTTTTAGCCAATTGGATTAGCTAAAGTACTCTGCCAAAAAAGATCATAATAAACTATCTTAGAGGGAGATCAACTAATTAGGGACATCTTGTATTAGGCACCAATCATATTCTCTCCAGGGCCAGTTCACACTTGGTGTGCTTTTGGTGGGGAGCGTTTCTGCTCTTTGCTGATAGCCGGTATTCAGCAAGGCACTGTGGTAAATCCTTGCAGTGCCTGAAGTGTGCTTATATCGCAAAGGTGCACTGCGTGCAACATTTCAGTGGCAGTTAGAGTGCCGTTCTCATTCTGTGGAATGAGACTAGAAAAACGTAATCACTGCAACATGGAGCCACAATTGCTTGGTAAAAATGCAATCACACTCCATAGGTGATTGCGATTTGCCTTTTGCGATCCCAATGTTGAACCAGGCCTAAAGGGAACCAGATGGATCCCAATTATTTATCAGGTGGTCATCGTGTTTCCAGACTTTTCACTTGGGGGTTTAAGAGTGGTACCCATGATGACCACCTATTTATTTTTTCCTTCACCAAAACCGCCATCCCCAATACCTCTCACACTCCCTTCTCCCAACCCGCCCTAAGAGTCTACCTTGCCATGGTGGGCCGGCTTACAATCCTATTGGCCAAAATGTGATTTACTTTTAGCCAATTGGATTAGCCAAAGTACTCTGCCAAAAAATAATATAATAAAACTATCTTAGAGGGAGATCAACTAATTAGGGACCTCTTGTATTAGGCATGTTTATATTCAAAAAGTGTATCATGCCCATTTTGCAATAGCAACAGTAAGGCCATGAACATGTAAATTGTATTGCCGGGTTTTTGCTAGTGCAATTGGTATTTTCCAGAATTACGATTGTTGGCCTGCATCTTTTTTGTTTTGTTTGCGCTTTTGTGCTTTGTAACTTTTTGGTGAGGATTGGTATGGCTGTGGGGAGGAGGAGGCCATAAGTAGAACTTGGGGGTATATTTAAATCATTTTAAATATGCCCCTGAGTTCTACACTGCAGGTTGCAACAATTTGTAATCACCAATCAAATTCTCTCAAGGGCCAGTTCACACTTGGTGTGCTTTTGGTGGGGAGCGTTTCTGCTCTTTGCTGATAGCCGGTATTCAGCAAAGCACTGTGGTAAATCCTTGCAGTGCCTGAAGTGTGCTTATATCGCAACGGTGCACTGCGTGCAACATTTCAGTGGCAGTTAGAGTGCCGTTCTCATTCTGTGGAATGAGACTCGAAAAACGTAATCACTGCAACATGGAGCCACAATTGTTTGGTAAAAATGCAATCACACTCCATAGGCGATTGCGATTTGCCTTTTGCGATCCCAATGTTGAACCAGGCCTAAAGGGAACCAGATGGATCCCAATTATTTATCAGGTGGTCATCGTGTTTCCAGACTTTTCACTTGGGGGTGTAGGAGTGGTACCCATGATGACCACCTATCCCCCTTATCCCTCTTCAAAACCGCCATCCCCAATACCTCTCACACTCCCTTCCCCCAACCCGCCCTAAGAGTCTACCTTGCCATGGTGGACCGGCTTACAATCCTATTGGCCAAAATGTGATTTACTTTTAGCCAATTGGATTAGCTAAAGTACTCTGCCAAAAAAGAATATAATAAACTATCTTAGAGGGAGATCAACTAATTAGGGACCTCTTGTATTAGGCATGGTTATATTCAAAAAGTGTATCATGCCCATTTTGCAATAGCAACAGCAAGGCCATGAACATGTAAATTACATTGCCGGGTTCTTGCTAGTGCAATTGGTATTTTCCAGAATTACGATTGTCGGCCTGCATCTTTTTTGTTTTGTTTGCGCTTTTGTGCTTTGTAACTTTTTGGTGAGGATTGGTATGGCTGTGGGGAGGAGGAGGCCATACGTAGAACTTGGGGGTATATTTAAATCATTTTAAATATGCCCCTGAGTTCTACACTGCAGGTTGCAACAATTTGTAATCACCAATCAAATTCTCTCAAGGGACAGTTCACACTTGGTGTGCTTTTGGTGGGGAGCGTTTCTGCTCTTTGCTGATAGCCGGTATTCAGCAAAGCACTGTGGTAAATCCTTGCAGTGCCTGAAGTGTGCTTATATCGCAAAGGTGCACTGCATGCAACATTTCAGTGGCAGTTAGAGTGCCGTTCTCATTCTGTGGAATGAGACTAGAAAAACGTAATCACTGCAACATGGAGCCACAGTTGCTTGGTAAAAATGCAATCACACTCCATAGGCGATTGCGATTTGCCTTTTGCGATCCCAATGTTGAACCAGGCCTAAAGGGAACCAGATGGATCCCAATTATTTATCAGGTGGTCATCGTGTTTCCAGACTTTTCACTTGGGGGTTTAAGATTGGTACCCATGATGACCACCTATTTATTTTTTCCTTCACCAAAACCGCCATCCCCAATACCTCTCACACTCCCTTCTCCCAACCCGCCCTAAGAGTCTACCTTGCCACGGTGGGCCGGCTTACAATCCTATTGGCCAAAATGTGATTTACTTTTAGCCAATTGGATTAGCCAAAGTAGTCTGCCAAAAAATAATATAATAAAACTATCTTAGAGGGAGATCAACTAATTAGGGACCTCTTGTATTAGGCATGATTATATTCAAAAAGTGTATCATGCCCATTTTGCAATAGCAACAGCAAGGCCATGAACATGTAAATTACATTGCCGGGTTTTTGCTAGTGCAATTGGTATTTTCCAGAATTACGATTGTCGGCCTGCATCTTTTTTGTTTTGTTTGCGCTTTTGTGCTTTGTAACTTTTTGGTGAGGATTGGTATGGCTGTGGGGAGGAGGAGGCCATACGTAGAACTTGGGGGTATATTTAAATCATTTTAAATATGCCCCTGAGTTCTACACTGCAGGTTGCAACAATTTGTAATCACCAATCAAATTCTCTCAAGGGCCAGTTCACACTTGGTGTGCTTTTGGTGGGTAGCGTTTCTGCTCTTTGCTGATAGCCGGTATTCAGCAAAGCACTGTGGTAAATCCTTGCAGTGCCTGAAGTGTGGTTATATCGCAAAGGTGCACTGCGTGCAATATTTCAGTGGCAGTTAGAGTGCCGTTCTCATTCTGTGGAATGAGACTAGAAAAATGTAATCACTGCAACATGGAGCCACAATTGCTTGGTAAAAATGCAATCACACTCCATAGGCGATTGCGATTTGCCTTTTGCGATCTCAATGTTGAACCAGGCCTAAAGGGAACCAGATGGATCCCAATTATTTATCAGGTGGTCATCGTGTTTCCAGACTTTTCACTTGGGGGTGTGGGAGTGGTACCCATGATGACCACCTATCCCCCTTATCCCTCTTCAAAACCGCCATCCCCAATACCTCTCACACTCCCTTCCCCCAACCCGCCCTAAGAGTCTACCTTGCCATGGTGGACCGGCTTACAATCCTATTGGCCAAAATGTGATTTACTTTTAGCCAATTGGATTAGCTAAAGTACTCTGCCAAAAAAGAATATAATAAACTATCTTAGAGGGAGATCAACTAATTAGGGACCTCTTGTTTAGGCACCAATCATATTCTCTCCAGGGCCAGTTCACACTTGGTGTGCTTTTGGTGGGGAGCGTTTCTGCTCTTTGCTGATAGCCGGTATTCAGCAAAGCACTGTGGTAAATCCTTGCAGTGCCTGAAGTGTGCTTATATCGCAAAGGTGCACTGCGTGGAATATTTCAGTGGCAGTTAGAGTGCCGTTCTCATTCTGTGGAATGAGACTAGAAAAACGTATTCACTGCAACATGGAGCCACAATTGCTTGGTAAAAATGCAATCACACTCCATAGGCGATTGCGATTTGCCTTTTGCGATCCCAATGTTGAACCAGGCCTAAAGGGAACCAGATGGATCCCAATTATTTATCAGGTGTTCATCGTGTTTCCAGAGTTTTCACTTGGGGGTTTAAGATTGGTACCCATGATGACCACCTATTTATTTTTTCCTTCACCAAAACCGCCATCCCCAATACCTCTCACACTCCCTTCTCCCAACCCGCCCTAAGAGTCTACCTTGCCACGGTGGGCCGGCTTACAATCCTATTGGCCAAAATGTGATTTACTTTTAGCCAATTGGATTAGCCAAAGTACTCTGCCAAAAAATAATATGATAAAACTATCTTAGAGGGAGATCAACTAATTAGGGACCTCTTGTATTAGGCATGTTTATATTCAAAAAGTGTATCATTCCCATTTTGCAATAGCAACAGCAAGGCCATGAACATGTAAATTACATTGCCGGGTTTTTGCTAGTGCAATTGGTATTTTCCAGAATTACGATTGTCGGCCTGCATCTTTTTTGTTTTGTTTGCGCTTTTGTGCTTTGTAACTTTTTGGTGAGGATTGGTATGGCTGTGGGGAGGAGGAGGCCATAAGTAGAACTTGGGGGTATATTTAAATCATTTTAAATATGCCCCTGAGTTCTACACTGCAGGTTGCAACAATTTGTAATCACCAATCAAATTCTCTCAAGGGCCAGTTCACACTTGGTGTGCTTTTGGTGGGGAGCGTTTCTGCTCTTTGCTGAGAGCCGGTATTCAGCAAAGCACTGTGGTAAATCCTTGCAGTGCCTGAAGTGTGCTTATATCGCAAAGGTGCACTGTGTGCAACATTTCAGTGGCAGTTAGAGTGCCGTTCTCATTCTGTGGAATGAGACTAGAAAAACGTAATCACTGCAACATGGAGCCACAATTGCTTGGTAAAAATGCAATCACACTCCATAGGCGATTGCGATTTGCCTTTTGCGATCCCAATGTTGAACCAGGCCTAAAGGGAACCAGATGGATCCCAACTAATTATCAGGTGGTCATCGTGTTTCCAGACTTTTCACTTGGGGGTGTAAGAGTCGTACCCATGATGACCACCTATCCCCCTTATCCCTCTTCAAAACTGCCATCCCCAATACCTCTCACACTCCCTTCTCCCAACCCGCCCTAAGAGTCTACCTTGCCATGGTGGGCCGGCTTACAATCCTATTGGCCAAAATGTGATTTACTTTTAGCCAATTGGATTAGCCAAAGTACTCTGCCAAAAAATAATATAATAAAACTATCTTAGAGGGAGATCAACTAATTAGGGACCTCTTGTATTAGGCATGTTTATATTCAAAAAGTGTATCATTCCCATTTTGCAATAGTAACAGCAAGGCCATGAACATGTAAATTGTATTGCCGGGTTTTTGCTAGTGCAATTGGTATTTTCCAGAATTACGATTGTCGGCCTGCATCTTTTTTGTTTTGTTTGCGCTTTTGTGCTTTGTAACTTTTTGATGAGGATTGGTATGGCTGTGGGGAAGAGGAGCCCATAAGTAGAACTTGGGGGTATATTTAAATCATTTTAAATATGCCCCTGAGTTCTACACTGCAGGTTGTAACAATTTGTAATCACCAATCAAATTCTCTCAAGGGCCAGTTCACACTTTGTGTGCTTTTGGTGGGGAGCGTTTCTGCTCTTTGCTGAGAGCCGGTATTCAGCAAAGCACTGTGGTAAATCCTTGCAGTGCCTGAAGTGTGCTTATATCGCAAAGGTGCACTGTGTGCAACATTTCAGTGGCAGTTAGAGTGCCGTTCTCATTCTGTGGAATGAGACTAGAAAAGCGTAATCACTGCAACATGGAGCCACAATTGCTTGGTAAAAATGCAATCACACTCCATAGGCGATTGCGATTTGCCTTTTGCGATCCCAATGTTGAACCAGGCCTAAAGGGAACCAGATGGATCCCAACTAATTATCAGGTGGTCATCGTGTTTCCAGACTTTTCACTTGGGGGTGTAAGAGTGGTACCCATGATGACCACCTATCCCCCTTATCCCTCTTCAAAACTGCCATCCCCAATACCTCTCACACTCCCTTCTCCCAACCCGCCCTAAGAGTCTACCTTGCCATGGTGGGCCGGCTTACAATCCTATTGGCCAAAATGTGATTTACTTTTAGCCAATTGGATTAGCCAAAGTACTCTGCCAAAAAATAATATAATAAAACTATCTTAGAGGGAGATCAACTAATTTGGGACCTCTTGTATTAGGCATGTTTATATTCAAAAAGTGTATCATGCCCATTTTGCAATAGTAACAGCAAGGCCATGAACATGTAAATTGTATTGCCGGGTTTTTGCTAGTGCAATTGGTATTTTCCAGAATTACGATTGTCGGCCTGCATCTTTTTTGTTTTGTTTGCGCTTTTGTGCTTTGTAACTTTTTGGTGAGGATTGGTATGGCTGTGGGGAGGAGGAGGCCATAAGTAGAACTTGGGGGTATATTTAAATCATTTTAAATATGCCCCTGAGTTCTACACTGCAGGTTGCAACAATTTGTAATCACCAATCAAATTCTCTCAAGGGCCAGTTCACACTTGGTGTGCTTTTGGTGGGGAGCAATTCTGCTCTTTGCTGATAGCCGCTATTCAGCAAAGCACTGTGGTAAATCCTTGCAGTGCCTGAAGTGTGCTTATATCGCAAAGGTGCACTGCGTGCAACATTTCAGTGGCAGTTAGAGTGCCGTTCTCATTCTGTGGAATGAGACTAGAAAAACGTAATCACTGCAACATGGAGCCACAGTTGCTTGGTAAAAATGCAATCACACTCCATAGGCGATTGCGATTTGCCTTTTGCGATCCCAATGTTGAACCAGGCCTAAAGGAAACCAGATGGATCCCAATTATTTATCAGGTGGTCATCGTGTTTCCAGACTTTTCACTTGGGGGTTTAAGATTGGTACCCATGATGACCACCTATTTATTTTTTCCTTCACCAAAACCGCCATCCCCAATACCTCTCACACTCCCTTCTCCCAACCCGCCCTAAGAGTCTACCTTGCCACGGTGGGCCGGCTTACAATCCTATTGGCCAAAATGTGATTTACTTTTAGCCAATTGGATTAGCCAAAGTACTCTGCCAAAAAATAATATAATAAAACTATCTTAGAGGGAGATCAACTAATTAGGGACCTCTTGTATTAGGCATGGTTATATTCAAAAAGTGTATCATGCCCATTTTGCAATAGCAACAGCAAGGCCATGAACATGTAAATTACATTGCCGGGTTTTTGCTAGTGCAATTGGTATTTTCCAGAATTACGATTGTCGGCCTGCATCTTTTTTGTTTTGTTTGCGCTTTTGTGCTTTGTAACTTTTTGGTGAGGATTGGTATGGCTGTGGGGAGGAGGAGGCCATACGTAGAACTTGGGGGTATATTTAAATCATTTTAAATATGCCCCTGAGTTCTACACTGCAGGTTGCAACAATTTGTAATCACCAATCAAATTCTCTCAAGGGCCAGTTCACACTTGGTGTGCTTTTGGTGGGGAGCGTTTCTGCTCTTTGCTGATAGCCGGTATTCAGCAAAGCACTGTGGTAAATCCTTGCAGTGCCTGAAGTGTGCTTATATCGCAAAGGTGCACTGCGTGCAATATTTCAGTGGCAGTTAGAGTGCCGTTTTCATTCTGTGGAATGAGACTAGAAAAATGTAATCACTGCAACATGGAGCCACAATTGCTTGGTAAAAATGCAATCACACTCCATAGGCGATTGCGATTTGCCTTTTGCGATCTCAATGTTGAACCAGGCCTAAAGGGAACCAGATGGATCCCAATTATTTATCAGGTGGTCATCGTGTTTCCAGACTTTTCACTTGGGGGTGTGGGAGTGGTACCCATGATGACCACCTATCCCCCTTATCCCTCTTCAAAACCGCCATCCCCAATACCTCTCACACTCCCTTCTCCCAACCCGCCCTAAGAGTCTACCTTGCCATGGTGGACCGGCTTACAATCCTATTGGCAAAAATGTGATTTACTTTTAGCCAATTGGATTAGCTAAAGTACTCTGCCAAAAAAGAATATAATAAACTATCTTAGAGGGAGATCAACTAATTAGGGACCTCTTGTATTAGGCACCAATCATATTCTCTCCAGGGCCAGTTCACACTTGGTGTGCTTTTGGTGGGGAGCGTTTCTGCTCTTTGCTGATAGCCGGTATTCAGCAAAGCACTGTGGTAAATCCTTGCAGTGCCTGAAGTGTGCTTATATCGCAAAGGTGCACTGCGTGGAATATTTCAGTGGCAGTTAGAGTGCCGTTCTCATTCTGTGGAATGAGACTAGAAAAACGTATTCACTGCAACATGGAGCCACAATTGCTTGGTAAAAATGCAATCACACTCCATAGGCGATTGCGATTTGCCTTTTGCGATCCCAATGTTGAACCAGGCCTAAAGGGAACCAGATGGATCCCAATTATTTATCAGGTGTTCATCGTGTTTCCAGAGTTTTCACTTGGGGGTTTAAGAGTGGTACCCATGATGACCACCTATTTATTTTTTCCTTCACCAAAACCGCCATCCCCAATACCTCTCACACTCCCTTCTCCCAACCCGCCCTAAGAGTCTACCTTGCCATGGTGGGCCGGCTTACAATCCTATTGGCCAAAATGTGATTTACTTTTAGCCAATTGGATTAGCCAAAGTACTCTGCCAAAAAAGAATATAATAAAACTATCTTAGAGGGAGATCAACTAATTAGGGACCTCTTGTATTAGGCATGGTTATATTCAAAAAGTGTATCATGCCCATTTTGCAATAGCAACAGCAAGGCCATGAACATGTAAATTACATTGCCGGGTTTTTGCTAGTGCAATTGGTATTTTCCAGAATTACGATTGTCGGCCTGCATCTTTTTTGTTTTGTTTGCGCTTTTGTGCTTTGTAACTTTTTGGTGAGGATTGGTATGGCTGTGGGGAGGAGGAGGCCATACGTAGAACTTGGGGGTATATTTAAATCATTTTAAATATGCCCCTGAGTTCTACACTGCAGGTTGCAACAATTTGTAATCACCAATCAAATTCTCTCAAGGGCCAGTTCACACTTGGTGTGCTTTTGGTGGGGAGCGTTTCTGCTCTTTGCTGATAGCCGGTATTCAGCAAAGCACTGTGGTAAATCCTTGCAGTGCCTGAAGTGTGCTTATATCGCAAAGGTGCACTGCGTGCAATATTTCAGTGGCAGTTAGAGTGCCGTTTTCATTCTGTGGAATGAGACTAGAAAAATGTAATCACTGCAACATGGAGCCACAATTGCTTGGTAAAAATGCAATCACACTCCATAGGCGATTGCGATTTGCCTTTTGCGATCTCAATGTTGAACCAGGCCTAAAGGGAACCAGATGGATCCCAATTATTTATCAGGTGGTCATCGTGTTTCCAGACTTTTCACTTGGGGGTGTGGGAGTGGTACCCATGATGACCACCTATCCCCCTTATCCCTCTTCAAAACCGCCATCCCCAATACCTCTCACACTCCCTTTTCCCAACCCGCCCTAAGAGTCTACCTTGCCATGGTGGACCGGCTTACAATCCTATTGGCCAAAATGTGATTTACTTTTAGCCAATTGGATTAGCTAAAGTACTCTGCCAAAAAAGAATATAATAAACTATCTTAGAGGGAGATCAACTAATTAGGGACCTCTTGTATTAGGCACCAATCATATTCTCTCCAGGGCCAGTTCACACTTGGTGTGCTTTTGGTGGGGAGCGTTTCTGCTCTTTGCTGATAGCCGGTATTCAGCAAAGCACTGTGGTAAATCCTTGCAGTGCCTGAAGTGTGCTTATATCGCAAAGGTGCACTGCGTGGAATATTTCAGTGGCAGTTAGAGTGCCGTTCTCATTCTGTGGAATGAGACTAGAAAAACGTATTCACTGCAACATGGAGCCACAATTGCTTGGTAAAAATGCAATCACACTCCATAGGCGATTGCGATTTGCCTTTTGCGATCCCAATGTTGAACCAGGCCTAAAGGGAACCAGATGGATCCCAATTATTTATCAGGTGTTCATCGTGTTTCCAGAGTTTTCACTTGGGGGTTTAAGAGTGGTACCCATGATGACCACCTATTTATTTTTTCCTTCACCAAAACCGCCATCCCCAATACCTCTCACACTCCCTTCTCCCAACCCGCCCTAAGAGTCTACCTTGCCATGGTGGGCCGGCTTACAATCCTATTGGCCAAAATGTGATTTACTTTTAGCCAATTGGATTAGCCAAAGTACTCTGCCAAAAAATAATATAATAAAACTATCTTAGAGGGAGATCAACTAATTAGGGACCTCTTGTATTAGGCATGGTTATATTCAAAAAGTGTATCATGCCCATTTTGCAATAGCAACAGCAAGGCCATGAACATGTAAATTACATTGCCGGGTTTTTGCTAGTGCAATTGGTACTTTCCAGAATTACGATTGTCGGCCTGCATCTTTTTTGTTTTGTTTGCGCTTTTGTGCTTTGTAACTTTTTGGTGAGGATTGGTATGGCTGTGGGGAGGAGGAGGCCATACGTAGAACTTGGGGGTATATTTAAATCATTTTAAATATGCCCCTGAGTTCTACACTGCAGGTTGCAACAATTTGTAATCACCAATCAAATTCTCTCAAGGGCCAGTTCACACTTGGTGTGCTTTTGGTGGGGAGCGTTTCTGCTCTTTGCTGATAGCCGGTATTCAGCAAAGCACTGTGGTAAATCCTTGCAGTGCCTGAAGTGTGCTTATATCGCAAAGGTGCACTGCGTGCAATATTTCAGTGGCAGTTAGAGTGCCGTTTTCATTCTGTGGAATGAGACTAGAAAAATGTAATCACTGCAACATGGAGCCACAATTGCTTGGTAAAAATGCAATCACACTCCATAGGCGATTGCGATTTGCCTTTTGCGATCTCAATGTTGAACCAGGCCTAAAGGGAACCAGATGGATCCCAATTATTTATCAGGTGGTCATCGTGTTTCCAGACTTTTCACTTGGGGGTGTGGGAGTGGTACCCATGATGACCACCTATCCCCCTTATCCCTCTTCAAAACCGCCATCCCCAATACCTCTCACACTCCCTTCTCCCAACCCGCCCTAAGAGTCTACCTTGCCATGGTGGACCGGCTTACAATCCTATTGGCCAAAATGTGATTTACTTTTAGCCAATTGGATTAGCTAAAGTACTCTGCCAAAAAAGAATATAATAAACTATCTTAGAGGGAGATCAACTAATTAGGGACCTCTTGTATTAGGCACCAATCATATTCTCTCCAGGGCCAGTTCACACTTGGTGTGCTTTTGGTGGGGAGCGTTTCTGCTCTTTGCTGATAGCCGGTATTCAGCAAAGCACTGTGGTAAATCCTTGCAGTGCCTGAAGTGTGCTTATATCGCAAAGGTGCACTGCGTGGAATATTTCAGTGGCAGTTAGAGTGCCGTTCTCATTCTGTGGAATGAGACTAGAAAAACGTATTCACTGCAACATGGAGCCACAATTGCTTGGTAAAAATGCAATCACACTCCATAGGCGATTGCGATTTGCCTTTTGCGATCCCAATGTTGAACCAGGCCTAAAGGGAACCAGATGGATCCCAATTATTTATCAGGTGTTCATCGTGTTTCCAGAGTTTTCACTTGGGGGTTTAAGAGTGGTACCCATGATGACCACCTATTTATTTTTTCCTTCACCAAAACCGCCATCCCCAATACCTCTCACACTCCCTTCTCCCAACCCGCCCTAAGAGTCTACCTTGCCATGGTGGGCCGGCTTACAATCCTATTGGCCAAAATGTGATTTACTTTTAGCCAATTGGATTAGCCAAAGTACTCTGCCAAAAAAGAATATAATAAAACTATCTTAGAGGGAGATCAACTAATTAGGGACCTCTTGTATTAGGCATGGTTATATTCAAAAAGTGTATCATGCCCATTTTGCAATAGCAACAGCAAGGCCATGAACATGTAAATTACATTGCCGGGTTTTTGCTAGTGCAATTGGTATTTTCCAGAATTACGATTGTCGGCCTGCATCTTTTTTGTTTTGTTTGCGCTTTTGTGCTTTGTAACTTTTTGGTGAGGATTGGTATGGCTGTGGGGAGGAGGAGGCCATACGTAGAACTTGGGGGTATATTTAAATCATTTTAAATATGCCCCTGAGTTCTACACTGCAGGTTGCAACAATTTGTAATCACCAATCAAATTCTCTCAAGGGCCAGTTCACACTTGGTGTGCTTTTGGTGGGGAGCGTTTCTGCTCTTTGCTGATAGCCGGTATTCAGCAAAGCACTGTGGTAAATCCTTGCAGTGCCTGAAGTGTGCTTATATCGCAAAGGTGCACTGCATGCAACATTTCAGTGGCAGTTAGAGTGCCGTTCTCATTCTGTGGAATGAGACTAGAAAAACGTAATCACTGCAACATGGAGCCACAGTTGCTTGGTAAAAATGCAATCACACTCCATAGGCGATTGCGATTTGCCTTTTGCGATCCCAATGTTGAACCAGGCCTAAAGGGAACCAGATGGATCCCAATTATTTATCAGGTGGTCATCGTGTTTCCAGACTTTTCACTTGGGGGTTTAAGATTGGTACCCATGATGACCACCTATTTATTTTTTCCTTCACCAAAACCGCCATCCCCAATACCTCTCACACTCCCTTCTCCCAACCCGCCCTAAGAGTCTACCTTGCCACGGTGGGCCGGCTTACAATCCTATTGGCCAAAATGTGATTTACTTTTAGCCAATTGGATTAGCCAAAGTACTCTGCCAAAAAATAATATGATAAAACTATCTTAGAGGGAGATCAACTAATTAGGGACCTCTTGTATTAGGCATGTTTATATTCAAAAAGTGTATCATTCCCATTTTGCAATAGCAACAGCAAGGCCATGAACATGTAAATTACATTGCCGGGTTT
Organism: Hyperolius riggenbachi; assembly: GCF_040937935.1. NCBI lineage: Eukaryota > Metazoa > Chordata > Amphibia > Anura > Hyperoliidae > Hyperolius > Hyperolius riggenbachi. The sequence goes on from NC_090656.1 coordinate 139,459,667, forward strand.
TTGCTAGTGCAATTGGTATTTTCCAGAATTACGATTGTCGGCCTGCATCTTTTTTGTTTTGTTTGCGCTTTTGTGCTTTGTAACTTTTTGGTGAGGATTGGTATGGCTGTGGGGAGGAGGAGGCCATAAGTAGAACTTGGGGGTATATTTAAATCATTTTAAATATGCCCCTGAGTTCTACACTGCAGGTTGCAACAATTTGTAATCACCAATCAAATTCTCTCAAGGGCCAGTTCACACTTGGTGTGCTTTTGGTGGGGAGCGTTTCTGCTCTTTGCTGAGAGCCGGTATTCAGCAAAGCACTGTGGTAAATCCTTGCAGTGCCTGAAGTGTGCTTATATCGCAAAGGTGCACTGTGTGCAACATTTCAGTGGCAGTTAGAGTGCCGTTCTCATTCTGTGGAATGAGACTAGAAAAACGTAATCACTGCAACATGGAGCCACAATTGCTTGGTAAAAATGCAATCACACTCCATAGGCGATTGCGATTTGCCTTTTGCGATCCCAATGTGTAACCAGGCCTAAAGGGAACCAGATGGATCCCAACTAATTATCAGGTGGTCATCGTGTTTCCAGACTTTTCACTTGGGGGTGTAAGAGTCGTACCCATGATGACCACCTATCCCCCTTATCCCTCTTCAAAACTGCCATCCCCAATACCTCTCACACTCCCTTCTCCCAACCCGCCCTAAGAGTCTACCTTGCCATGGTGGGCCGGCTTACAATCCTATTGGCCAAAATGTGATTTACTTTTAGCCAATTGGATTAGCCAAAGTACTCTGCCAAAAAATAATATAATAAAACTATCTTAGAGGGAGATCAACTAATTAGGGACCTCTTGTATTAGGCATGTTTATATTCAAAAAGTGTATCATTCCCATTTTGCAATAGTAACAGCAAGGCCATGAACATGTAAATTGTATTGCCGGGTTTTTGCTAGTGCAATTGGTATTTTCCAGAATTACGATTGTCGGCCTGCATCTTTTTTGTTTTGTTTGCGCTTTTGTGCTTTGTAACTTTTTGATGAGGATTGGTATGGCTGTGGGGAGGAGGAGGCCATAAGTAGAACTTGGGGGTATATTTAAATCATTTTAAATATGCCCCTGAGTTCTACACTGCAGGTTGCAACAATTTGTAATCACCAATCAAATTCTCTCAAGGGCCAGTTCACACTTGGTGTGCTTTTGGTGGGGAGCGTTTCTGCTCTTTGCTGATAGCCGGTATTCAGCAAAGCACTGTGGTAAATCCTTGCAGTGCCTGAAGTGTGCTTATATCGCAAAGGTGCACTGCATGCAACATTTCAGTGGCAGTTAGAGTGCCGTTCTCATTCTGTGGAATGAGACTAGAAAAACGTAATCACTGCAACATGGAGCCACAGTTGCTTGGTAAAAATGCAATCACACTCCATAGGCGATTGCGATTTGCCTTTTGCGATCCCAATGTTGAACCAGGCCTAAAGGGAACCAGATGGATCCCAATTATTTATCAGGTGGTCATCGTGTTTCCAGACTTTTCACTTGGGGGTTTAAGATTGGTACCCATGATGACCACCTGTTTATTTTTTCCTTCACCAAAACCGCCATCCCCAATACCTCTCACACTCCCTTCTCCCAACCCGCCCTAAGAGTCTACCTTGCCACGGTGGGCCGGCTTACAATCCTATTGGCCAAAATGTGATTTACTTTTAGCCAATTGGATTAGCCAAAGTACTCTGCCAAAAAATAATATGATAAAACTATCTTAGAGGGAGATCAACTAATTAGGGACCTCTTGTATTAGGCATGTTTATATTCAAAAAGTGTATCATTCCCATTTTGCAATAGCAACAGCAAGGCCATGAACATGTAAATTACATTGCCGGGTTTTTGCTAGTGCAATTGGTATTTTCCAGAATTACGATTGTCGGCCTGCATCTTTTTTGTTTTGTTTGCGCTTTTGTGCTTTGTAACTTTTTGATGAGGATTGGTATGGCTGTGGGGAGGAGGAGGCCATAAGTAGAACTTGGGGGTATATTTAAATCATTTTAAATATGCCCCTGAGTTCTACACTGCAGGTTGCAACAATTTGTAATCACCAATCAAATTCTCTCAAGGGCCAGTTCACACTTGGTGTGCTTTTGGTGGGGAGCGTTTCTGCTCTTTGCTGATAGCCGGTATTCAGCAAAGCACTGTGGTAAATCCTTGCAGTGCCTGAAGTGTGCTTATATCGCAAAGGTGCACTGCATGCAACATTTCAGTGGCAGTTAGAGTGCCGTTCTCATTCTGTGGAATGAGACTAGAAAAACGTAATCACTGCAACATGGAGCCACAGTTGCTTGGTAAAAATGCAATCACACTCCATAGGCGATTGCGATTTGCCTTTTGCGATCCCAATGTTGAACCAGGCCTAAAGGGAACCAGATGGATCCCAATTATTTATCAGGTGGTCATCGTGTTTCCAGACTTTTCACTTGGGGGTTTAAGATTGGTACCCATGATGACCACCTATTTATTTTTTCCTTCACCAAAACCGCCATCCCCAATACCTCTCACACTCCCTTCTCCCAACCCGCCCTAAGAGTCTACCTTGCCACGGTGGGCCGGCTTACAATCCTATTGGCCAAAATGTGATTTACTTTTAGCCAATTGGATTAGCCAAAGTACTCTGCCAAAAAATAATATGATAAAACTATCTTAGAGGGAGATCAACTAATTAGGGACCTCTTGTATTAGGCATGTTTATATTCAAAAAGTGTATCATTCCCATTTTGCAATAGCAACAGCAAGGCCATGAACATGTAAATTACATTGCCGGGTTTTTGCTAGTGCAATTGGTATTTTCCAGAATTACGATTGTCGGCCTGCATCTTTTTTGTTTTGTTTGCGCTTTTGTGCTTTGTAACTTTTTGGTGAGGATTGGTATGGCTGTGGGGAGGAGGAGGCCATAAGTAGAACTTGGGGGTATATTTAAATCATTTTAAATATGCCCCTGAGTTCTACACTGCAGGTTGCAACAATTTGTAATCACCAATCAAATTCTCTCAAGGGCCAGTTCACACTTGGTGTGCTTTTGGTGGGGAGCGTTTCTGCTCTTTGCTGAGAGCCGGTATTCAGCAAAGCACTGTGGTAAATCCTTGCAGTGCCTGAAGTGTGCTTATATCGCAAAGGTGCACTGTGTGCAACATTTCAGTGGCAGTTAGAGTGCCGTTCTCATTCTGTGGAATGAGACTAGAAAAACGTAATCACTGCAACATGGAGCCACAATTGCTTGGTAAAAATGCAATCACACTCCATAGGCGATTGCGATTTGCCTTTTGCGATCCCAATGTGTAACCAGGCCTAAAGGGAACCAGATGGATCCCAACTAATTATCAGGTGGTCATCGTGTTTCCAGACTTTTCACTTGGGGGTGTAAGAGTCGTACCCATGATGACCACCTATCCCCCTTATCCCTCTTCAAAACTGCCATCCCCAATACCTCTCACACTCCCTTCTCCCAACCCGCCCTAAGAGTCTACCTTGCCATGGTGGGCCGGCTTACAATCCTATTGGCCAAAATGTGATTTACTTTTAGCCAATTGGATTAGCCAAAGTACTCTGCCAAAAAATAATATAATAAAACTATCTTAGAGGGAGATCAACTAATTAGGGACCTCTTGTATTAGGCATGTTTATATTCAAAAAGTGTATCATTCCCATTTTGCAATAGTAACAGCAAGGCCATGAACATGTAAATTGTATTGCCGGGTTTTTGCTAGTGCAATTGGTATTTTCCAGAATTACGATTGTCGGCCTGCATCTTTTTTGTTTTGTTTGCGCTTTTGTGCTTTGTAACTTTTTGATGAGGATTGGTATGGCTGTGGGGAGGAGGAGGCCATAAGTAGAACTTGGGGGTATATTTAAATCATTTTAAATATGCCCCTGAGTTCTACACTGCAGGTTTTAACAATTTGTAATCACCAATCAAATTCTCTCAAGGGCCAGTTCACACTTTGTGTGCTTTTGGTGGGGAGCGTTTCTGCTCTTTGCTGAGAGACGGTATTCAGCAAAGCACTGTGGTAAATCCTTGCAGTGCCTGAAGTGTGCTTATATCGCAAAGGTGCACTGTGTGCAACATTTCAGTGGCAGTTAGAGTGCCGTTCTCATTCTGTGGAATGAGAGTAGAAAAACGTAATCACTGCAACATGGAGCCACAATTGCTTGGAAAAATGCAATCACACTCCATAGGCGATTGCGATTTGCCTTGTGCGATCCCAATGTTGAACCAGGCCTAAAGGGAACCAGATGGATCCCAATTATTTATCAGGTGGTCATCGTGTTTCCAGACTTTTCACTTGGGGGTTTAAGATTGGTACCCATGATGACCACCTATTTATTTTTTCCTTCACCAAAACCGCCATCCCCAATACCTCTCACACTCCCTTCTCCCAACCCGCCCTAAGAGTCTACCTTGCCACGGTGGGCCGGCTTACAATCCTATTGGCCAAAATGTGATTTACTTTTAGCCAATTGGATTAGCCAAAGTACTCTGCCAAAAAATAATATGATAAAACTATCTTAGAGGGAGATCAACTAATTAGGGACCTCTTGTATTAGGCATGGTTATATCTAAAAAGTGTATCATGCCCATTTTGCAATAGCAACAGCAAGGCCATGAACATGTAAATTACATTGCCGGGTTTTTGCTAGTGCAATTGGTATTTTCCAGAATTACGATTGTCGGCCTGCATCTTTTTTGTTTTGTTTGCGCTTTTGTGCTTTGTAACTTTTTGGTGAGGATTGGTATGGCTGTGGGGAGGAGGAGGCCATAAGTAGAACTTGGGGGTATATTTAAATCATTTTAAATATGCCCCTGAGTTCTACACTGCAGGTTGCAACAATTTGTAATCACCAATCAAATTCTCTCAAGGGCCAGTTCACACTTGGTGTGCTTTTGGTGGGGAGCGTTTCTGCTCTTTGCTGAGAGCCGGTATTCAGCAAAGCACTGTGGTAAATCCTTGCAGTGCCTGAAGTGTGCTTATATCGCAAAGGTGCACTGTGTGCAACATTTCAGTGGCAGTTAGAGTGCCGTTCTCATTCTGTGGAATGAGACTAGAAAAACGTAATCACTGCAACATGGAGCCACAATTGCTTGGTAAAAATGCAATCTCACTCCATAGGCGATTGCGATTTGCCTTTTGCGATCCCAATGTTGAACCAGGCCTAAAGGGAACCAGATGGATCCCAACTAATTATCAGGTGGTCATCGTGTTTCCAGACTTTTCACTTGGGGGTGTAAGAGTCGTACCCATGATGACCACCTATCCCCCTTATCCCTCTTCAAAACTGCCATCCCCAATACCTCTCACACTCCCTTCTCCCAACCCGCCCTAAGAGTCTACCTTGCCATGGTGGGCCGGCTTACAATCCTATTGGCCAAAATGTGATTTACTTTTAGCCAATTGGATTAGCCAAAGTACTCTGCCAAAAAATAATATAATAAAACTATCTTAGAGGGAGATCAACTAATTAGGGACCTCTTGTATTAGGCATGTTTATATTCAAAAAGTGTATCATTCCCATTTTGCAATAGTAACAGCAAGGCCATGAACATGTAAATTGTATTGCCGGGTTTTTGCTAGTGCAATTGGTATTTTCCAGAATTACGATTGTCGGCCTGCATCTTTTTTGTTTTGTTTGCGCTTTTGTGCTTTGTAACTTTTTGGTGAGGATTGGTATGGCTGTGGGGAGGAGGAGGCCATAAGTAGAACTTGGGGGTATATTTAAATCATTTTAAATATGCCCCTGAGTTCTACACTGCAGGTTGCAACAATTTGTAATCACCAATCAAATTCTCTCAAGGGCCAGTTCACACTTGGTGTGCTTTTGGTGGGGAGTGTTTCTGCTCTTTGCTGATAGCTGGTATTCAGCAAAGCACTGTGGTAAATCCTTGCAGTGCCTGAAGCAAAGGTGCACTGTGTGCAACATTTCAGTGGCAGTTAGAGTGCCGTTCTCATTCTGTGGAGTGAGACTAGAAAAACGTAATCACTGCAACATGGAGCCACAATTGATGGTAAAAATGCAATCACACTCCATAGGCGATTGCGATTTGCCTTTTGCGATCCCAATGTTGAACCAGGCCTAAAGGGAACCAGATAGATCCCAATTATTTATCAGGTGGTCATCGTGTTTCCAGACTTTTCACTTGGGGGTTTAAGAGTGGTACCCATGATGACCACCTATTTATTTTTTCCTTCAACAAAACCGCCATCCCCAATACCTCTCACACTCCCTTCTCCCAACCCGCCCTAAGAGTCTACCTTGCCATGGTGGGCCGGCTTACAATCCTATTGGCCAAAATGTGATTTACTTTTAGCCAATTGGATTAGCCAAAGTACTCTGCCAAAAAATAATATAATAAAACTATCTTAGAGGGAGATCAACTAATTAGGGACCTCTTGTATTAGGCATGTTTATATTCAAAAAGTGTATCATGCCCATTTTGCAATAGCAACAGCAAGGCCATGAACATGTAAATTACATTGCCGGGTTTTTGCTAGTGCAATTGGTATTTTCCAGAATTATGATTGTCGGCCTGCATCTTTTTTGTTTTGTTTGCGCTTTTGTGCTTTGTAACTTTTTGGTGAGGATTGGTATGGCTGTGGGGAGGAGGAGGCAATAAGTAGAACTTGGGGGTATATTTAAATCATTTTAAATATGCCCCTGAGTTCTACACTGCAGGTTGCAACAATTTGTAATCACCAATCAAATTCTCTCAAGGGCCAGTTCACACTTGGTGTGCTTTTGGTGGGGAGCGTTTCTGCTCTTTGCTGATAGCCGGTATTCAGCAAAGCACTGTGGTAAATCCTTCCAGTGCCTGAAGTGTGCTTATATCGCAAAGGTGCACTGCGTGCAACATTTCAGTGGCAGTTAGAGTGCCGTTCTCATTCTGTGGAATGAGACTTGAAAAACGTAATCACTGCAACATGGAGCCACAATTGCTTGGTAAAAATGCAATCACACTCCATAGGCGATTGCGATTTGCCTTTTGCGATCCCAATGTTGAACCAGGCCTAAAGGGAACCAGATGGATCCCAACTAATTATCAGGTGGTCATCGTGTTTCCAGACTTTTCACTTGGGGGTGTAGGAGTGGTACCCATGATGACCACCTATCCCCCTTATCCCTCTTTAAAACTGCCATCCCCAATACCCCTCACACTCCCTTCCCCCAACCCGCCCTAAGAGTCTACCTTGCCATGGTGGGCCAGCTTACAATCCTATTGGCCAAAATGTGATTTAGTTATAGCCAATTGGATTAGCCAAAGTACTCTACCAAAAAAGAATATAATAAACTATCTTAGAGGGAGATCAATTAATTAGGGACATCTTGTATTAGGCACCAATCTAATTCTCTCAAGGGCCAGTTCACACTTGGTGTGCTTTTGGTGGGGAGCGTTTCTGCTCTTTGCTGATAGCTAGTATTCAGCAAAGCACTGTGGTAAATCCTTGCAGTGCCTGAAGTGTGCTGATATCGCAAAGGTGCACTGCGTGCAACATTTCAGTGGCAGTTAGAGTGCCGTTCTCATTCTGTGGAATGAGACTCGAAAAACGTAATCACTGCAACATGGAGCCACAATTGCTTGGTAAAAATGCAATCACACTCCATAGGCGATTGCGATTTGCCTTTTGCAATCCCAATGTTGAACCAGGCCTAAAGGGAACCAGATGGATCCCACTTATTTATCAGGTGGTCATCGTGTTTCCAGACTTTTCACTTGGGGGTGTAGGAGTGGTACCCATGATGACCACCTATCCCCCTTATCCCTCTTCAAAACCGCCATCCCCAATACCTCTCACACTCCCTTCCCCCAACCCGCCCTAAGAGTCTACCTTGCCATGGTGGACCGGCTTACAATTCTATTGGCCAAAATGTGATTTACTTTTAGCCAATTGGATTAGCTAAAGTACTCTGCCAAAAAAGAATATAATAAACTATCTTAGAGGGAGATCAACTAATTAGGGACCTCTTGTATTAGGCATGTTTATATTCAAAAAGTGTATCATTCCCATTTTGCAATAGTAACAGCAAGGCCATGAACATGTAAATTGTATTGCCGGGTTTTTGCTAGTGCAATTGGTATTTTCCAGAATTACGATTGTCGGCCTGCATCTTTTTTGTTTTGTTTGCGCTTTTGTGCTTTGTAACTTTTTGATGAGGATTGGTATGGCTGTGGGGAGGAGGAGGCCATAAGTAGAACTTGGGGGTATATTTAAATCATTTTAAATATGCCCCTAAGTTCTACACTGCAGGTTGTAACAATTTGTAATCACCAATCAAATTCTCTCAAGGGCCAGTTCACACTTTGTGTGCTTTTGGTGGGGAGCGTTTCTGCTCTTTGCTGAGAGCCGGTATTCAGCAAAGCACTGTGGTAAATCCTTGCAGTGCCTGAAGTGTGCTTATATCGCAAAGGTGCACTGTGTGCAACATTTCAGTGGCAGTTAGAGTGCCGTTCTCATTCTGTGGAATGAGACTAGAAAAGCGTAATCACTGCAACATGGAGCCACAATTGCTTGGTAAAAATGCAATCACACTCCATAGGCGATTGCGATTTGCCTTTTGCGATCCCAATGTTGAACCAGGCCTAAAGGGAACCAGATGGATCCCAACTAATTATCAGGTGGTCATCGTGTTTCCAGACTTTTCACTTGGGGGTGTAAGAGTGGTACCCATGATGACCACCTATCCCCCTTATCCCTCTTCAAAACTGCCATCCCCAATACCTCTCACACTCCCTTCTCCCAACCCGCCCTAAGAGTCTACCTTGCCATGGTGGGCCGGCTTACAATCCTATTGGCCAAAATGTGATTTACTTTTAGCCAATTGGATTAGCCAAAGTACTCTGCCAAAAAATAATATAATAAAACTATCTTAGAGGGAGATCAACTAATTAGGGACCTCTTGTATTAGGCATGTTTATATTCAAAAAGTGTATCATGCCCATTTTGCAATAGTAACAGCAAGGCCATGAACATGTAAATTGTATTGCCGGGTTTTTGCTAGTGCAATTGGTATTTTCCAGAATTACGATTGTCGGCCTGCATCTTTTTTGTTTTGTTTGCGCTTTTGTGCTTTGTAACTTTTTGGTGAGGATTGGTATGGCTGTGGGGAGGAGGAGGCCATAAGTAGAACTTGGGGGTATATTTAAATCATTTTAAATATGCCCCTGAGTTCTACACTGCAGGTTGCAACAATTTGTAATCACCAATCAAATTCTCTCAAGGGCCAGTTCACACTTGGTGTGCTTTTGGTGGGGAGCGTTTCTGCTCTTTGCTGATAGCCGGTATTCAGCAAAGCACTGTGGTAAATCCTTGCAGTGCCTGAAGTGTGCTTATATCGCAAAGGTGCACTGTGTGCAACATTTCAGTGGCAGTTAGAGTGCCGTTCTCATTTTGTGGAATGAGAGTAGAAAAACGTAATCACTGCAACATGGAGCCACAATTGCTTGGTAAAAATGCAATCACACTCCATAGGCGATTGCGATTTGCCTTGTGCGATCCCAATGTTGAACCAGGCCTAAAGGGAACCAGATGGATCCCAATTATTTATCAGGTGGTCATCGTGTTTCCAGACTTTTCACTTGGGGGTTTAAGATTGGTACCCATGATGACCACCTATTTATTTTTTCCTTCACCAAAACCGCCATCCCCAATACCTCTCACACTCCCTTCTCCCAACCCGCCCTAAGAGTCTACCTTGCCACGGTGGGCCGGCTTACAATCCTATTGGCCAAAATGTGATTTACTTTTAGCCAATTGGATTAGCCAAAGTACTCTGCCAAAAAATAATATGATAAAACTATCTTAGAGGGAGATCAACTAATTAGGGACCTCTTGTATTAGGCATGGTTATATCTAAAAAGTGTATCATGCCCATTTTGCAATAGCAACAGCAAGGCCATGAACATGTAAATTACATTGCCGGGTTTTTGCTAGTGCAATTGGTATTTTCCAGAATTACGATTGTCGGCCTGCATCTTTTTTGTTTTGTTTGCGCTTTTGTGCTTTGTAACTTTTTGGTGAGGATTGGTATGGCTGTGGGGAGGAGGAGGCCATAAGTAGAACTTGGGGGTATATTTAAATCATTTTAAATATGCCCCTGAGTTCTACACTGCAGGTTGCAACAATTTGTAATCACCAATCAAATTCTCTCAAGGGCCAGTTCACACTTGGTGTGCTTTTGGTGGGGAGCGTTTCTGCTCTTTGCTGATAGCCGGTATTCAGCAAAGCACTGTGGTAAATCCTTGCAGTGCCTGAAGTGTGCTTATATCGCAAAGGTGCACTGCGTGCAACATTTCAGTGGCAGTTAGAGTGCCGTTCTCATTCTGTGGAATGAGACTCGAAAAACATAATCACTGCAACATGGAGCCACAATTGTTTGGTAAAAATGCAATCACACTCCATAGGCGATTGCGATTTGCCTTTTGCGATCCCAATGTTGAACCAGGCCTAAAGGGAACCAGATGGATCCCAATTATTTATCAGGTGGTCATCGTGTTTCCAGACTTTTCACTTGGGGGTGTAGGAGTGGTACCCATGATGACCACCTATCCCCCTTATCCCTCTTCAAAACCGCCATCCCCAATACCTCTCACACTCCCTTCCCCCAACCCGCCCTAAGAGTCTACCTTGCCATGGTGGACCGGCTTACAATCCTATTGGCCAAAATGTGATTTACTTTTAGCCAATTGGATTAGCTAAAGTACTCTGCCAAAAAAGAATATAATAAACTATCTTAGAGGGAGATCAACTAATTAGGGACCTCTTGTATTAGGCACCAATCAAATTCTCTCCAGGGCCAGTTCACACTTGGTGTGCTTTTGGTAGGGAGCGTTTCTGCTCTTTGCTGATAGCCGGTATTCAGCAAAGCACTGTGGTAAATCCTTGCAGTGCCTGAAGTGTGCTTATATCGCAAAGGTGCACTGCATGCAACATTTCAGTGGCAGTTAGAGTGCCATTCTCATTCTGTGGAATGAGACTAGAAAAACGTAATCACTGCAACATGGAGCCACAATTGCTTGGTAAAAATGCAATCACACTCCATAGGCGATTGCGATTTGCCTTTTGCGATCCCAATGTTGAACCAGGCCTAAAGGGAACCAGATGGATCCCAATTATTTATCAGGTGGTCATCGTGTTTCCAGACTTTTCACTTGGGGGTTTAAGAGTGGTACCCATGATGACCACCTATTTATTTTTTCCTTCACCAAAACCGCCATCCCCAATACCTCTCACACTCCCTTCTCCCAACCCGCCCTAAGAGTCTACCTTGCCATGGTGGGCCGGCTTACAATCCTATTGGCCAAAATGTGATTTACTTTTAGCCAATTGGATTAGCCAAAGTACTCTGCCAAAAAATAATATAATAAAACTATCTTAGAGGGAGATCAACTAATTAGGGACCTCTTGTATTAGGCATGTTTATATTCAAAAAGTGTATCATGCCCATTTTGCAATAGCAACAGCAAGGCCATGAACATGTAAATTACATTGCCGGGTTTTTGCTAGTGCAATTGGTATTTTCCAGAATTACGATTGTCGGCCTGCATCTTTTTTGTTTTGTTTGCGCTTTTGTGCTTTGTAACTTTTTGGTGAGGATTGGTATGGCTGTGGGGAGGAGGAGGCCATAAGTAGAACTTGGGGGTATATTTAAATCATTTTAAATATGCCCCTGAGTTCTACACTGCAGGTTGCAACAATTTGTAATCACCAATCAAATTCTCTCAAGGGCCAGTTCACACTTGGTGTGCTTTTGGTGGGGAGCGTTTCTGCTCTTTGCTGATAGCCGGTATTCAGCAAAGCACTGTGGTAAATCCTTGCAGTGCCTGAAGTGTGCTTATATCGCAAAGGTGCACTGCGTGCAACATTTCAGTGGCAGTTAGAGTGCCGTTCTCATTCTGTGGAATGAGACTTGAAAAACGTAATCACTGCAACATGGAGCCACAATTGCTTGGTAAAAATGCAATCACACTCCATAGGCGATTGCGATTTGCCTTTTGCGATCCCAATGTTGAACCAGGCCTAAAAGGAACCAGATGGATCCCAATTATTTATCAGGTGGTCATCGTGTTTCCAGACTTTTCACTTGGGGGTGTAGGAGTGGTACCCATGATGACCACCTATCCCCCTTGTCCCTCTTCAAAACCGCCATCCCCAATACCTCTCACACTCCCTTCCCCCAACCCGCCCTAAGAGTCTACCTTGCCATGGTGGACCGGCTTACAATCCTATTGGCCAAAATGTGATTTACTTTTAGCCAATTGGATTAGCTAAAGTACTCTGCCAAAAAAGAATATAATAAACTATTTTAGAGGGAGATCAACTAATTAGGGACCTCTTGTATTAGGCACCAATCATACTCTCTCCAGGGCCAGTTCACACTTGGTGTGCTTTTGGTGGGGAGTGTTTCTGCTCTTTGCTGATAGCTGGTATTCAGCAAAGCACTGTGGTAAATCCTTGCAGTGCCTGAAGCAAAGGTGCACTGTGTGCAACATTTCAGTGGCAGTTAGAGTGCCGTTCTCATTCTGTGGAGTGAGACTAGAAAAACGTAATCACTGCAACATGGAGCCACAATTGATGGTAAAAATGCAATCACACTCCATAGGCGATTGCGATTTGCCTTTTGCGATCCCAATGTTGAACCAGGCCTAAAGGGAACCCGATAGATCCCAATTATTTATCAGGTGGTCATCGTGTTTCCAGACTTTTCACTTGGGGGTTTAAGAGTGGTACCCATGATGACCACCTATTTATTTTTTCCTTCAACAAAACCGCCATCCCCAATACCTCTCACACTCCCTTCTCCCAACCCGCCCTAAGAGTCTACCTTGCCATGGTGGGCCGGCTTACAATCCTATTGGCCAAAATGTGATTTACTTTTAGCCAATTGGATTAGCCAAAGTACTCTGCCAAAAAATAATATAATAAAACTATCTTAGAGGGAGATCAACTAATTAGGGACCTCTTGTATTAGGCATGTTTATATTCAAAAAGTGTATCATGCCCATTTTGCAATAGCAACAGCAAGGCCATGAACATGTAAATTACATTGCCGGGTTTTTGCTAGTGCAATTGGTATTTTCCAGAATTATGATTGTCGGCCTGCATCTTTTTTGTTTTGTTTGCGCTTTTGTGCTTTGTAACTTTTTGGTGAGGATTGGTATGGCTGTGGGGAGGAGGAGGCAATAAGTAGAACTTGGGGGTATATTTAAATCATTTTAAATATGCCCCTGAGTTCTACACTGCAGGTTGCAACAATTTGTAATCACCAATCAAATTCTCTCAAGGGCCAGTTCACACTTGGTGTGCTTTTGGTGGGGAGCGTTTCTGCTCTTTGCTGATAGCCGGTATTCAGCAAAGCACTGTGGTAAATCCTTCCAGTGCCTGAAGTGTGCTTATATCGCAAAGGTGCACTGCGTGCAACATTTCAGTGGCAGTTAGAGTGCCGTTCTCATTCTGTGGAATGAGACTTGAAAAACGTAATCACTGCAACATGGAGCCACAATTGCTTGGTAAAAATGCAATCACACTCCATAGGCGATTGCGATTTGCCTTTTGCGATCCCAATGTTGAACCAGGCCTAAAGGGAACCAGATGGATCCCAACTAATTATCAGGTGGTCATCGTGTTTCCAGACTTTTCACTTGGGGGTGTAGGAGTGGTACCCATGATGACCACCTATCCCCCTTATCCCTCTTTAAAACTGCCATCCCCAATACCTCTCACACTCCCTTCCCCCAACCCGCCCTAAGAGTCTACCTTGCCATGGTGGGCCAGCTTACAATCCTATTGGCCAAAATGTGATTTAGTTATAGCCAATTGGATTAGCCAAAGTACTCTACCAAAAAAGAATATAATAAACTATCTTAGAGGGAGATCAATTAATTAGGGACATCTTGTATTAGGCACCAATCTAATTCTCTCAAGGGCCAGTTCACACTTGGTGTGCTTTTGGTGGGGAGCGTTTCTGCTCTTTGCTGATAGCTAGTATTCAGCAAAGCACTGTGGTAAATCCTTGCAGTGCCTGAAGTGTGCTGATATCGCAAAGGTGCACTGCGTGCAACATTTCAGTGGCAGTTAGAGTGCCGTTCTCATTCTGTGGAATGAGACTCGAAAAACGTAATCACTGCAACATGGAGCCACAATTGCTTGGTAAAAATGCAATCACACTCCATAGGCGATTGCGATTTGCCTTTTGCAATCCCAATGTTGAACCAGGCCTAAAGGGAACCAGATGGATCCCACTTATTTATCAGGTGGTCATCGTGTTTCCAGACTTTTCACTTGGGGGTGTAGGAGTGGTACCCATGATGACCACCTATCCCCCTTATCCCTCTTCAAAACCGCCATCCCCAATACCTCTCACACTCCCTTCCCCCAACCCGCCCTAAGAGTCTACCTTGCCATGGTGGACCGGCTTACAATTCTATTGGCCAAAATGTGATTTACTTTTAGCCAATTGGATTAGCTAAAGTACTCTGCCAAAAAAGAATATAATAAACTATCTTAGAGGGAGATCAACTAATTAGGGACCTCTTGTATTAGGCATGTTTATATTCAAAAAGTGTATCATGCCCATTTTGCAATAGCAACAGCAAGGCCATGAACATGTAAATTGTATTGCCGGGTTTTTGCTAGTGCAATTGGTATTTTCCAGAATTACGATTGTCGGCCTGCATCTTTTTTGTTTTGTTTGCGCTTTTGTGCTTTGTAACTTTTTGGTGAGGATTGGTATGGCTGTGGGGAGGAGGAGGCCATAAGTAGAACTTGGGGGTATATTTAAATCATTTTAAATATGCCCCTGAGTTCTACACTGCAGGTTGCAACAATTTGTAATCACCAATCAAATTCTCTCAAGGGCCAGTTCACACTTGGTGTGCTTTTGGTGGGGAGCGTTTCTGCTCTTTGCTGATAGCCGGTATTCAGCAAAGCACTGTGGTAAATCCTTGCAGTGCCTGAAGTGTGCTTATATCGCAAAGGTGCACTGTGTGCAACATTTCAGTGGCAGTTAGAGTGCCGTTCTCATTCTGTGGAATGAGACTAGAAAAACGTAATCACTGCAACATGGAGCCACAATTACTTGGTAAAAATGCAATCACACTCCATAGGCGATTGCGATTTGCCTTTTGCGATCCCAATGTTGAACCAGGCCTAAAGGGAACCAGATGGATCCCAATTATTTATCAGGTGGTCATCGTGTTTCCAGACTTTTCACTTGGGGGTGTAGGAGTGGTACCCATGATGACCACCTATCCCCCTTGTCCCTCTTCAAAACCGCCATCCCCAATACCTCTCACACTCCCTTCCCCCAACCCGCCCTAAGAGTCTACCTTGCCATGGTGGACCGGCTTACAATCCTATTGGCCAAAATGTGATTTACTTTTAGCCAATTGGATTAGCTAAAGTACTCTGCCAAAAAAGAATATAATAAACTATTTTAGAGGGAGATCAACTAATTAGGGACCTCTTGTATTAGGCACCAATCATACTCTCTCCAGGGCCAGTTCACACTTGGTGTGCTTTTGGTGGGGAGTGTTTCTGCTCTTTGCTGATAGCCGGTATTCAGCAAAGCACTGTGGTAAATCCTTGCAGTGCCTGAAGTGTGCTTATATCGCAAAGGTGCACTGTGTGCAACATTTCAGTGGCAGTTAGAGTGCCGTTCTCATTCTGTGGAATGAGACTAGAAAAACGTAATCACTGCAACATGGAGCCACAATTGATGGTAAAAATGCAATCACACTCCATAGGCGATTGCGATTTGCCTTTTGCGATCCCAATGTTGAACCAGGCCTAAAGGGAACCAGATGGATCCCAATTATTTATCAGGTGGTCATCGTGTTTCCAGACTTTTCACTTGGGGGTTTAAGAGTGGTACCCATGATGACCACCTATTTATTTTTTCCTTCAACAAAACCGCCATCCCCAATACCTCTCACACTCCCTTCTCCCAACCCGCCCTAAGAGTCTACCTTGCCATGGTGGGCCGGCTTACAATCCTATTGGCCAAAATGTGATTTACTTTTAGCCAATTGGATTAGCCAAAGTACTCTGCCAAAAAATAATATAATAAAACTATCTTAGAGGGAGATCAACTAATTAGGGACCTCTTGTATTAGGCATGTTTATATTCAAAAAGTGTATCATGCCCATTTTGCAATAGCAACAGCAAGGCCATGAACATGTAAATTACATTGCCGGGTTTTTGCTAGTGCAATTGGTATTTTCCAGAATTATGATTGTCGGCCTGCATCTTTTTTGTTTTGTTTGCGCTTTTGTGCTTTGTAACTTTTTGGTGAGGATTGGTATGGCTGTGGGGAGGAGGAGGCCATAAGTAGAACTTGGGGGTATATTTAAATCATTTTAAATATGCCCCTGAGTTCTACACTGCAGGTTGCAACAATTTGTAATCACCAATCAAATTCTCTCAAGGGCCAGTTCACACTTGGTGTGCTTTTGGTGGGGAGCGTTTCTGCTCTTTGCTGATAGCCGGTATTCAGCAAAGCACTGTGGTAAATCCTTGCAGTGCCTGAAGTGTGCTTATATCGCAAAGGTGCACTGCGTGCAACATTTCAGTGGCAGTTAGAGTGCCGTTCTCATTCTGTGGAATGAGACTCGAAAAACATAATCACTGCAACATGGAGCCACAATTGTTTGGTAATAATGCAATCACACTCCATAGGCGATTGCGATTTGCCTTTTGCGATCCCAATGTTGAACCAGGCCTAAAGGGAACCAGCTGGATCCCAATTATTTATCAGGTGGTCATTGTGTTTCCAGACTTTTCACTTGGGGGTGTAGGAGTGGTACACATGATGACCACCTATCCCCCTTATCCCTCTTCAAAACCGCCATCCCCAATACCTCTCACACTCCCTTCCCCCAACCCGCCCTAAGAGTCTACCTTGCCATGGTGGACCGGCTTACAATCCTGTTGGCCAAAATGTGATTTACTTTTAGCCAATTGGATTAGCTAAAGTACTCTGCCAAAAAAGAATATAATTAACTATCTTAGAGGGAGATCAACTAATTAGGGACCTCTTGTATTAGGCACCAATCATATTCTCTCCAGGGCCAGTTCACACTTGGTGTGCTTTTGGTGGGGAGCGTTTCTGCCCTTTGCTGATAGCCGGTATTCAGCAAAGCACTGTGGTAAATCCTTGCAGTGCCTGAAGTGTGCCTATATCGCAAAGGTGCACTGCGTGCAACATTTCAGTGGCAGTTAGAGTGCCGTTCTCATTCTGTGGAATGAGACTAGAAAAACGTAATCACTGCAACATGGAGCCACAATTGCTTGGTAAAAATGCAATCACACTCCATAGGCGATTGCGATTTGCCTTTTGCGATCCCAATGTTGAACCAGGCCTAAAGGGAACCAGATGGATCCCAATTATTTATCAGGTGGTCATCGTGTTTCCTGACTTTTCACTTGGGGGTTTAAGAGTGGTACCCATGATGACCACCTATTTTTTTTTCCTTCACCAAAACCGCCATCCCCAATACCTTTCACACTCCCTTCTCCCAACCCGCCCTAAGAGTCTACCTTGCCATGGTGGGCCGGCTTACAATCCTATTGGCCAAAATGTGATTTACTTTTAGCCAATTGGATTAGCCAAAGTACTCTGCCAAAAAATAATATAATAAAACTATCTTAGAGGGAGATCAACTAATTAAGGACCTCTTGTATTAGGCATGGTTATATTCAAAAAGTGTATCATGCCCATTTTGCAATAGCAACAGCAAGGCCATGAACATGTAAATTACATTGCCGGGTTTTTGCTAGTGCAATTGGTATTTTCCAGAATTACGATTGTCGGCCTGCATCTTTTTTGTTTTGTTTGCGCTTTTGTGCTTTGTAACTTTTTGGTGAGGATTGGTATGGCTGTGGGGAGGAGGAGGCCATAAGTAGAACTTGGGGGTATATTTAAATCATTTTAAATATGCCCCTGAGTTCTACACTGCAGGTTGCAACAATTTGTAATCACCAATCAAATTCTCTCAAGGGCCAGTTCACACTTGGTGTGCTTTTGGTGGGGAGCGTTTCTGCTCTTTGCTGAGAGCCGGTATTCAGCAAAGCACTGTGGTAAATCCTTGCAGTGCCTGAAGTGTGCTTATATCGCAAAGGTGCACTGTGTGCAACATTTCAGTGGCAGTTAGAGTGCCGTTCTCATTCTGTGGAATGAGACTAGAAAAACGTAATCACTGCAACATGGAGCCACAATTGCTTGGTAAAAATGCAATCACACTCCATAGGCGATTGCGATTTGCCTTTTGCGATCCCAATGTTGAACCAGGCCTAAAGGGAACCAGATGGATCCCAATTATTTATCAGGTGGTCATCGTGTTTCCAGACTTTTCACTTGGGGGTTTAAGATTGGTACCCATGATGACCACCTATTTATTTTTTCCTTCACCAAAACCGCCATCCCCAATACCTCTCACACTCCCTTCTCCCAACCCGCCCTAAGAGTCTACCTTGCCATGGTGGGCCGGTTTACAATCCTATTGGCCAAAATGTGATTTACTTTTAGCCAATTGGATTAGCCAAAGTACTCTGCCAAAAAATAATATAATCAGAATCAGAATCAGAATCAATTTATTTTCGCCAAGTATGTTTGCACCTACAAGGAATTTGTCTTGGCAGTTGCTTAACAAACACAAACAAAAAACAATACAAGGACAGACAGTGTGAATATTACAAGTTAAGGACATTATAAGTATAGTGGCAGTAAGCAATGTGAGAATTGTTCATGTTTAGTTCTGTGCTGATTACTTTCAGTCCTAGCAGCTCTAACGTGGTTCAGCATTAAGTATGGCTACCGCTTGAGGAAAAAAACTGTTCCTGTGTCTGGAGGTTTTGGTAGCGATTGACCGGAATCTTACTCCTGAAGGCATGCGCTGGAAGATGGAGTGAGCTGGGTGAGAGGGGTCAGAGGCAATTTTGGTCGCTCTCTTTCTGCACCTGCTAGTGTAAAGATCCTGCAGGGAAGGTAAGCTACAGCCAATTATCCTTTCCGCTGATCGGATGATGCGCTGCAGCCTCCCCTTTTCTAATGCTGAGCAGGAGCTGAACCATACAGTCATGGATGATGTTATGGTGGATTCGATGATTGCAGTGTAGAACTGCACCATTAGCTTTTGAGGTAGGCCAAACCTTTTCAGCTGCCGCAGATGGTACATTCTCTGTTGTGCTTTCTTGACAATAGTGGCAGTGTTGTTGTCCCATTTTAAGTCGTTTGAGATCGTGGACCCAAGAAACTTGAATGACTCTACTTGGGTTATTGTGGATCCATTTATGGTTAAGGGGAGGTGCTGGGGGGGAGATCTCCTAAAGTCTATTATCATCTCCATGGTTTTGAGAGCATTTATTTCTAAGTTGTTGCTGCTGCACCAGGAGGAAAGCTGTCCCACCACATGCCTGTATGCAGACTCATCCCCGTTTTGAATGAGACCAACAACTGTTGTGTCGTCTGCAAACTTCAGAACCTTAACAGATGGATCTGTGGAGATGCAGTCATTGGTGTAAAGTGAGTACAGCAGTGGGGAAAGCACACAGCCCTGGGGTGCACCAGTACTGACTGTCAGAGAGCTTGATGTGAGTTTACCAAGTCTAACACGCTGTCTTCTGTCGGTTAAGAAGTCGGTTATCCATTTGCAGAGGGATTCAGGTATGTGTAGCTGGGAGAGCTTGCTGTGCAGCAGTGATGGAATTATGGTATTAAATGCAGAGCTGAAATCTATAAATAAAATCCTGGTGTAGGTTCCTGGGTTATCTAAATGCTGTAGTACATAATGCATACACATGTTCACGGCATCGTCTGCGGATCTGTTAGGTCTGTAGGCAAATTGCAAAGAGTCCAGCAGGGGATCTGTGATGGATTTCAGATAAGTCATTATCAGTTTTTCAAATGCTTTCATGACCAGTGATGTCAGGGCAACAGGCCTGTAATCATTTAAACATGTAGGTTTTGTTTTTTTTGAATTGGTACAATAGTTGCGCATTTAAAACAGGCAGGAACAATTGAGAGTTCTAGAGATGCTTTGAATATGTCTGTAAATACAGGCGCTAATTGGTCGGCACAGAGATTCAAGCATTTCGCAGACACAGCGTCTGGTCCCATTGCTTTCCTGGTGTTTTGTTTTTTAAAGAGTCTATTTACATCTGATTGGCATATTGTTAGAGCATGCACATCTGGGGACAGGTTAGCAGATTGTGTCTGGCCTCCTGTGTTGTGTAGTTGCTGAGGCATTGCAGGGGGTGGAGACATTGGCTGGCAGGAAGAGTGTTCAGTTTGCCTGTGGCAGAGATGCAAATTGACTTGTTGTGTTTGGCTTTTGTTAGTAGTGTCAAACCTGCAATAAAATGTATTCAGTTCATCTGCAAGCTGCAGGTTATGTAGTGAGGGGGGAGGAGATTTCTTCCTGTAGCTGGTAATTTCATGTAGAGATTTCCATATTGTGGATGAGTCTGCGTTAGAAAAATTTTCCTCAAGTTTTTGAGAATCATCTTTTTTTGCGGCGGTAATGGCTCTCTGCAGTTTGTATTTCGCAGCTTTGTAGAGGACTTTATCGCCTGTACGATATGCCCTTTCTTTATCGAGGCGCAGCTTCCTAAGATGTGATGTGAACCAGGGTTTATCGTTATTGTACCTGGTGCACTTTTTGTGGGGATGCAGGACTCTTCACAAAAGGTAATATATGATGTCACAGCGTCAGTGTATTCATTTAGGTCACTGGAGGATTCTTTAAATAAATTCCAGTCAGTTAAATCAAAGCAGCTCTGCAGTTTTTCTACAGCTTCACTAGTCCATTTCTTAACTGTGGTCACTACAGGTTTGGCAGTTTTTAGTCTTTGGATGTATGTTGGGATAAGCTGTATAACAGCATGATCAGAGTTCCCCAAAGCTGCCCTGCTGACAGAGTGATACGAGTCCTTAGTCGTAGTGTAACAGTGATCAAGTGTCTTACCTTCTCTAGTTGCGCTTGTGGCATGTTGCCTGTATTTGGGGAGTTCTTTGGAAAGATTAGCACTGTTGAAATCCCCTAGTATGATAAAAAAAGAATCTGGGTACTCCCTTTCCACCTCAGTGATTTGATCTGCGAGATCTTGGAGCGCAGGCTGCATACATGTTTGTGGAGGGATGTACACAGCAGCCAAAATAAATGAAGAAAACTCACGGGGTGAATAATAGGGTTTGCAGTTTATGAAGAGTGTTTCCAGCCCAGCCGAGCATGTCCTCTTAATAACTGTAACATCCGTGCACCACCTATCATTAATATAGAAACAGAGTCCTCCACCTTTGGTTTTGCCAGAAGTAAGTGGGTCCCGGTCAGATCTGTAGAGTGTAAATCCATTAATCGGCAGAGCGTTGTCTGGAATAAGCTCAGATAGCCAAGTTTCTGTGAAGCAAATAGCCGCAGAGAGATAAAAGTCCTTCTTTGTTCTGATCAGTAGTTGAAGCTCATCTAGTTTGTTGCATATGGACCTGACATTAGAGAGTACGATTCCAGGTAGTGGAGAGCGCAGTCCTCTGCGTCGAAAGCGAGTCTGGATCCCGGAGCGTTTCCCTCTTCTTCTAAGCCTCACTGCCTGGTAAAACTATCTTAGAGGGAGATCAACTAATTAAGGACCTCTTGTATTAGGCATGGTTATATTCAAAAAGTGTATCATGCCCATTTTGCAATAGCAACAGCAAGGCCATGAACATGTAAATTACATTGCCGGGTTTTTGCTAGTGCAATTGGTATTTTCCAGAATTACGATTGTCGGCCTGCATCTTTTTTGTTTTGTTTGCGCTTTTGTGCTTTGTAACTTTTTGGTGAGGATTGGTATGGCTGTGGGGAGGAGGAGGCCATAAGTAGAACTTGGGGGTATATTTAAATCATTTTAAATATGCCCCTGAGTTCTACACTGCAGGTTGCAACAATTTGTAATCACCAATCAAATTCTCTCAAGGGCCAGTTCACACTTCGTGTGCTTTTGGTGGGGAGCGTTTCTGCTCTTTGCTGAGAGCCGGTATTCAGCAAAGCACTGTGGTAAATCCTTGCAGTGCCTGAAGTGTGCTTATATCGCAACGGTGCACTGCGTGCAATATTTCAGTGGCAGTTAGAGTGCCGTTCTCATTCTGTGGAATGAGACTTGAAAAACGTAATCACTGCAACATGGAGCCACAATTGCTTGGTAAAAATGCAATCACACTCCATAGGCGATTGCGATTTGCCTTTTGCGATCCCAATGTTGAACCAGGCCTAAAGGGAACCAGATGGATCCCAACTAATTATCAGGTGGTCATCGTGTTTCCAGACTTTTCACTTGGGGGTGTAGGAGTGGTACCCATGATGACCACCTATCCCCCTTATCCCTCTTCAACACTGCCATCCCCAATACCTCTCACACTCCCTTCCCCCAACCCGCCCTAAGAGTCTACCTTGCCATGGTGGGCCAGCTTACAATCCTATTGGCCAAAATGTGATTTAGTTATAGCCAATTGGATTAGCCAAAGTACTCTACCAAAAAAGAATATAATAAACTATCTTAGAGGGAGATCAATTAATTAGGGACATCTTGTATTAGGCACCAATCTAATTCTCTCAAGGGCCAGTTCACACTTGGTGTGCTTTTGGTGGGGAGCGTTTCTGCTCTTTGCTGATAGCTAGTATTCAGCAAAGCACTGTGGTAAATCCTTGCAGTGCCTGAAGTGTGCTGATATCGCAAAGGTGCACTGCGTGCAACATTTCAGTGGCAGTTAGAGTGCCGTTCTCATTCTGTGGAATGAGACTCGAAAAACGTAATCACTGCAACATGGAGCCACAATTGCTTGGTAAAAATGCAATCACACTCCATAGGCGATTGCGATTTGCCTTTTGCGATCCCAATGTTGAACCAGGCCTAAAGGGAACCAGATGGATCCCAATTATTTATCAGGTGGTCATCGTGTTTCCAGACTTTTCACTTGGGGGTGTAGGAGTGGTACCCATGATGACCACCTATCCCCCTTATCCCTCTTCAAAACCGCCATCCCCAATACCTCTCACACTCCCTTCCCCCAACCCGCCCTAAGAGTCTACCTTGCCATGGTGGACCGGCTTACAATTCTATTGGCCAAAATGTGATTTACTTTTAGCCAATTGGATTAGCTAAAGTACTCTGCCAAAAAAGAATATAATAAACTATCTTAGAGGGAGATCAACTAATTAGGGACCTCTTGTATTAGGCACCAATCATATTCTCTCCAGGGCCAGTTCACACTTGGTGTGCTTTTGGTGGGGAGCGTTTCTGCCCTTTGCTGATAGCCGGTATTCAGCAAAGCACTGTGGTAAATCCTTGCAGTGCCTGAAGTGTGCCTATATCGCAAAGGTGCACTGCGTGCAACATTTCAGTGGCAGTTAGAGTGCCGTTCTCATTCTGTGGAATGAGACTAGAAAAACGTAATCACTGCAACATGGAGCCACAATTGCTTGGTAAAAATGCAATCACACTCCATAGGCGATTGCGATTTGCCTTTTGCGATCCCAATGTTGAACCAGGCCTAAAGGGAACCAGATGGATCCCAATTATTTATCAGGTGGTCATAATGTTTCCTGACTTTTCACTTGGGGGTTTAAGAGTGGTACCCATGATGACCACCTATTTTTTTTTTCCTTCACCAAAACCGCCATCCCCAATACCTTTCACACTCCCTTCTCCCAACCCGCCCTAAGAGTCTACCTTGCCATGGTGGGCCGGCTTACAATCCTATTGGCCAAAATGTGATTTACTTTTAGCCAATTGGATTAGCCAAAGTACTCTGCCAAAAAATAATATAATAAAACTATCTTAGAGGGAGATCAACTAATTAAGGACCTCTTGTATTAGGCATGGTTATATTCAAAAAGTGTATCATGCCCATTTTGCAATAGCAACAGCAAGGCCATGAACATGTAAATTACATTGCCGGGTTTTTGCTAGTGCAATTGGTATTTTCCAGAATTACGATTGTCGGCCTGCATCTTTTTTGTTTTGTTTGCGCTTTTGTGCTTTGTAACTTTTTGGTGAGGATTGGTATGGCTGTGGGGAGGAGGAGGCCATAAGTAGAACTTGGGGGTATATTTAAATCATTTTAAATATGCCCCTGAGTTCTACACTGCAGGTTGCAACAATTTGTAATCACCAATCAAATTCTCTCAAGGGCCAATTCACACTTGGTGTGCTTTTGGTGGGGAGCGTTTCTGCTCTTTGCTGAGAGCCGGTATTCAGCAAAGCACTGTGGTAAATCCTTGCAGTGCCTGAAGTGTGCTTATATCGCAAAGGTGCACTGTGTGCAACATTTCAGTGGCAGTTAGAGTGCCGTTCTCATTCTGTGGAATGAGACTAGAAAAGCGTAATCACTGCAACATGGAGCCACAATTGCTTGGTAAAAATGCAATCACACTCCATAGGCGATTGCGATTTGCCTTTTGCGATCCCAATGTTGAACCAGGCCTAAAGGGAACCAGATGGATCCCAACTAATTATCAGGTGGTCATCGTGTTTCCAGACTTTTCACTTGGGGGTGTAAGAGTGGTACCCATGATGACCACCTATCCCCCTTATCCCTCTTCAAAACTGCCATCCCCAATACCTCTCACACTCCCTTCCCCCAACCCGCCCTAAGAGTCTACCTTGCCATGGTGGGCCGGCTTACAATCCTATTGGCCAAAATGTGATTTACTTTTAGCCAATTGGATTAGCCAAAGTACTCTGCCAAAAAAGAATATAATAAACTATCTTAGAGGGAGATCAACTAATTAGGGACATCTTGTATTAGGCACCAATCAAATTCTCTCAAGGGCCAGTTCACACTTGGTGTGCTTTTGGTGGGGAGCGTTTCTGCTCTTTGCTGATAGCTAGTATTCAGCAAAGCACTGTGGTAAATCCTTGCAGTGCCTGAAGTGTGCTTATATCGCAACGGTGCACTGCGTGCTACATTTCAGTGGCAGTTAGAGTGCCGTTCTCATTCTGTGGAATGAGACTCGAAAAACGTAATCACTGCAACATGGAGCCACAATTGTTTGGTAAAAATGCAATCACACTCCATAGGCGATTGCGATTTGCCTTTTGCGATCCCAATGTTGAACCAGGCCTAAAGGGAACCAGATGGATCCCAATTATTTATCAGGTGGTCATCGTGTTTCCAGACTTTTCACTTGGGGGTGTAGGAGTGGTATCCATGATGACCACCTATCCCCCTTATCCCTCTTCAAAACCGCCATCCCCAATACCTCTCACACTCCCTTCCCCCAACCCGCCCTAAGAGTCTACCTTGCCATGGTGGACCGGCTTACAATCCTATTGGCCAAAATGTGATTTACTTTTAGCCAATTGGATTAGCTAAAGTACTCTGCCAAAAAAGATCATAATAAACTATCTTAGAGGGAGATCAACTAATTAGGGACATCTTGTATTAGGCACCAATCAAATTCTCTCAAGGGCCGGTTCACACTTGGTGTGCTTTTGGTGGGGAGCGTTTCTGCTCTTTGCTGATAGCCGGTATTCAGCAAAGCGCTGTGGTAAATCCTTGCAGTGCCTGAAGTGTGCTTATATCGCAAAGGTGCACTGCGTGCAACATTTCAGTGGCAGTTAGAGTGCCGTTCTCATTCTGTGGAATGAGACTAGAAAAACGTAATCACTGCAACATGGAGCCACAATTGCTTGGTAAAAATGCAATCACACTCCATAGGCGATTGGGATTTGCCTTTTGCGATCCCAATGTTGAACCAGGCCTAAGGGGAACCAGATGGATCCCAACTAATTATCAGGTGGTCATCGTGTTTCCAGACTTTTCACTTGGGGGTGTAAGAGTGGTACCCATGATGACCACCTATCCCCCTTATCCCTCTTCAAAACTGCCATCCCCAATACCTCTCACACTCCCTTCCCCCAACCCGCCCTAAGAGTCTACCTTGCCATGGTGGACCGGCTTACAATCCTATTGGCCAAAATGTGATTTACTTTTAGCCAATTGGATTAGCTAAAGTACTCTGCTAAAAAAGAATATAATAAACTATCTTAGAGGGAGATCAACTAATTAGGGACCTCTTGTATTAGGCACCAATCATATTCTCTCCAGGGCCAGTTCACACTTGGTGTGCTTTTGGTGGGGAGCGTTTCTGCTCTGTGCTGATAGCCGGTATTCAGCAAGGCACTGTGGTAAATCCTTGCAGTGCCTGAAGTGTGCTTATATCGCAAAGGTGCACTGCGTGCAACATTTCAGTGGCAGTTAGAGTGCCGTTCTCATTCTGTGGAATGAGACTAGAAAAACGTAATCACTGCAACATGGAGCCACAATTGCTTGGTAAAAATGCAATCACACTCCATAGGCGATTGCGATTTGCCTTTTGCGATCCCAATGTTGAACCAGGCCTAAAGGGAACCAGATGGATCCCAATTATTTATCAGGTGGTCATCGTGTTTCCAGACTTTTCACTTGGGGGTTTAAGAGTGGTACCCATGATGACCATCTATTTATTTTTTCCTTCACCAAAACCGCCATCCCCAATACCTCTCACACTCCCTTCTCCCAACCCGCCCTAAGAGTCTACCTTGCCATGGTGGGCCGGCTTACAATCCTATTGGCCAAAATGTGATTTACTTTTAGCCAATTGGATTAGCCAAAGTACTATGCCAAAAAATAATATAATAAAACTATCTTAGAGGGAGATCAACTAATTAGGGACCTCTTGTATTAGGCATGTTTATATTCAAAAAGTGTATCATGCCCATTTTGCAATAGCAACAGTAAGGCCATGAACATGTAAATTGTATTGCCGGGTTTTTGCTAGTGCAATTGGTATTTTCCAGAATTACGATTGTTGGCCTGCATCATTTTTGTTTTGTTTGCGCTTTTGTGCTTTGTAACTTTTTGGTGAGGATTGGTATGGCTGTGGGGAGGAGGAGGCCATAAGTAGAACTTGGGGTTATATTTAAATCATTTTAAATATGCCCCTGAGTTCTACACTGCAGGTTGCAACAATTTGTAATCACCAATCAAATTCTCTCAAGGGCCAGTTCACACTTGGTGTGCTTTTGGTGGGGAGCGTTTCTGCTCTTTGCTGATAGCCGGTATTCAGCAATGCACTGTGGTAAATCCTTGCAGTGCCTGAAGTGTGCTTATATCGCAACGGTGCACTGCGTGCAACATTTCAGTGGCAGTTAGAGTGCCGTTCTCATTCTGTGGAATGAGACTAGAAAAATGTAATCACTGCAACATGGAGCCACAATTGCTTGGTAAAAATGCAATCACACTCCATAGGCGATTGCGATTTGCCTTTTGCAATCCCAATGTTGAACCAGGCCTAAAGGGAACCAGATGGATCCCAATTATTTATCAGGTGGTCATCGTGTTTTCAGACTTTTCACTTGGGGGTTTAAGAGTGGTACCCATGATGACCACCTATTTATTTTTTCCTTCACCAAAACCGCCATCCCCAATACCTCTCACACTCCCTTCTCCCAACCCGCCCTAAGAGTCTACCTTGCCATGGTGGGCCGGCTTACAATCCTATTGGCCAAAATGTGATTTACTTTTAGCCAATTGGATTAGCCAAAGTACTCTGCCAAAAAATAATATAATAAAACTATCTTAGAGGGAGATCAACTAATTAGGGACTTCTTGTATTAGGCATGGTTATATTCAAAAAGTGTATCATGCCTATTTTGCAATAGCAACAGCAAGGCCATGAACATGTAAATTACATTGCCGGGTTTTTGCTAGTGCAATTGGTATTTTCCAGAATTACGATTGTCGGCCTGCATCTTTTTTGTTTTGTTTGCGCTTTTGTGCTTTGTAACTTTTTGGTGAGGATTGGTATGGCTGTGGGGAGGAGGAGGCTATACGTAGAACTTGGGGGTATATTTAAATCATTTTAAATATGCCCCTGAGTTCTACACTGCAGGTTGCAACAATTTGTAATCACCAATCAAATTCTCTCAAGGGCCAGTTCACACTTGGTGTGCTTTTGGTGGGGAGCGTTTCTGCTCTTTGCTGATAGCCGGTATTCAGCAAAGCACTGTGGTAAATCCTTGCAGTGCCTGAAGTGTGCTTATATCGCAAAGGTGCACTGCGTGCAACATTTCAGTGGCAGTTAGAGTGCCGTTTTCATTCTGTGGAATGAGACTAGAAAAATGTAATCACTGCAACATGGAGCCACAATTGCTTGGTAAAAATGCAATCACACTCCATAGGCGATTGCGATTTGCCTTTTGCGATCTCAATGTTGAACCAGGCCTAAAGGGAACCAGATGGATCCCAATTATTTATCAGGTGGTCATCGTGTTTCCAGACTTTTCACTTGGGGGTGTGGGAGTGGTACCCATGATGACCACCTATCCCCCTTATCCCTCTTCAAAACCGCCATCCCCAATACCTCTCACACTCCCTTCCCCCAACCCGCCCTAAGAGTCTACCTTGCCATGGTGGACCGGCTTACAATCCTATTGGCCAAAATGTGATTTACTTTTAGCCAATTGGATTAGCTAAAGTACTCTGCCAAAAAAGAATATAATAAACTATCTTAGAGGGAGATCAACTAATTAGGGACCTCTTGTATTAGGCACCAATCATATTCTCTCCAGGGCCAGTTCACACTTGGTGTGCTTTTGGTGGGGAGCGTTTCTGCTCTTTGCTGATAGCCGGTGTTCAGCAAAGCACTGTGGTAAATCCTTGCAGTGCCTGAAGTGTGCTTATATCGCAAAGGTGCACTGCGTGGAATATTTCAGTGGCAGTTAGAGTGCCGTTCTCATTCTGTGGAATGAGACTAGAAAAACGTATTCACTGCAACATGGAGCCACAATTGCTTGGTAAAAATGCAATCACACTCCATAGGCGATTGCGATTTGCCTTTTGCGATCCCAATGTTGAACCAGGCCTAAAGGGAACCAGATGGATCCCAATTATTTATCAGGTGTTCATCGTGTTTCCAGACTTTTCACTTGGGGGTTTAAGAGTGGTACCCATGATGACCACCTATTTATTTTTTCCTTCACCAAAACCGCCATCCCCAATACCTCTCACACTCCCTTCTCCCAACCCGCCCTAAGAGTCTACCTTGCCATGGTGGGCCGGCTTACAATCCTATTGGCCAAAATGTGATTTACTTTTAGCCAATTGGATTAGCCAAAGTACTCTGCCAAAAAAGAATATAATAAAACTATCTTAGAGGGAGATCAACTAATAAGGGACCTCTTGTATTAGGCATGGTTATATTCAAAAAGTGTATCATGCCCATTTTGCAATAGCAACAGCAAGGCCATGAACATGTAAATTACATTGCCGGGTTTTTGCTAGTGCAATTGGTATTTTCCAGAATTACGATTGTCGGCCTGCATCTTTTTTGTTTTGTTTGCGCTTTTGTGCTTTGTAACTTTTTGGTGAGGATTGGTATGGCTGTGGGGAGGAGGAGGCCATACGTAGAACTTGGGGGTATATTTAAATCATTTTAAATATGCCCCTGAGTTCTACACTGCAGGTTGCAACAATTTGTAATCACCAATCAAATTCTCTCAAGGGCCAGTTCACACTTGGTGTGCTTTTGGTGGGGAGCGTTTCTGCTCTTTGCTGATAGCCGGTATTCAGCAAAGCACTGTGGTAAATCCTTGCAGTGCCTGAAGTGTGCTTATATCGCAAAGGTGCACTGCGTGCAACATTTCAGTGGCAGTTAGAGTGCCGTTCTCATTCTGTGGAATGAGACTAGAAAAACGTAATCACTGCAACATGGAGCCACAATTGCTTGGTAAAAATGCAATCACACTCCATAGACGATTGCGATTTGCCTTTTGCGATCCCAATGTTGAACCAGGCCTAAAGGGAACCAGATGGATCCCAATTATTTATCAGGTGGTCATCGTGTTTCCAGACTTTTCACTTGGGGGTTTAAGATTGGTACCCATGATGACCACCTATTTATTTTTTCCTTCACCAAAACCGCCATCCCCAATACCTCTCACACTCCCTTCTCCCAACCCGCCCTAAGAGTCTACCTTGCCATGGTGGGCCGGCTTACAATCCTATTGGCCAAAATGTGATTTACTTTTAGCCAATTGGATTAGCCAAAGTACTCTGCCAAAAAATAATATGATAAAACTATCTTAGAGGGAGATCAACTAATTAGGGACCTCTTGTATTAGGCATGGTTATATTCAAAAAGTGTATCATGCCCATTTTGCAATAGCAACAGCAAGGCCATGAACATGTAAATTACATTGCCGGGTTTTTGCTAGTGCAATTGGTATTTTCCAGAATTACGATTGTCGGCCTGCATCTTTTTTGTTTTGTTTGCGCTTTTGTGCTTTGTAACTTTTTGGTGAGGATTGGTATGGCTGTGGGGAGGAGGAGGCCATAAGTCGAACTTGGGGGTATATTTAAATCATTTTAAATATGCCCCTGAGTTCTACACTGCAGGTTGCAACAATTTGTAATCACCAATCAAATTCTCTCAAGGGCCAATTCACACTTGGTGTGCTTTTGGTGGGGAGCGTTTCTGCTCTTTGCTGATAGCAGGTATTCAGCAAAGCACTGTGGTAAATCCTTGCAGTGCCTGAAGTGTGCTTATATCGCAAATGTGCACTGCGTGCAACATTTCAGTGGCAGTTAGAGTGCCGTTCTCATTCTGTGGAATGAGACTAGAAAAACGTAATCACTGCAACATGGAGCCACAATTGCTTGGTAAAAATGCAATCACACTCCATAGGCGATTGCGATTTTCCTTTTGCGATCCCAGTGTTGAACCAGGCCTAAGGGGAACCAGATGGATCCCAACTAATTATCAGGTGGTCATTGTGTTTCCAGACTTTTCACTTGGGGGTGTAAGAGTGGTACCCATGATGACCACCTATCCCCCTTATCCCTCTTCAAAACTGCCATCCCCAATACCTCTCACACTCCCTTCCCCCAACCCGCCCTAAGAGTCTACCTTGCCACGGTGGGCCGGCTTACAATCCTATTGGCCAAAATGTGATTTATTTTTAGCCAATTGGATTAGGCAAAGTACTCTGCCAAAAAAGAATATAATAAACTATCTTAGAGGGAGATCAACTAATTAGGGACATCTTGTATTAGGCACCAATCAAATTCTCTCAAGGGCCAGTTCACACTTGGTGTGCTTTTGGTGGAGAGCGTTTCTGCTCTTTGCTGATAGCCGGTATTCAGCAAAGCACTGTGGTAAATCCTTGCAGTGCCTGAAGTGTGCTTATATCGCAATGGTGCACTGCGTGCAACATTGCAGTGGCAGTTAGAGTGCCGTTCTCATTCTGTGGAATGAGACTAGAAAAACGTAATCACTGCAACATGGAGCCACAATTGCTTGGTAAAAATGCAATCACACTCCATAGGCGATTGGGATTTGCCTTTTGCGATCCCAATGTTGAACCAGGCCTAAGGGGAACCAGATGGATCCCAACTAATTATCAGGTGGTCATCGTGTTTCCAGACTTTTCACTTGGGGGTGTAAGAGTGGTACCCATGATGACCACCTATCCCCCTTATCCCTCTTCAAAACTGCCATCCCCAATACCTCTCACACTCCCTTCCCCCAACCCGCCCTAAGAGTCTACCTTGCCATGGTGGACCGGCTTACAATCCTATTGGCCAAAATGTGATTTACTTTTAGCCAATTGGATTAGCTAAAGTACTCTGCCAAAAAAGAATATAATAAACTATCTTAGAGGGAGATCAACTAATTAGGGACCTCTTGTATTAGGCATGTTTATATTCAAAAAGTGTATCATGCCCATTTTGCAATAGCAACAGTAAGGCCATGAACATGTAAATTGTATTGCCGGGTTTTTGCTAGTGCAATTGGTATTTTCCAGAATTACGATTGTTGGCCTGCATCTTTTTTGTTTTGTTTGCGCTTTTGTGCTTTGTAACTTTTTGGTGAGGATTGGTATGGCTGTGGGGAGGAGGAGGCCATAAGTAGAACTTGGGGTTATATTTAAATCATTTTAAATATGCCCCTGAGTTCTACACTGCAGGTTGCAACAATTTGTAATCACCAATCAAATTCTCTCAAGGGCCAGTTCACACTTGGTGTGCTTTTGGTGGGGAGCGTTTCTGCTCTTTGCTGATAGCCGGTATTCAGCAATGCACTGTGGTAAATCCTTGCAGTGCCTGAAGTGTGCTTATATCGCAACGGTGCACTGCGTGCAACATTTCAGTGGCAGTTAGAGTGCCGTTCTCATTCTGTGGAATGAGACTAGAAAAATGTAATCACTGCAACATGGAGCCACAATTGCTTGGTAAAAATGCAATCACACTCCATAGGCGATTGCGATTTGCCTTTTGCAATCCCAATGTTGAACCAGGCCTAAAGGGAACCAGATGGATCCCAATTATTTATCAGGTGGTCATCGTGTTTCCAGACTTTTCACTTGGGGGTTTAAGAGTGGTACCCATGATGACCACCTATTTATTTTTTCCTTCACCAAAACCGCCATCCCCAATACCTCTCACACTCCCTTCTCCCAACCCGCCCTAAGAGTCTACCTTGCCATGGTGGGCCGGCTTACAATCCTATTGGCCAAAATGTGATTTACTTTTAGCCAATTGGATTAGCCAAAGTACTCTGCCAAAAAATAATATAATAAAACTATCTTAGAGGGAGATCAACTAATTAGGGACTTCTTGTATTAGGCATGGTTATATTCAAAATGTGTATCATGCCCATTTTGCAATAGCAACAGCAAGGCCATGAACATGTAAATTACATTGCCGGGTTTTTGCTAGTGCAATTGGTATTTTCCAGAATTACGATTGTCGGCCTGCATCTTTTTTGTTTTGTTTGCGCTTTTGTGCTTTGTAACTTTTTGGTGAGGATTGGTATGGCTGTGGGGAGGAGGAGGCTATACGTAGAACTTGGGGGTATATTTAAATCATTTTAAATATGCCCCTGAGTTCTAAACTGCAGGTTGCAACAATTTGTAATCACCAATCAAATTCTCTCAAGGGCCAGTTCACACTTGGTGTGCTTTTGGTGGGGAGCGTTTCTGCTCTTTGCTGATAGCCGGTATTCAGCAAAGCACTGTGGTAAATCCTTGCAGTGCCTGAAGTGTGCTTATATCGCAAAGGTGCACTGCGTGCAACATTTCAGTGGCAGTTAGAGTGCCGTTTTCATTCTGTGGAATGAGACTAGAAAAATGTAATCACTGCAACATGGAGCCACAATTGCTTGGTAAAAATGCAATCACACTCCATAGGCGATTGCGATTTGCCTTTTGCGATCTCAATGTTGAACCAGGCCTAAAGGGAACCAGATGGATCCCAATTATTTATCAGGTGGTCATCGTGTTTCCAGACTTTTCACTTGGGGGTGTGGGAGTGGTACCCATGATGACCACCTATCCCCCTTATCCCTCTTCAAAACCGCCATCCCCAATACCTCTCACACTCCCTTCCCCCAACCCGCCCTAAGAGTCTACCTTGCCATGGTGGACCGGCTTACAATCCTATTGGCCAAAATGTGATTTACTTTTAGCCAATTGGATTAGCTAAAGTACTCTGCCAAAAAAGAATATAATAAACTATCTTAGAGGGAGATCAACTAATTAGGGACCTCTTGTATTAGGCACCAATCATATTCTCTCCAGGGCCAGTTCACACTTGGTGTGCTTTTGGTGGGGAGCGTTTCTGCTCTTTGCTGATAGCCGGTGTTCAGCAAAGCACTGTGGTAAATCCTTGCAGTGCCTGAAGTGTGCTTATATCGCAAAGGTGCACTGCGTGGAATATTTCAGTGGCAGTTAGAGTGCCGTTCTCATTCTGTGGAATGAGACTAGAAAAACGTATTCACTGCAACATGGAGCCACAATTGCTTGGTAAAAATGCAATCACACTCCATAGGCGATTGCGATTTGCCTTTTGCGATCCCAATGTTGAACCAGGCCTAAAGGGAACCAGATGGATCCCAATTATTTATCAGGTGTTCATCGTGTTTCCAGACTTTTCACTTGGGGGTTTAAGAGTGGTACCCATGATGACCACCTATTTATTTTTTCCTTCACCAAAACCGCCATCCCCAATACCTCTCACACTCCCTTCTCCCAACCCGCCCTAAGAGTCTACCTTGCCATGGTGGGCCGGCTTACAATCCTATTGGCCAAAATGTGATTTACTTTTAGCCAATTGGATTAGCCAAAGTACTCTACCAAAAAAGAATATAATAAAACTATCTTAGAGGGAGATCAACTAATAAGGGACCTCTTGTATTAGGCATGGTTATATTCAAAAAGTGTATCATGCCCATTTTGCAATAGCAACAGCAAGGCCATGAACATGTAAATTACATTGCCGGGTTTTTTGCTAGTGCAATTGGTATTTTCCAGAATTACGATTGTCGGCCTGCATCTTTTTTGTTTTGTTTGCGCTTTTGTGCTTTGTAACTTTTTGGTGAGGATTGGTATGGCTGTGGGGAGGAGGAGGCCATAAGTAGAACATGGGGGTATATTTAAATCATTTTAAATATGCCCCTGAGTTCTACACTGCAGGTTGCAACAATTTGTAATCACCAATCAAATTCTCTCAAGGGCCAGTTCACACTTGGTGTGCTTTTGGTGGGGAGCGTTTCTGCTCTTTGCTGATAGCCGGTATTCAGCAAAGCACTGTGGTAAATCCTTGCAGTGCCTGAAGTGTGCTTATATCGCAAAGGTGCACTGCGTGCAACATTTCAGTGGCAGTTAGAGTGCCGTTCTCATTCTGTGGAATGAGACTAGAAAAACGTAATCACTGCAACATGGAGCCACAATTGCTTGGTAAAAATGCAATCACACTCCATAGGCGATTGCGATTTGCCTTTTGCGATCCCAATGTTGAACCAGGCCTAAAGGGAACCAGATGGATCCCAATTATTTATCAGGTGGTCATCGTGTTTCCAGACTTTTCACTTGGGGGTTTAAGATTGGTACCCATGATGACCACCTATTTATTTTTTCTTCACCAAAACCGCCATCCCCAATACCTCTCACACTCCCTTCTCCCAACCCGCCCTAAGAGTCTACCTTGCCATGGTGGGCCGGCTTACAATCCTATTGGCCAAAATGTGATTTACTTTTAGCCAATTGGATTAGCCAAAGTACTCTGCCAAAAAATAATATGATAAAACTATCTTAGAGGGAGATCAACTAATTAGGGACCTCTTGTATTAGGCATGGTTATATTCAAAAAGTGTATCATGCCCATTTTGCAATAGCAACAGCAAGGCCATGAACATGTAAATTACATTGCCGGGTTTTTGCTAGTGCAATTGGTATTTTCCAGAATTACGATTGTCGGCCTGCATCTTTTTTGTTTTGTTTGCGCTTTTGTGCTTTGTAACTTTTTGGTGAGGATTGGTATGGCTGTGGGGAGGAGGAGGCCATAAGTCGAACTTGGGGGTATATTTAAATCATTTTAAATATGCCCCTGAGTTCTACACTGCAGGTTGCAACAATTTGTAATCACCAATCAAATTCTCTCAAGGGCCAATTCACACTTGGTGTGCTTTTGGTGGGGAGCGTTTCTGCTCTTTGCTGATAGCCGGTATTCAGCAAAGCACTGTGGTAAATCCTTGCAGTGCCTGAAGTGTGCTTATATCGCAAATGTGCACTGCGTGCAACATTTCAGTGGCAGTTAGAGTGCCGTTCTCATTCTGTGGAATGAGACTAGAAAAACGTAATCACTGCAACATGGAGCCACAATTGCTTGGTAAAAATGCAATCACACTCCATAGGCGATTGCGATTTTCCTTTTGCGATCCCAATGTTGAACCAGGCCTAAGGGGAACCAGATGGATCCCAACTAATTATCAGGTGGTCATCGTGTTTCCAGACTTTTCACTTGGGGGTGTAAGAGTGGTACCCATGATGACCACCTATCCCCCTTATCCCTCTTCAAAACTGCCATCCCCAATACCTCTCACACTCCCTTCCCCCAACCCGCCCTAAGAGTCTACCTTGCCACGGTGGGCCGGCTTACAATCCTATTGGCCAAAATGTGATTTATTTTTAGCCAATTGGATTAGCCAAAGTACTCTGCCAAAAAAGAATATATTAAACTATCTTAGAGGGAGATCAACTAATTAGGGACATCTTGTATTAGGCACCAATCAAATTCTCTCAAGGGCCAGTTCACACTTGGTGTGCTTTTGGTGGAGAGCGTTTCTGCTCTTTGCTGATAGCCGGTATTCAGCAAAGCACTGTGGTAAATCCTTGCAGTGCCTGAAGTGTGCTTATATCGCAATGGTGCACTGCGTGCAACATTGCAGTGGCAGTTAGAGTGCCGTTCTCATTCTGTGGAATGAGACTAGAAAAACGTAATCACTGCAACATGGAGCCACAATTGCTTGGTAAAAATGCAATCACACTCCATAGGCGATTGCGATTTGCCTTTTGCGATCCCAATGTTGAACCAGGCCTAAAGGGAACCAGATGGATCCCAATTATTTATCAGGTGGTCATCGTGTTTCCAGACTTTTCACTTGGGGGTTTAAGAGTGGTACCCATGATGACCACCTATTTATTTTTTCCTTCACCAAAACCGCCATCCCCAATACCTCTCACACTCCCTTCTCCCAACCCGCCCTAAGAGTCTACCTTGCCATGGTGGGCCGGCTTACAATCCTATTGGCCAAAATGTGATTTACTTTTAGCCAATTGGATTAGCCAAAGTACTCTGCCAAAAAATAATATAATAAAACTAATTTAGAGGGAGATCAACTAATTAGAGACCTCTTGTATTAGGCATGTTTATATTCAAAAAGTGTATCATTCCCATTTTGCAATAGCAACAGCAAGGCCATGAACATGTAAATTACATTGCCGGGTTTTTGCTAGTGCAATTGGTATTTTCCAGAATTACGATTGTCGGCCTGCATCTTTTTTGTTTTGTTTGCGCTTTTGTGCTTTGTAACTTTTGGGTGAGGATTGGTATGGCTGTGGGGAGGAGGAGGCTATAAGTAGAACTTGGGGGTATATTTAAATCATTTCAAATATGCCCCTGAGTTCTACACTGCAGGTTGCAACAATTTGTAATCACCAATCAAATTCTCTCAAGGGCCAGTTCACACTTGGTGTGCTTTTGGTGGGGAGCGTTTCTGCTCTTTGCTGAGAGCCGGTATTCAGCAAAGCACTGTGGTAAATCCTTGCAGTGCCTGAAGTGTGCTTATATCGCAAAGGTGCACTGTGTGCAACATTTCAGTGGCAGTTAGAGTGCCGTTCTCATTCTGTGGAATGAGACTAGAAAAGCGTAATCACTGCAACATGGAGCCACAATTGCTTGGTAAAAATGCAATCACACTCCATAGGCGATTGCGATTTGCCTTTTGCGATCCCAATGTTGAACCAGGCCTAAAGGGAACCAGATGGATCCCAACTAATTATCAGGTGGTCATCGTGTTTCCAGACTTTTCACTTGGGGGTGTAAGAGTGGTACCCATGATGACCACCTATCCCCCTTATCCCTCTTCAAAACTGCCATCCCCAATACCTCTCACACTCCCTTCTCCCAACCCGCCCTAAGAGTCTACCTTGCCATGGTGGGCCGGCTTACAATCCTATTGGCCAAAATGTGATTTACTTTTAGCCAATTGGATTAGCCAAAGTACTCTGCCAAAAAATAATATAATAAAACTATCTTAGAGGGAGATCAACTAATTAGGGACCTCTTGTATTAGGCATGTTTATATTCAAAAAGTGTATAATTCCCATTTTGCAATAGTAACAGCAAGGCCATGAACATGTAAATTGTATTGCCGGGTTTTTGCTAGTGCAATTGGTATTTTCCAGAATTACGATTGTCGGCCTGCATCTTTTTTGTTTTGTTTGCGCTTTTGTGCTTTGTAACTTTTTGGTGAGGATTGGTATGGCTGTGGGGAGGAGGAGGCCATAAGTAGAACTTGGGGGTATATTTAAATCATTTTAAATATGCCCCTGAGTTCTACACTGCAGGTTGCAACAATTTGTAATCACCAATCAAATTCTCTCAAGGGCCAGTTCACACTTGGTGTGCTTTTGGTGGGGAGCGTTTCTGCTCTTTGCTGATAGCCGGTATTCAGCAAAGCACTGTGGTAAATCCTTGCAGTGCCTGAAGTGTGCTTATATCGCAAAGGTGCACTGTGTGCAACATTTCAGTGGCAGTTAGAGTGCCGTTCTCATTTTGTGGCATGAGACTAGAAAAACGTAATCACTGCAACATGGAGCCACAATTGCTTGGTAAAAATGCAATCACACTCCATAGGCGATTGCGATTTGCCTTGTGCGATCCCAATGTTGAACCAGGCCTAAAGGGAACCAGATGGATCCCAATTATTTATCAGGTGGTCATCGTGTTTCCAGACTTTTCACTTGGGGGTTTAAGATTGGTACCCATGATGACCACCTATTTATTTTTTCCTTCACCAAAACCGCCATCCCCAATACCTCTCACACTCCCTTCTCCCAACCCGCCCTAAGAGTCTACCTTGCCACGGTGGGCCGGCTTACAATCCTATTGGCCAAAATGTGATTTACTTTTAGCCAATTGGATTAGCCAAAGTACTCTGCCAAAAAATAATATGATAAAACTATCTTAGAGGGAGATCAACTAATTAGGGACCTCTTGTATTAGGCATGGTTATATCTAAAAAGTGTATCATGCCCATTTTGCAATAGCAACAGCAAGGCCATGAACATGTAAATTACATTGCCGGGTTTTTGCTAGTGCAATTGGTATTTTCCAGAATTACGATTGTCGGCCTGCATCTTTTTTGTTTTGTTTGCGCTTTTGTGCTTTGTAACTTTTTGGTGAGGATTGGTATGGCTGTGGGGAGGAGGAGGCCATAAGTAGAACTTGGGGGTATATGTAAATCATTTTAAATATGCCCCTGAGTTCTACACTGCAGGTTGCAACAATTTGTAATCACCAATCAAATTCTCTCAAGGGCCAGTTCACACTTGGTGTGCTTTTGGTGGGGAGCGTTTCTGCTCTTTGCTGATAGCCGGTATTCAGCAAAGCACTGTGGTAAATCCTTGCAGTGCCTGAAGTGTGCTTATATCGCAAAGGTGCACTGCGTGCAACATTTCAGTGGCAGTTAGAGTGCCGTTCTCATTCTGTGGAATGAGACTTGAAAAACGTAATCACTGCAACATGGAGCCACAATTGCTTGGTAAAAATGCAATCACACTCCATAGGCGATTGCGATTTGCCTTTTGCGATCCCAATGTTGAACCAGGCCTAAAGGGAACCAGATGGATCCCAATTATTTATCAGGTGGTCATCGTGTTTCCAGACTTTTCACTTGGGGGTGTAGGAGTGGTACCCATGATGACCACCTATCCCCCTTATCCCTCTTCAAAACCGCCATCCCCAATACCTCTCACACTCTCTTCCCCCAACCCGCCCTAAGAGTCTACCTTGCCATGGTGGACCGGCTTACAATTCTATTGGCCAAAATGTGATTTACTTTTAGCCAATTGGATTAGCTAAAGTACTCTGCCAAAAAAGAATATAATAAACTATCTTAGAGGGAGATCAACTAATTAGGGACCTCTTATATTAGGCACCAATCATATTCTCTCCAGGGCCAGTTCACACTTGGTGTGCTTTTGGTGGGGAGCGTTTCTGCTCTTTGCTGATAGCCGGTATTCAGCAAAGCACTGTGGTAAATCCTTGCAGTGCCTGAAGTGTGCTTATATCGCAAAGGTGCACTGCGTGCAACATTTCAGTGGCAGTTAGAGTGCCGTTCTCATTCTGTGGAATGAGACTTGAAAAACGTAATCACTGCAACATGGAGCCACAATTGCTTGGTAAAAATGCAATCACACTCCATAGGCGATCCCAATGTTGAACCAGGCCTAAAGGGAACCAGATGGATCCCAACTAATTATCAGGTGGTCATCGTGTTTCCAGACTTTTCACTTGGGGGTGTAAGAGTGGTACCCATGATGACCACCTATCCCCCTTATCCCTCTTCAAAACTGCCATCCCCAATACCTCTCACACTCCCTTCCCCCAACCCGCCCTAAGAGTCTACCTTGCCATGGTGGGCCAGCTTACAATCCTATTGGCCAAAATGTGATTTACTTTTAGCCAATTGGATTAGCTAAAGTACTCTGCCAAAAAATAATATGATAAAACTATCTTAGAGGGAGATCAACTAATTAGGGACCTCTTGTATTAGGCATGGTTATATTCAAAAAGTGTATCATGCCCATTTTGCAATAGCAACAGCAAGGCCATGAACATGTAAATTACATTGCCGGGTTTTTGCT
Source organism: Hyperolius riggenbachi (assembly GCF_040937935.1). NCBI lineage: Eukaryota > Metazoa > Chordata > Amphibia > Anura > Hyperoliidae > Hyperolius > Hyperolius riggenbachi. The sequence continues at coordinate 139,499,907 of NC_090656.1, forward strand.
AGTGCAATTGGTATTTTCCAGAATTACGATTGTCGGCCTGCATCTTTTTTGTTTTGTTTGCGCTTTTGTGCTTTGTAACTTTTTGGTGAGGATTGGTATGGCTGTGGGGAGGAGGAGGCCATAAGTAGAACTTGGAGGTATATTTAAATCATTTTAAATATGCCCCTGAGTTCTACACTGCAGGTTGATACAATTTGTAATCACCAATCAAATATTCTCAAGGGCCAGTTCACACTTGGTGTGCTTTTGGTGGGGAGCGTTTCTGCTCTTTGCTGATAGCCGGTATTCAGCAAAGCACTGTGGTAAATCCTTGCAGTGCCTGAAGTGTGCTTATATCGCAAAGGTGCACTGCGTGCAACATTTCAGTGGCAGTTAGAGTGCCGTTCTCATTCTGTGGAATGAGACTTGAAAAACGTAATCACTGCAACATGGAGCCACAATTGCTTGGTAAAAATGCAATCACACTCCATAGGCGATCCCAATGTTGAACCAGGCCTAAAGGGAACCAGATGGATCCCAACTAATTATCAGGTGGTCATCGTGTTTCCAGACTTTTCACTTGGGGGTGTAAGAGTGGTACCCATGATGACCACCTATCCCCCTTATCCCTCTTCAAAACTGCCATCCCCAATATCTCTCACACTCCCTTCCCCCAACCCGCCCTAAGAGTCTACCTTGCCATGGTGGGCCAGCTTACAATCCTATTGGCCAAAATGTGATTTACTTTTAGCCAATTGGATTAGCCAAAGTACTCTGCCAAAAAATAATATAATAAAACTATCTTAGAGGGAGATCAACTAATTAGGGACCTCTTGTATTAGGCATGTTTATATTCAAAAAGTGTATCATGCCCATTTTGCAATAGCAACAGCAAGGCCATGAACATGTAAATTACATTGCCGGGTTTTTGCTAGTGCAATTGGTATTTTCCAGAATTATGATTGTCGGCCTGCATCTTTTTTGTTTTGTTTGCGCTTTTGTGCTTTGTAACTTTTTGGTGAGGATTGGTATGGCTGTGGGGAGGAGGAGGCCATAAGTAGAACTTGGGGGTATATTTAAATCATTTTAAATATGCCCCTGAGTTCTACACTGCATGTTGCAACAATTTGTAATCACCAATCAAATTCTCTCAAGGGCCAGTTCACACTTGGTGTGCTTTTGGTGGGGAGCGTTTCTGCTCTTTGCTGATAGCCGGTATTCAGCAAAGCACTGTGGTAAATCCTTGCAGTGCCTGAAGTGTGCTTATATCGCAAAGGTGCACTGCGTGCAACATTTCAGTGGCAGTTAGAGTGCCGTTCTCATTCTGTGGAATGAGACTTGAAAAACGTAATCACTGCAACATGGAGCCACAATTGCTTGGTAAAAATGCAATCACACTCCATAGGCGATTGCGATTTGCCTTTTGCGATCCCAATGTTGAACCAGGCCTATAGGGAACCAGATGGATCCCAATTATTTCTCAGGTGGTCATCGTGTTTCCAGACTTTTCACTTGGGGGTGTAGGAGTGGTACCCATGATGACCACCTATCCCCCTTATCCCTCTTCAAAACCGCCATCCCCAATACCTCTCACACTCCCTTCCCCCAACCCGCCCTAAGAGTCTACCTTGCCATGGTGGACCGGCTTACAATTCTATTGGCCAAAATGTGATTTACTTTTAGCCAATTGGATTAGCTAAAGTACTCTGCCAAAAAAGAATATAATAAACTATCTTAGAGGGAGATCAACTAATTAGGGACCTCTTGTATTAGGCACCAATCATATTCTCTCCAGGGCCAGTTCACACTTGGTGTGCTTTTGGTGGGGAGCGTTTCTGCTCTTTGCTGATAGCCGGTATTCAGCAAAGCACTGTGGTAAATCCTTGCAGTGCCTGAAGTGTGCTTATATCGCAAAGGTGCACTGCGTGCAACATTTCAGTGGCAGTTAGAGTGCCGTTCTCATTCTGTGGAATGAGACTTGAAAAACGTAATCACTGCAACATGGAGCCACAATTGCTTGGTAAAAATGCAATCACACTCCATAGGCGATCCCAATGTTGAACCAGGCCTAAAGGGAACCATATGGATCCCAACTAATTATCAGGTGGTCATCGTGTTTCCAGACTTTTCACTTGGGGGTGTAAGAGTGGTACCCATGATGACCACCTATCCCCCTTATCCCTCTTCAAAACTGCCATCCCCAATACCTCTCACACTCCCTTCTCCCAACCCGCCCTAAGAGTCTACCTTGCCATGGTGGGCCGGCTTACAATCCTATTGGCTAAAATGTGATTTACTTTTAGCCAATTGGATTAGCCAAAGTACTCTGCCAAAAAATAATATAATAAAACTATCTTAGAGGGAGATCAACTAATTAAGGACCTCTTGTATTAGGCATGGTTATATTCAAAAAGTGTATCATGCCCATTTTGCAATAGCAACAGCAAGGCCATGAACATGTAAATTACATTGCCGGGTTTTTGCTAGTGCAATTGGTATTTTCCAGAATTATGATTGTCGGCCTGCATCTTTTTTGTTTTGTTTGCGCTTTTGTGCTTTGTAACTTTTTGGTGAGGATTGGTATGGCTGTGGGGAGGAGGAGGCCATAAGTAGAACTTGGGGGTATATTTTAATCATTTTAAAATATGCCCCTGAGTTCTACACTGCAGGTTGCAACAATTTGTAATCACCAATCAAATTCTCTCAAGGGCCAGTTCACACTTGGTGTGCTTTTGGTGGGGAGCGTTTCTGCTCTTTGCTGATAGCCGGTATTCAGCAAAGCACTGTGGTAAATCCTTGCAGTGCCTGAAGTGTGCTTATATCGCAAAGGTGCACTGTGTGCAACATTTCAGTGGAGTGCCGTTCTCATTCTGTGGAATGAGACTAGAAAAGCGTAATCACTGCAACATGGAGCCACAATTGCTTGGTAAAAATGCAATCACACTCCATAGGCGATTGCGATTTGCCTTTTGCGATCCCAATGTTGAACCAGGCCTAAAGGGAGCCAGATGGATCCCAATTATTTATCAGGTGGTCATCGTGTTTACAGACTTTTCACTTTGGGGTTTAAGATTGGTACCCATGATGACCACCTATTTATTTTTTCCTTCACCAAAACCGCCATCCCCAATACCTTTCACACTCCCTTCTCCCAACCCGCCCTAAGAGTCTACCTTGCCATGGTGGGCCGGCTTACAATCCTATTGGCCAAAATGTGATTTACTTTTAGCCAATTGGATTAGCCAAAGTACTCTGCCAAAAAATAATATAATAAAACTATCTTAGAGGGAGATCAACTAATTAAGGACCTCTTGTATTAGGCATGGTTATATTCAAAAAGTGTATCATGCCCATTTTGCAATAGCAACAGCAAGGCCATGAACATGTAAATTACATTGCCGGGTTTTTGCTAGTGCAATTGGTATTTTCCAGAATTACGATTGTCGGCCTGCATCTTTTTTGTTTTGTTTGCGCTTTTGTGCTTTGTAACTTTTTGGTGAGGATTGGTATGGCTGTGGGGAGGAGGAGGCCATAAGTAGAACTTGGGGGTATATTTAAATCATTTTAAATATGCCCCTGAGTTCTACACTGCAGGTTGCAACAATTTGTAATCACCAATCAAATTCTCTCAAGGGCCAGTTCACACTTGGTGTGCTTTTGGTGGGGAGCGTTTCTGCTCTTTGCTGAGAGCCGGTATTCAGCAAAGCACTGTGGTAAATCTTTGCAGTGCCTGAAGTGTGCTTATATCGCAAAGGTGCACTGTGTGCAACATTTCAGTGGCAGTTAGAGTGCCGTTCTCATTCTGTGGAATGAGACTAGAAAAGCGTAATCACTGCAACATGGAGCCACAATTGCTTGGTAAAAATGCAATCACACTCCATAGGCGATTGCGATTTGCCTTTTGCGATCCCAATGTTGAACCAGGCCTAAAGGGAGCCAGATGGATCCCAATTATTTATCAGGTGGTCATCGTGTTTACAGACTTTTCACTTTGGGGTTTAAGATTGGTACCCATGATGACCACCTATTTATTTTTTCCTTCACCAAAACCGCCATCCCCAATACCTTTCACACTCCCTTCTCCCAACCCGCCCTAAGAGTCTACCTTGCCATGGTGGGCCGGCTTACAATCCTATTGGCCAAAATGTGATTTACTTTTAGCCAATTGGATTAGCCAAAGTACTCTGCCAAAAAATAATATAATAAAACTATCTTAGAGGGAGATCAACTAATTAAGGACCTCTTGTATTAGGCATGGTTATATTCAAAAAGTGTATCATGCTCATTTTGCAATAGCAACAGCAAGGCCATGAACATGTAAATTACATTGCCGGGTTTTTGCTAGTGCAATTGGTATTTTCCAGAATTACGATTGTCGGCCTGCATCTTTTTTGTTTTGTTTGCGCTTTTGTGCTTTGTAACTTTTTGGTGAGGATTGGTATGGCTGTGGGGAGGAGGAGGCCATAAGTAGAACTTGGGGGTATATTTAAATCATTTTAAATATGCCCCTGAGTTCTACACTGCAGGTTGCAACAATTTGTAATCACCAATCAAATTCTCTCAAGGGCCAGTTCACACTTGGTGTGCTTTTGGTGGGGAGCGTTTCTGCTCTTTGCTGATAGCCGGTATTCAGCAAAGCACTGTGGTAAATCCTTGCAGTGCCTGAAGTGTGCTTATATCGCAACGGTGCACTGCGTGCAATATTTCAGTGGCAGTTAGAGTGCCGTTCTCATTCTGTGGAATGAGACTCGAAAAACGTAATCACTGCAACATGGAGCCACAATTGTTTGGTAAAAATGCAATCACACTCCATAGGCGATTGCGATTTGCCTTTTGCGATCCCAATGTTAAACCAGGCCTAAAGGGAACCAGATGGATCCCAATTGTTTATCAGGTGGTCATCGTGTTTCCAGACTTTTCACTAGGGGGTTTAAGAGTGGTACCCATGATGACCACCTATTTATTTTTTCCTTCACCAAAACCGCCATCCCCAATACCTCTCACACTCCCTTCCCCCAACCCGCCCTAAGAGTCTACCTTGCCATGGTGGACCGGCTTACAATCCTATTGGCCAAAATGTGATTTACTTTTAGCCAATTGGATTAGCTAAAGTACTCTGTCAAAAAATAATATAATAAAACTATCTTAGAGGGAGATCAACTAATTAGGGACCTCTTGTATTAGGCACCAATCATATTCTCTCCAGGGCCAGTTCACACTTGGTGTGCTTTTGGTTGGGAGCGTTTCTGCTCTTTGCTGATAGCCGGTATTCAGCAAAGCACTGTGGTAAATCCTTGCAGTGCCTGAAGTGTGCTTATATCGCAAAGGTGCACTGCGTGCAACATTTCAGTGGCAGTTAGAGTGCCGTTCTCATTCTGTGGAATAAGATTAGAAACACGTAATCACTGCAACATGGAGCCACAATTGCTTGGTAAAAATGCAATCACACTCCATAGGCGATTGCAATTTGCCTTTTGCGATCCCAATGTTGAACCAGGCCTAAAGGGAACCAGATGGATCCCAATTATTTATCAGGTGGTCATCGTGTTTCCAGACTTTTCACTTGGGGGTTTAAGATTGGTACCCATGATGACCACCTATTTATTTTTTCCTTCACCAAAACCGCCATCCCCAATACCTCTCACACTCCCTTCTCCCAACCCGCCCTAAGAGTCTACCTTGCCATGGTGGGCCGGCTTACAATCCTATTGGCCATATGTGATTTACTTTTAGCCAATTGGATTAGCCAAAGTACTCTGCCAAAAAATAATATAATAAAACTAATTTAGAGGGAGATCAACTAATTAGGGACCTCTTGTATTAGGCATGTTTATATTCAAAAAGTGTATCATTCCCATTTTTCAATAGCAACAGCAAGGCCATGAACATGTAAATTACATTGCCGGGTTTTTGCTAGTGCAATTGGTATTTTCCAGAATTACGATTGTCGGCCTGCATCTTTTTTGTTTTGTTTGCGCTTTTGTGCTTTGTAACTTTTTGGTGAGGATTGGTATGGCTGTGGGGAGGAGGAGGCTATAAGTAGAACTTGGGGGTATATTTAAATCATTTTAAATATGCCCCTGGGTTCTACACTGCAGGTTGCAACAATTTGTATTCACCAATCAAATTCTCTCAAGGGCCAGTTCACACTTGGTGTGCTTTTGGTGGGGAGCGTTTCTGCTCTTTGCTGAGAGCCGGTATTCAGCAAAGCACTGTGGTAAATCCTTGCAGTGCCTGAAGTGTGCTTATATCGCAAAGGTGCACTGTGTGCAACATTTCAGTGGCAGTTAGAGTGCCGTTCTCATTCTGTGGAATGAGACTAGAAAAGCGTAATCACTGCAACATGGAGCCACAATTGCTCGGTAAAAATGCAATCACACTCCATAGGCGATTGCAATTTGCTTTTTGCGATCCCAATGTTGAACCAGGCCTAAAGGGAGCCAGGTGGATCCCAATTATTTATCAGGTGGTCATCGTGTTTCCAGACTTTTCACTTGGGGGTTTAAGATTGGTACCCATGATGACCACCTATTTATTTTTTCCTTCACCAAAACCGCCATCCCCAATACCTTTCACACTCCCTTCTCCCAACCCGCCCTAAGAGTCTACCTTGCCATGGTGGGCCGGCTTACAATCCTATTGGCCAAAATGTGATTTACTTTTAGCCAATTGGATTAGCCAAAGTACTCTGCCAAAAAATAATATAATAAAACTATCTTAGAGGGAGATCAACTAATTAAGGACCTCTTGTATTAGGCATGGTTATATATTTAAAAAGTGTATCATGCCCATTTTGCAATAGCAACAGCAAGGCCATGAACGTGTAAATTACATTGCCGGTTTTTTGCTAGTGCAATTGGTATTTTCCAGAATTACGATTGTCGGCCTGCATCTTTTTTGTTTTGTTTGCGCTTCTGTGCTTTGTAACTTTTTGGTGAGGATTGGTATGGCTGTGGGGAGGAGGAGGCCATAAGTAGAACTTGGGGGTATATTTAAATCATTTTAAATATGCCCCTGAGTTCTACACTGCAGGTTGCAACAATTTGTAATCACCAATCAAATTCTCTCAAGGGCCAGTTCACACTTGGTGTGCTTTTGGTGGGGAGCGTTTCTGCTGTTTTCTGATAGCCGGGATTCAGCAAAGCACTGTGGTAAATCCTTGCAGTGCCTGTGGTGTGCTTATATTGCAAAGGTGCACTGTGTGCAACATTTCAGTGGCAGTTAGAGTGCCGTTCTCATTTTGTGGAATGAGACTCGAAAAACGTAATCACTGCAACATGGAGCCACAATTGTTTGGTAAAAATGCAATCACACTCCATAGGCGATTGCGATTTGCCTTTTGCGATCCCAATGTTGAACCAGGCCTAAAGGGAACCAGATGGATCCCAACTAATTATCAGGTGGTCATCGTGTTTCCAGACTTTTCACTTGGGGGTGTAAGAGTGGTACCCATGATGACCACCTCTCCCCCTTATCCCTCTTCAAAACTGCCATCCCCAATACCTCTCACACTCCCTTCCCCCAACTCGCCCTAAGAGTCTACCTTGCCATGGTGGGCCGGCTTACAATCCTATTGGCCAAAATGTGATTTACTTTTAGCCAATTGGATTAGCCAAAGTACTCTACCAAAAAAGAATATAATACACTATCTTAGTGGGAGATCAATGAATTAGGGACATCTTGTATTAGGCACCAATCAAATTCTCTCAAGGGCCAGTTCACACTTGGTGTGCTTTTGGTGGGGAGCGTTTCTGCTCTTTGCTGATAGCCGGTATTCAGCAAAGCACTGTGGTAAATCCTTGCAGTGCCTGAAGTGTGCTTATATCGCAAAGGTGCACTGCGTGCAACATTTCAGTGGCAGTTAGAGTGCCGTTCTCATTCTGTGGAATGAGACTCGAAAAACGTAATCACTGCAACATGGAGCCACAATTGTTTGGTAAAAATGCAATCACACTCCATAGGCGATTGCGATTTGCCTTTTGCGATCCCAATGTGGAACCAGGCCTAAAGGGAACCAGATGGATCCCAATTATTTATCAGGTGGTCATTGTGTTTCCAGACTTTTCACTTGGGGGTTTAAGAGTGGTACCCATGATGACCACCTATTTATTTTTTCCTTCACCAAAACCGCCATCCCCAATACCTCTCACACTCCCTTCTCCCAACCCGCCCTAAGAGTCTACCTTGCCATGGTGGGCCGGCTTACAATCCTATTGGCCAAAATGTGATTTACTTTTAGCCAATTGGATTAGCCAAAGTACTCTGCCAAAAAATAATATAATAAAACTATCTTAGAGGGAGATCAACTAATTAGGGACCTCTTGTATTAGGCATGGTTATATTCAAAAAGTGTATCATGCCCATTTTGCAATAGCAACAGCAAGGCCATGAACATGTAAATTACATTGCCGGGTTTTTGCTAGTGCAATTGGTATTTTCCAGAATTACGATTGTCGGCCTGCATCTTTTTTGTTTTGTTTGCGCCTTTGTGCTTTGTAACTTTTTGGTGAGGATTGGTATGGCTGTGGGGAGGAGGAGGCCATAAGTAGAACTTGGGGGTATATTTAAATCATTTTAAATATGCCCCTGAGTTCTACACTGCAGGTTGCAACAATTTGTAATCACCAATCAAATTTTCTCAAGAGCCAGTTCACACTCGGTGTGCTTTTGGTGGGGAGCGTTTCTGCTCTTTGCTGAGAGCCGGTATTCAGCAAAGCACTGTGGTAAATCCTTGCAGTGCCTGAAGTGTGCTTATATCGCAAAGGTGCACTGCGTGCAACATTTCAGTGGCAGTTAGAGTGCCGTTCTCATTTTGTGGAATGAGACTCGAAAAACGTAATCACTGCAACATGGAGCCACAATTGTTTGGTAAAAATGCAATCACACTCCATAGGCGATTGCGATTTGCCTTTTGCGATCCCAATGTGGAACCAGGCCTAAAGGGAACCAGATGGATCCCAATTATTTATCAGGTGGTCATCGTGTTTCCAGACTTTTCACTTGGGGGTGTAGGAGTGGTACCCATGATGACCACCTATCCCCCTTATCCCTCTTCAAAACCGCCATCCCCAATACCTCTCACACTCCCTTCCCCCAACCCGCCCTAAGAGTCTACCTTGCCATGGTGGACCGGCTTACAATCCTATTGGCCAAAATGTGATTTACTTTTAGCCAATTGGATTAGCTAAAGTACTCTGCCAAAAAAGAATATAATAAACTATCTTAGAGGGAGATCAACTAATTAGGGACCTCTTGTATTAGGCACCAATCATATTCTCTCCAGGGCCAGTTCACACTTGGTGTGCTTTTGGTGGGGAGCGTTTCTGCTCTTTGCTGATAGCCGGTATTCAGCAAAGCACTGTGGTAAATCCTTGCAGTGCCTGAAGTGTGCTTATATCGCAAAGGTGCACTGCGTGCAACATATCAGTGGCAGTTAGAGTGCCGTTCTCATTCTGTGGAATGAGACTAGAAAAACGTAATCACTGCAACATGGAGCCACAATTGCTCGGTAAAAATGCAATCACACTCCATAGGCGATTGCGATTTGCCTTTTGCGATCCCAATGTTGAACCAGGCCTAAAGGGAACCAGATGGATCCCAATTATTTATCAGGTGGTCATCGTGTTTCCAGACTTTTTACTTGGGGGTTTAAGAGTGGTACCCATGATGACCACCTATTTATTTTTTCCTTCACCAAAACCGCCATCCCCAATACCTCTCACACTCCCTTCTCCCAACCCGCCCTAAGAGTCTACCTTGCCATGGTGGGCCGGCTTACAATCCTATTGGCAAAAATGTGATTTACTTTTAGCCAATTGGATTAGTCAAAGTACTCTGCCAAAAAATAATATAATAAAACTATCTTAGAGGGAAATCAACTAATTAGGGATCTCTTGTATTAGGCATGTTTATATTCAAAAAGTTTATCATGCCCATTTTGCAATAGCAACAGCAAGGCCATGCACATGTAAATTACATTGCCGGGTTTTTGCTAGTGCAATTGGTATTTTCCAGAATTACGATTGTCGGCCTGAATCTTTTTTGTTTTGTTTGCGCTTTTGTGCTTTGTAACTTTTTGGTGAGGATTGGTATGGCTGTGGGGAGGAGGAGGCCATAAGTAGAACTTGGGGGTATATTTAAATCATTTTAAATATGCCCCTGAGTTCTACACTGCAGGTTGCAACAATTTGTAATCACCAATCAAATTCTCTCAAGGGCCAGTTCACACTTGGTGTGCCTTTGGTGGGGAGCGTTTCTGCTTTTTGCTGATAGCCGGTATTCAGCAAATCACTGTGGTAAATCCTTGCAGTGCCTGAAGTGTGCTTATATCGCAAAGGTGCACTGTGTGCAACATTTCAGTGGCAGTTAGAGTGCCGTTCTCATTCTGTGGAATGAGACTCGAAAAACGTAATCACTGCAACATGGAGCCACAATTGCTTGGTAAAAATGCAATCACACTCCATAGGCGATTGCGATTTGCCTTTTGCGATCCCAATGTTGAACCAGGCCTAAAGGGAACCAGATGGATCCCAACTAATTATCAGGTGGTCATCGTGTTTCCAGACTTTTCACTTGGGGGTGTAAGAGTGGTACCCATGATGACCACCTATCCCCCTTATCCCTCTTCAAAACTGCCATCCCCAATACCTCTCACACTCCCTTCTCCCAACCCGCCCTAAGAGTCTACCTTGCCATGGTGGGCCGGCTTACAATCCTATTGGCTAAAATGTGATTTACTTTTAGCCAATTGGATTAGCCAAAGTACTCTGCCAAAAAATAATATAATAAAACTATCTTAGAGGGAGATCAACTAATTATTAGGCATGGTTATATTCAAAAAGTGTATCATGCCCATTTTGCAATAGCAACAGCAAGGCCATGAACATGTAAATTACATTGCCGGGTTTTTGCTAGTGCAATTGGTATTTTCCAGAATTATGATTGTCGGCCTGCATCTTTTTTGTTTTGTTTGCGCTTTTGTGCTTTGTAACTTTTTGGTGAGGATTGGTATGGCTGTGGGGAGGAGGAGGCCATAAGTAGAACTTGGGGGTATATTTAAATCATTTTAAAATATGCCCCTGAGTTCTACACTGCAGGTTGCAACAATTTGTAATCACCAATCAAATTCTCTCAAGGGCCAGTTCACACTTGGTGTGCTTTTGGTGGGGAGCGTTTCTGCTCTTTGCTGAGAGCCGGTATTCAGCAAAGCACTGTGGTAAATCCTTGCAGTGCCTGAAGTGTGCTTATATCGCAAAGGTGCACTGTGTGCAACATTTCAGTGGAGTGCCGTTCTCATTCTGTGGAATGAGACTAGAAAAGCGTAATCACTGCAACATGGAGCCACAATTGCTTGGTAAAAATGCAATCACACTCCATAGGCGATTGCGATTTGCCTTTTGCGATCCCAATGTTGAACCAGGCCTAAAGGGAGCCAGATGGATCCCAATTATTTATCAGGTGGTCATCGTGTTTACAGACTTTTCACTTTGGGGTTTAAGATTGGTACCCATGATGACCACCTATTTATTTTTTCCTTCACCAAAACCGCCATCCCCAATACCTTTCACACTCCCTTCTCCCAACCCGCCCTAAGAGTCTACCTTGCCATGGTGGGCCGGCTTACAATCCTATTGGCCAAAATGTGATTTACTTTTAGCCAATTGGATTAGCCAAAGTACTCTGCCAAAAAATAATATAATAAAACTATCTTAGAGGGAGATCAACTAATTAAGGACCTCTTGTATTAGGCATGGTTATATTCAAAAAGTGTATCATGCCCATTTTGCAATAGCAACAGCAAGGCCATGAACATGTAAATTACATTGCCGGGTTTTTGCTAGTGCAATTGGTATTTTCCAGAATTACGATTGTCGGCCTGCATCTTTTTTGTTTTGTTTGCGCTTTTGTGCTTTGTAACTTTTTGGTGAGGATTGGTATGGCTGTGGGGAGGAGGAGGCCATAAGTAGAACTTGGGGGTATATTTAAATCATTTTAAATATGCCCCTGAGTTCTACACTGCAGGTTGCAACAATTTGTAATCACCAATCAAATTCTCTCAAGGGCCAGTTCACACTTGGTGTGCTTTTGGTGGGGAGCGTTTCTGCTCTTTGCTGAGAGCCGGTATTCAGCAAAGCACTGTGGTAAATCTTTGCAGTGCCTGAAGTGTGCTTATATCGCAAAGGTGCACTGTGTGCAACATTTCAGTGGCAGTTAGAGTGCCGTTCTCATTCTGTGGAATGAGACTAGAAAAGCGTAATCACTGCAACATGGAGCCACAATTGCTTGGTAAAAATGCAATCACACTCCATAGGCGATTGCGATTTGCCTTTTGCGATCCCAATGTTGAACCAGGCCTAAAGGGAGCCAGATGGATCCCAATTATTTATCAGGTGGTCATCGTGTTTACAGACTTTTCACTTTGGGGTTTAAGATTGGTACCCATGATGACCACCTATTTATTTTTTCCTTCACCAAAACCGCCATCCCCAATACCTTTCACACTCCCTTCTCCCAACCCGCCCTAAGAGTCTACCTTGCCATGGTGGGCCGGCTTACAATCCTATTGGCCAAAATGTGATTTACTTTTAGCCAATTGGATTAGCCAAAGTACTCTGCCAAAAAATAATATAATAAAACTATCTTAGAGGGAGATCAACTAATTAAGGACCTCTTGTATTAGGCATGGTTATATTCAAAAAGTGTATCATGCTCATTTTGCAATAGCAACAGCAAGGCCATGAACATGTAAATTACATTGCCGGGTTTTTGCTAGTGCAATTGGTATTTTCCAGAATTACGATTGTCGGCCTGCATCTTTTTTGTTTTGTTTGCGCTTTTGTGCTTTGTAACTTTTTGGTGAGGATTGGTATGGCTGTGGGGAGGAGGAGGCCATAAGTAGAACTTGGGGGTATATTTAAATCATTTTAAATATGCCCCTGAGTTCTACACTGCAGGTTGCAACAATTTGTAATCACCAATCAAATTCTCTCAAGGGCCAGTTCACACTTGGTGTGCTTTTGGTGGGGAGCGTTTCTGCTCTTTGCTGATAGCCGGTATTCAGCAAAGCACTGTGGTAAATCCTTGCAGTGCCTGAAGTGTGCTTATATCGCAACGGTGCACTGCGTGCAATATTTCAGTGGCAGTTAGAGTGCCGTTCTCATTCTGTGGAATGAGACTCGAAAAACGTAATCACTGCAACATGGAGCCACAATTGTTTGGTAAAAATGCAATCACACTCCATAGGCGATTGCGATTTGCCTTTTGCGATCCCAATGTTAAACCAGGCCTAAAGGGAACCAGATGGATCCCAATTGTTTATCAGGTGGTCATCGTGTTTCCAGACTTTTCACTAGGGGGTTTAAGAGTGGTACCCATGATGACCACCTATTTATTTTTTCCTTCACCAAAACCGCCATCCCCAATACCTCTCACACTCCCTTCCCCCAACCCGCCCTAAGAGTCTACCTTGCCATGGTGGACCGGCTTACAATCCTATTGGCCAAAATGTGATTTACTTTTAGCCAATTGGATTAGCTAAAGTACTCTGTCAAAAAATAATATAATAAAACTATCTTAGAGGGAGATCAACTAATTAGGGACCTCTTGTATTAGGCACCAATCATATTCTCTCCAGGGCCAGTTCACACTTGGTGTGCTTTTGGTTGGGAGCGTTTCTGCTCTTTGCTGATAGCCGGTATTCAGCAAAGCACTGTGGTAAATCCTTGCAGTGCCTGAAGTGTGCTTATATCGCAAAGGTGCACTGCGTGCAACATTTCAGTGGCAGTTAGAGTGCCGTTCTCATTCTGTGGAATAAGATTAGAAACACGTAATCACTGCAACATGGAGCCACAATTGCTTGGTAAAAATGCAATCACACTCCATAGGCGATTGCAATTTGCCTTTTGCGATCCCAATGTTGAACCAGGCCTAAAGGGAACCAGATGGATCCCAATTATTTATCAGGTGGTCATCGTGTTTCCAGACTTTTCACTTGGGGGTTTAAGATTGGTACCCATGATGACCACCTATTTATTTTTTCCTTCACCAAAACCGCCATCCCCAATACCTCTCACACTCCCTTCTCCCAACCCGCCCTAAGAGTCTACCTTGCCATGGTGGGCCGGCTTACAATCCTATTGGCCATATGTGATTTACTTTTAGCCAATTGGATTAGCCAAAGTACTCTGCCAAAAAATAATATAATAAAACTAATTTAGAGGGAGATCAACTAATTAGGGACCTCTTGTATTAGGCATGTTTATATTCAAAAAGTGTATCATTCCCATTTTTCAATAGCAACAGCAAGGCCATGAACATGTAAATTACATTGCCGGGTTTTTGCTAGTGCAATTGGTATTTTCCAGAATTACGATTGTCGGCCTGCATCTTTTTTGTTTTGTTTGCGCTTTTGTGCTTTGTAACTTTTTGGTGAGGATTGGTATGGCTGTGGGGAGGAGGAGGCTATAAGTAGAACTTGGGGGTATATTTAAATCATTTTAAATATGCCCCTGGGTTCTACACTGCAGGTTGCAACAATTTGTATTCACCAATCAAATTCTCTCAAGGGCCAGTTCACACTTGGTGTGCTTTTGGTGGGGAGCGTTTCTGCTCTTTGCTGAGAGCCGGTATTCAGCAAAGCACTGTGGTAAATCCTTGCAGTGCCTGAAGTGTGCTTATATCGCAAAGGTGCACTGTGTGCAACATTTCAGTGGCAGTTAGAGTGCCGTTCTCATTCTGTGGAATGAGACTAGAAAAGCGTAATCACTGCAACATGGAGCCACAATTGCTCGGTAAAAATGCAATCACACTCCATAGGCGATTGCAATTTGCTTTTTGCGATCCCAATGTTGAACCAGGCCTAAAGGGAGCCAGGTGGATCCCAATTATTTATCAGGTGGTCATCGTGTTTCCAGACTTTTCACTTGGGGGTTTAAGATTGGTACCCATGATGACCACCTATTTATTTTTTCCTTCACCAAAACCGCCATCCCCAATACCTTTCACACTCCCTTCTCCCAACCCGCCCTAAGAGTCTACCTTGCCATGGTGGGCCGGCTTACAATCCTATTGGCCAAAATGTGATTTACTTTTAGCCAATTGGATTAGCCAAAGTACTCTGCCAAAAAATAATATAATAAAACTATCTTAGAGGGAGATCAACTAATTAAGGACCTCTTGTATTAGGCATGGTTATATATTTAAAAAGTGTATCATGCCCATTTTGCAATAGCAACAGCAAGGCCATGAACGTGTAAATTACATTGCCGGTTTTTTGCTAGTGCAATTGGTATTTTCCAGAATTACGATTGTCGGCCTGCATCTTTTTTGTTTTGTTTGCGCTTCTGTGCTTTGTAACTTTTTGGTGAGGATTGGTATGGCTGTGGGGAGGAGGAGGCCATAAGTAGAACTTGGGGGTATATTTAAATCATTTTAAATATGCCCCTGAGTTCTACACTGCAGGTTGCAACAATTTGTAATCACCAATCAAATTCTCTCAAGGGCCAGTTCACACTTGGTGTGCTTTTGGTGGGGAGCGTTTCTGCTGTTTTCTGATAGCCGGGATTCAGCAAAGCACTGTGGTAAATCCTTGCAGTGCCTGTGGTGTGCTTATATTGCAAAGGTGCACTGTGTGCAACATTTCAGTGGCAGTTAGAGTGCCGTTCTCATTTTGTGGAATGAGACTCGAAAAACGTAATCACTGCAACATGGAGCCACAATTGTTTGGTAAAAATGCAATCACACTCCATAGGCGATTGCGATTTGCCTTTTGCGATCCCAATGTTGAACCAGGCCTAAAGGGAACCAGATGGATCCCAACTAATTATCAGGTGGTCATCGTGTTTCCAGACTTTTCACTTGGGGGTGTAAGAGTGGTACCCATGATGACCACCTCTCCCCCTTATCCCTCTTCAAAACTGCCATCCCCAATACCTCTCACACTCCCTTCCCCCAACTCGCCCTAAGAGTCTACCTTGCCATGGTGGGCCGGCTTACAATCCTATTGGCCAAAATGTGATTTACTTTTAGCCAATTGGATTAGCCAAAGTACTCTACCAAAAAAGAATATAATACACTATCTTAGTGGGAGATCAATGAATTAGGGACATCTTGTATTAGGCACCAATCAAATTCTCTCAAGGGCCAGTTCACACTTGGTGTGCTTTTGGTGGGGAGCGTTTCTGCTCTTTGCTGATAGCCGGTATTCAGCAAAGCACTGTGGTAAATCCTTGCAGTGCCTGAAGTGTGCTTATATCGCAAAGGTGCACTGCGTGCAACATTTCAGTGGCAGTTAGAGTGCCGTTCTCATTCTGTGGAATGAGACTCGAAAAACGTAATCACTGCAACATGGAGCCACAATTGTTTGGTAAAAATGCAATCACACTCCATAGGCGATTGCGATTTGCCTTTTGCGATCCCAATGTGGAACCAGGCCTAAAGGGAACCAGATGGATCCCAATTATTTATCAGGTGGTCATTGTGTTTCCAGACTTTTCACTTGGGGGTTTAAGAGTGGTACCCATGATGACCACCTATTTATTTTTTCCTTCACCAAAACCGCCATCCCCAATACCTCTCACACTCCCTTCTCCCAACCCGCCCTAAGAGTCTACCTTGCCATGGTGGGCCGGCTTACAATCCTATTGGCCAAAATGTGATTTACTTTTAGCCAATTGGATTAGCCAAAGTACTCTGCCAAAAAATAATATAATAAAACTATCTTAGAGGGAGATCAACTAATTAGGGACCTCTTGTATTAGGCATGGTTATATTCAAAAAGTGTATCATGCCCATTTTGCAATAGCAACAGCAAGGCCATGAACATGTAAATTACATTGCCGGGTTTTTGCTAGTGCAATTGGTATTTTCCAGAATTACGATTGTCGGCCTGCATCTTTTTTGTTTTGTTTGCGCCTTTGTGCTTTGTAACTTTTTGGTGAGGATTGGTATGGCTGTGGGGAGGAGGAGGCCATAAGTAGAACTTGGGGGTATATTTAAATCATTTTAAATATGCCCCTGAGTTCTACACTGCAGGTTGCAACAATTTGTAATCACCAATCAAATTTTCTCAGGAGCCAGTTCACACTCGGTGTGCTTTTGGTGGGGAGCGTTTCTGCTCTTTGCTGAGAGCCGGTATTCAGCAAAGCACTGTGGTAAATCCTTGCAGTGCCTGAAGTGTGCTTATATCGCAAAGGTGCACTGCGTGCAACATTTCAGTGGCAGTTAGAGTGCCGTTCTCATTTTGTGGAATGAGACTCGAAAAACGTAATCACTGCAACATGGAGCCACAATTGTTTGGTAAAAATGCAATCACACTCCATAGGCGATTGCGATTTGCCTTTTTCGATCCCAATGTGGAACCAGGCCTAAAGGGAACCAGATGGATCCCAATTATTTATCAGGTGGTCATCGTGTTTCCAGACTTTTCACTTGGGGGTGTAGGAGTGGTACCCATGATGACCACCTATCCCCCTTATCCCTCTTCAAAACCGCCATCCCCAATACCTCTCACACTCCCTTCCCCCAACCCGCCCTAAGAGTCTACCTTGCCATGGTGGACCGGCTTACAATCCTATTGGCCAAAATGTGATTTACTTTTAGCCAATTGGATTAGCTAAAGTACTCTGCCAAAAAAGAATATAATAAACTATCTTAGAGGGAGATCAACTAATTAGGGACCTCTTGTATTAGGCACCAATCATATTCTCTCCAGGGCCAGTTCACACTTGGTGTGCTTTTGGTGGGGAGCGTTTCTGCTCTTTGCTGATAGCCGGTATTCAGCAAAGCACTGTGGTAAATCCTTGCAGTGCCTGAAGTGTGCTTATATCGCAAAGGTGCACTGCGTGCAACATATCAGTGGCAGTTAGAGTGCCGTTCTCATTCTGTGGAATGAGACTAGAAAAACGTAATCACTGCAACATGGAGCCACAATTGCTCGGTAAAAATGCAATCACACTCCATAGGCGATTGCGATTTGCCTTTTGCGATCCCAATGTTGAACCAGGCCTAAAGGGAACCAGATGGATCCCAATTATTTATCAGGTGGTCATCGTGTTTCCAGACTTTTTACTTGGGGGTTTAAGAGTGGTACCCATGATGACCACCTATTTATTTTTTCCTTCACCAAAACCGCCATCCCCAATACCTCTCACACTCCCTTCTCCCAACCCGCCCTAAGAGTCTACCTTGCCATGGTGGGCCGGCTTACAATCCTATTGGCAAAAATGTGATTTACTTTTAGCCAATTGGATTAGTCAAAGTACTCTGCCAAAAAATAATATAATAAAACTATCTTAGAGGGAAATCAACTAATTAGGGATCTCTTGTATTAGGCATGTTTATATTCAAAAAGTTTATCATGCCCATTTTGCAATAGCAACAGCAAGGCCATGCACATGTAAATTACATTGCCGGGTTTTTGCTAGTGCAATTGGTATTTTCCAGAATTACGATTGTCGGCCTGAATCTTTTTTGTTTTGTTTGCGCTTTTGTGCTTTGTAACTTTTTGGTGAGGATTGGTATGGCTGTGGGGAGGAGGAGGCCATAAGTAGAACTTGGGGGTATATTTAAATCATTTTAAATATGCCCCTGAGTTCTACACTGCAGGTTGCAACAATTTGTAATCACCAATCAAATTCTCTCAAGGGCCAGTTCACACTTGGTGTGCCTTTGGTGGGGAGCGTTTCTGCTTTTTGCTGATAGCCGGTATTCAGCAAATCACTGTGGTAAATCCTTGCAGTGCCTGAAGTGTGCTTATATCGCAAAGGTGCACTGTGTGCAACATTTCAGTGGCAGTTAGAGTGCCGTTCTCATTCTGTGGAATGAGACTCGAAAAACGTAATCACTGCAACATGGAGCCACAATTGCTTGGTAAAAATGCAATCACACTCCATAGGCGATTGCGATTTGCCTTTTGCGATCCCAATGTTGAACCAGGCCTAAAGGGAACCAGATGGATCCCAACTAATTATCAGGTGGTCATCGTGTTTCCAGACTTTTCACTTGGGGGTGTAAGAGTGGTACCCATGATGACCACCTATCCCCCTTATCCCTCTTCAAAACTGCCATCCCCAATACCTCTCACACTCCCTTCTCCCAACCCGCCCTAAGAGTCTACCTTGCCATGGTGGGCCGGCTTACAATCCTATTGGCTAAAATGTGATTTACTTTTAGCCAATTGGATTAGCCAAAGTACTCTGCCAAAAAATAATATAATAAAACTATCTTAGAGGGAGATCAACTAATTATTAGGCATGGTTATATTCAAAAAGTGTATCATGCCCATTTTGCAATAGCAACAGCAAGGCCATGAACATGTAAATTACATTGCCGGGTTTTTGCTAGTGCAATTGGTATTTTCCAGAATTATGATTGTCGGCCTGCATCTTTTTTGTTTTGTTTGCGCTTTTGTGCTTTGTAACTTTTTGGTGAGGATTGGTATGGCTGTGGGGAGGAGGAGGCCATAAGTAGAACTTGGGGGTATATTTAAATCATTTTAAAATATGCCCCTGAGTTCTACACTGCAGGTTGCAACAATTTGTAATCACCAATCAAATTCTCTCAAGGGCCAGTTCACACTTGGTGTGCTTTTGGTGGGGAGCGTTTCTGCTCTTTGCTGAGAGCCGGTATTCAGCAAAGCACTGTGGTAAATCCTTGCAGTGCCTGAAGTGTGCTTATATCGCAAAGGTGCACTGTGTGCAACATTTCAGTGGAGTGCCGTTCTCATTCTGTGGAATGAGACTAGAAAAGCGTAATCACTGCAACATGGAGCCACAATTGCTTGGTAAAAATGCAATCACACTCCATAGGCGATTGCGATTTGCCTTTTGCGATCCCAATGTTGAACCAGGCCTAAAGGGAGCCAGATGGATCCCAATTATTTATCAGGTGGTCATCGTGTTTACAGACTTTTCACTTTGGGGTTTAAGATTGGTACCCATGATGACCACCTATTTATTTTTTCCTTCACCAAAACCGCCATCCCCAATACCTTTCACACTCCCTTCTCCCAACCCGCCCTAAGAGTCTACCTTGCCATGGTGGGCCGGCTTACAATCCTATTGGCCAAAATGTGATTTACTTTTAGCCAATTGGATTAGCCAAAGTACTCTGCCAAAAAATAATATAATAAAACTATCTTAGAGGGAGATCAACTAATTAAGGACCTCTTGTATTAGGCATGGTTATATTCAAAAAGTGTATCATGCCCATTTTGCAATAGCAACAGCAAGGCCATGAACATGTAAATTACATTGCCGGGTTTTTGCTAGTGCAATTGGTATTTTCCAGAATTACGATTGTCGGCCTGCATCTTTTTTGTTTTGTTTGCGCTTTTGTGCTTTGTAACTTTTTGGTGAGGATTGGTATGGCTGTGGGGAGGAGGAGGCCATAAGTAGAACTTGGGGGTATATTTAAATCATTTTAAATATGCCCCTGAGTTCTACACTGCAGGTTGCAACAATTTGTAATCACCAATCAAATTCTCTCAAGGGCCAGTTCACACTTGGTGTGCTTTTGGTGGGGAGCGTTTCTGCTCTTTGCTGAGAGCCGGTATTTAGCAAAGCACTGTGGTAAATCTTTGCAGTGCCTGAAGTGTGCTTATATCGCAAAGGTGCACTGTGTGCAACATTTCAGTGGCAGTTAGAGTGCCGTTCTCATTCTGTGGAATGAGACTAGAAAAGCGTAATCACTGCAACATGGAGCCACAATTGCTTGGTAAAAATGCAATCACACTCCATAGGCGATTGCGATTTGCCTTTTGCGATCCCAATGTTGAACCAGGCCTAAAGGGAGCCAGATGGATCCCAATTATTTATCAGGTGGTCATCGTGTTTACAGACTTTTCACTTTGGGGTTTAAGATTGGTACCCATGATGACCACCTATTTATTTTTTCCTTCACCAAAACCGCCATCCCCAATACCTTTCACACTCCCTTCTCCCAACCCGCCCTAAGAGTCTACCTTGCCATGGTGGGCCGGCTTACAATCCTATTGGCCAAAATGTGATTTACTTTTAGCCAATTGGATTAGCCAAAGTACTCTGCCAAAAAATAATATAATAAAACTATCTTAGAGGGAGATCAACTAATTAAGGACCTCTTGTATTAGGCATGGTTATATTCAAAAAGTGTATCATGCTCATTTTGCAATAGCAACAGCAAGGCCATGAACATGTAAATTACATTGCCGGGTTTTTGCTAGTGCAATTGGTATTTTCCAGAATTACGATTGTCGGCCTGCATCTTTTTTGTTTTGTTTGCGCTTTTGTGCTTTGTAACTTTTTGGTGAGGATTGGTATGGCTGTGGGGAGGAGGAGGCCATAAGTAGAACTTGGGGGTATATTTAAATCATTTTAAATATGCCCCTGAGTTCTACACTGCAGGTTGCAACAATTTGTAATCACCAATCAAATTCTCTCAAGGGCCAGTTCACACTTGGTGTGCTTTTGGTGGGGAGCGTTTCTGCTCTTTGCTGATAGCCGGTATTCAGCAAAGCACTGTGGTAAATCCTTGCAGTGCCTGAAGTGTGCTTATATCGCAACGGTGCACTGCGTGCAATATTTCAGTGGCAGTTAGAGTGCCGTTCTCATTCTGTGGAATGAGACTCGAAAAACGTAATCACTGCAACATGGAGCCACAATTGTTTGGTAAAAATGCAATCACACTCCATAGGCGATTGCGATTTGCCTTTTGCGATCCCAATGTTAAACCAGGCCTAAAGGGAACCAGATGGATCCCAATTGTTTATCAGGTGGTCATCGTGTTTCCAGACTTTTCACTAGGGGGTTTAAGAGTGGTACCCATGATGACCACCTATTTATTTTTTCCTTCACCAAAACCGCCATCCCCAATACCTCTCACACTCCCTTCCCCCAACCCGCCCTAAGAGTCTACCTTGCCATGGTGGACCGGCTTACAATCCTATTGGCCAAAATGTGATTTACTTTTAGCCAATTGGATTAGCTAAAGTACTCTGTCAAAAAATAATATAATAAAACTATCTTAGAGGGAGATCAACTAATTAGGGACCTCTTGTATTAGGCACCAATCATATTCTCTCCAGGGCCAGTTCACACTTGGTGTGCTTTTGGTTGGGAGCGTTTCTGCTCTTTGCTGATAGCCGGTATTCAGCAAAGCACTGTGGTAAATCCTTGCAGTGCCTGAAGTGTGCTTATATCGCAAAGGTGCACTGCGTGCAACATTTCAGTGGCAGTTAGAGTGCCGTTCTCATTCTGTGGAATAAGATTAGAAACACGTAATCACTGCAACATGGAGCCACAATTGCTTGGTAAAAATGCAATCACACTCCATAGGCGATTGCAATTTGCCTTTTGCGATCCCAATGTTGAACCAGGCCTAAAGGGAACCAGATGGATCCCAATTATTTATCAGGTGGTCATCGTGTTTCCAGACTTTTCACTTGGGGGTTTAAGATTGGTACCCATGATGACCACCTATTTATTTTTTCCTTCACCAAAACCGCCATCCCCAATACCTCTCACACTCCCTTCTCCCAACCCGCCCTAAGAGTCTACCTTGCCATGGTGGGCCGGCTTACAATCCTATTGGCCATATGTGATTTACTTTTAGCCAATTGGATTAGCCAAAGTACTCTGCCAAAAAATAATATAATAAAACTAATTTAGAGGGAGATCAACTAATTAGGGACCTCTTGTATTAGGCATGTTTATATTCAAAAAGTGTATCATTCCCATTTTTCAATAGCAACAGCAAGGCCATGAACATGTAAATTACATTGCCGGGTTTTTGCTAGTGCAATTGGTATTTTCCAGAATTACGATTGTCGGCCTGCATCTTTTTTGTTTTGTTTGCGCTTTTGTGCTTTGTAACTTTTTGGTGAGGATTGGTATGGCTGTGGGGAGGAGGAGGCTATAAGTAGAACTTGGGGGTATATTTAAATCATTTTAAATATGCCCCTGGGTTCTACACTGCAGGTTGCAACAATTTGTATTCACCAATCAAATTCTCTCAAGGGCCAGTTCACACTTGGTGTGCTTTTGGTGGGGAGCGTTTCTGCTCTTTGCTGAGAGCCGGTATTCAGCAAAGCACTGTGGTAAATCCTTGCAGTGCCTGAAGTGTGCTTATATCGCAAAGGTGCACTGTGTGCAACATTTCAGTGGCAGTTAGAGTGCCGTTCTCATTCTGTGGAATGAGACTAGAAAAGCGTAATCACTGCAACATGGAGCCACAATTGCTCGGTAAAAATGCAATCACACTCCATAGGCGATTGCAATTTGCTTTTTGCGATCCCAATGTTGAACCAGGCCTAAAGGGAGCCAGGTGGATCCCAATTATTTATCAGGTGGTCATCGTGTTTCCAGACTTTTCACTTGGGGGTTTAAGATTGGTACCCATGATGACCACCTATTTATTTTTTCCTTCACCAAAACCGCCATCCCCAATACCTTTCACACTCCCTTCTCCCAACCCGCCCTAAGAGTCTACCTTGCCATGGTGGGCCGGCTTACAATCCTATTGGCCAAAATGTGATTTACTTTTAGCCAATTGGATTAGCCAAAGTACTCTGCCAAAAAATAATATAATAAAACTATCTTAGAGGGAGATCAACTAATTAAGGACCTCTTGTATTAGGCATGGTTATATATTTAAAAAGTGTATCATGCCCATTTTGCAATAGCAACAGCAAGGCCATGAACGTGTAAATTACATTGCCGGTTTTTTGCTAGTGCAATTGGTATTTTCCAGAATTACGATTGTCGGCCTGCATCTTTTTTGTTTTGTTTGCGCTTCTGTGCTTTGTAACTTTTTGGTGAGGATTGGTATGGCTGTGGGGAGGAGGAGGCCATAAGTAGAACTTGGGGGTATATTTAAATCATTTTAAATATGCCCCTGAGTTCTACACTGCAGGTTGCAACAATTTGTAATCACCAATCAAATTCTCTCAAGGGCCAGTTCACACTTGGTGTGCTTTTGGTGGGGAGCGTTTCTGCTGTTTTCTGATAGCCGGGATTCAGCAAAGCACTGTGGTAAATCCTTGCAGTGCCTGTGGTGTGCTTATATTGCAAAGGTGCACTGTGTGCAACATTTCAGTGGCAGTTAGAGTGCCGTTCTCATTTTGTGGAATGAGACTTGAAAAACGTAATCACTGCAACATGGAGCCACAATTGTTTGGTAAAAATGCAATCACACTCCATAGGCGATTGCGATTTGCCTTTTGCGATCCCAATGTTGAACCAGGCCTAAAGGGAACCAGATGGATCCCAACTAATTATCAGGTGGTCATCGTGTTTCCAGACTTTTCACTTGGGGGTGTAAGAGTGGTACCCATGATGACCACCTCTCCCCCTTATCCCTCTTCAAAACTGCCATCCCCAATACCTCTCACACTCCCTTCCCCCAACTCGCCCTAAGAGTCTACCTTGCCATGGTGGGCCGGCTTACAATCCTATTGGCCAAAATGTGATTTACTTTTAGCCAATTGGATTAGCCAAAGTACTCTACCAAAAAAGAATATAATACACTATCTTAGTGGGAGATCAATGAATTAGGGACATCTTGTATTAGGCACCAATCAAATTCTCTCAAGGGCCAGTTCACACTTGGTGTGCTTTTGGTGGGGAGCGTTTCTGCTCTTTGCTGATAGCCGGTATTCAGCAAAGCACTGTGGTAAATCCTTGCAGTGCCTGAAGTGTGCTTATATCGCAAAGGTGCACTGCGTGCAACATTTCAGTGGCAGTTAGAGTGCCGTTCTCATTCTGTGGAATGAGACTCGAAAAACGTAATCACTGCAACATGGAGCCACAATTGTTTGGTAAAAATGCAATCACACTCCATAGGCGATTGCGATTTGCCTTTTGCGATCCCAATGTGGAACCAGGCCTAAAGGGAACCAGATGGATCCCAATTATTTATCAGGTGGTCATTGTGTTTCCAGACTTTTCACTTGGGGGTTTAAGAGTGGTACCCATGATGACCACCTATTTATTTTTTCCTTCACCAAAACCGCCATCCCCAATACCTCTCACACTCCCTTCTCCCAACCCGCCCTAAGAGTCTACCTTGCCATGGTGGGCCGGCTTACAATCCTATTGGCCAAAATGTGATTTACTTTTAGCCAATTGGATTAGCCAAAGTACTCTGCCAAAAAATAATATAATAAAACTATCTTAGAGGGAGATCAACTAATTAGGGACCTCTTGTATTAGGCATGGTTATATTCAAAAAGTGTATCATGCCCATTTTGCAATAGCAACAGCAAGGCCATGAACATGTAAATTACATTGCCGGGTTTTTGCTAGTGCAATTGGTATTTTCCAGAATTACGATTGTCGGCCTGCATCTTTTTTGTTTTGTTTGCGCCTTTGTGCTTTGTAACTTTTTGGTGAGGATTGGTATGGCTGTGGGGAGGAGGAGGCCATAAGTAGAACTTGGGGGTATATTTAAATCATTTTAAATATGCCCCTGAGTTCTACACTGCAGGTTGCAACAATTTGTAATCACCAATCAAATTTTCTCAAGAGCCAGTTCACACTCGGTGTGCTTTTGGTGGGGAGCGTTTCTGCTCTTTGCTGAGAGCCGGTATTCAGCAAAGCACTGTGGTAAATCCTTGCAGTGCCTGAAGTGTGCTTATATCGCAAAGGTGCACTGCGTGCAACATTTCAGTGGCAGTTAGAGTGCCGTTCTCATTTTGTGGAATGAGACTCGAAAAACGTAATCACTGCAACATGGAGCCACAATTGTTTGGTAAAAATGCAATCACACTCCATAGGCGATTGCGATTTGCCTTTTGCGATCCCAATGTGGAACCAGGCCTAAAGGGAACCAGATGGATCCCAATTATTTATCAGGTGGTCATCGTGTTTCCAGACTTTTCACTTGGGGGTGTAGGAGTGGTACCCATGATGACCACCTATCCCCCTTATCCCTCTTCAAAACCGCCATCCCCAATACCTCTCACACTCCCTTCCCCCAACCCGCCCTAAGAGTCTACCTTGCCATGGTGGACCGGCTTACAATCCTATTGGCCAAAATGTGATTTACTTTTAGCCAATTGGATTAGCTAAAGTACTCTGCCAAAAAAGAATATAATAAACTATCTTAGAGGGAGATCAACTAATTAGGGACCTCTTGTATTAGGCACCAATCATATTCTCTCCAGGGCCAGTTCACACTTGGTGTGCTTTTGGTGGGGAGCGTTTCTGCTCTTTGCTGATAGCCGGTATTCAGCAAAGCACTGTGGTAAATCCTTGCAGTGCCTGAAGTGTGCTTATATCGCAAAGGTGCACTGCGTGCAACATATCAGTGGCAGTTAGAGTGCCGTTCTCATTCTGTGGAATGAGACTAGAAAAACGTAATCACTGCAACATGGAGCCACAATTGCTCGGTAAAAATGCAATCACACTCCATAGGCGATTGCGATTTGCCTTTTGCGATCCCAATGTTGAACCAGGCCTAAAGGGAACCAGATGGATCCCAATTATTTATCAGGTGGTCATCGTGTTTCCAGACTTTTTACTTGGGGGTTTAAGAGTGGTACCCATGATGACCACCTATTTATTTTTTCCTTCACCAAAACCGCCATCCCCAATACCTCTCACACTCCCTTCTCCCAACCCGCCCTAAGAGTCTACCTTGCCATGGTGGGCCGGCTTACAATCCTATTGGCAAAAATGTGATTTACTTTTAGCCAATTGGATTAGTCAAAGTACTCTGCCAAAAAATAATATAATAAAACTATCTTAGAGGGAAATCAACTAATTAGGGATCTCTTGTATTAGGCATGTTTATATTCAAAAAGTTTATCATGCCCATTTTGCAATAGCAACAGCAAGGCCATGAACATGTAAATTACATTGCCGGGTTTTTGCTAGTGCAATTGGTATTTTCCAGAATTACGATTGTCGGCCTGAATCTTTTTTGTTTTGTTTGCGCTTTTGTGCTTTGTAACTTTTTGGTGAGGATTGGTATGGCTGTGGGGAGGAGGAGGCCATAAGTAGAACTTGGGGGTATATTTAAATCATTTTAAATATGCCCCTGAGTTCTACACTGCAGGTTGCAACAATTTGTAATCACCAATCAAATTCTCTCAAGGGCCAGTTCACACTTGGTGTGCCTTTGGTGGGGAGCGTTTCTGCTTTTTGCTGATAGCCGGTATTCAGCAAATCACTGTGGTAAATCCTTGCAGTGCCTGAAGTGTGCTTATATCGCAAAGGTGCACTGTGTGCAACATTTCAGTGGCAGTTAGAGTGCCGTTCTCATTCTGTGGAATGAGACTCGAAAAACGTAATCACTGCAACATGGAGCCACAATTGCTTGGTAAAAATGCAATCACACTCCATAGGCGATTGCGATTTGCCTTTTGCGATCCCAATGTTGAACCAGGCCTAAAGGGAACCAGATGGATCCCAACTAATTATCAGGTGGTCATCGTGTTTCCAGACTTTTCACTTGGGGGTGTAAGAGTGGTATCCATGAGGACCACCTATCCCCCTTATTCCTCTTCAAAACTGTCATCCCCAATACCTCTCACACTCCCTTCCCCCAACCCGCCCTAAGAGTCTACCTTGCCATGGTGGACCGGCTTACAATCCTATTGGCCAAAATGTGATTTACTTTTAGCCAATTGGATTAGCTAAAGTACTCTGCCAAAAAAGAATATAATAAACTATCTTAGAGGGAGATCAACTAATTAGGGACCTCTTGTATTAGGCACCAATCATATTCTCTCCAGGGCCAGTTCACACTTGGTGTACTTTTGGTGGGGAGAGTTTCTGCTCTTTGCTGATAGCCGGTATTCAGCAAAGCACTGTGGTAAATCCTTGCAGTGCCTGAAGTGTGCTTATATCACAAAGGTGCACTGCGTGCAACATTTCAGTGGCAGTTAGAGTGCCGTTCTCATTCTGTGGAATGAGACTAGAAAAACGTAATCACTGCAACATGGAGCCACAATTGCTTGGTAAAAATGCAATCACACTCCATAGGCGATTGCGATTTGCCTTTTGCGATCCTAATGTTGAACCAGGCCTAAAGGGAACCAGATGGATCCCAATTATTTATCAGGTGGTCATCGTGTTTCCAGACTTTTCACTTGGGGGTTTAAGAGTGGTACTGTAACGATCGGTGAAGCACAGAGAGGATCTGATTACCAGTGATCTGCAGAACCACTGGGAATACAGATGTATACCAGATTATACGTGATCTGCAGTATCACTGATAATCCGATATACTAGCTAACCTCTGTTCACCTGAGTAGAGTGTAGTGTTTTGGTGTAACAGTAACACTTAGAGGACAGGGCCTCAGTACAGTAAGGCGTACTGTACAGATTCCTTCCGCAAACCTGAGCTCTCCAAGGCGGGAGGAGTCAGGCTGCCAGCGGGAAGGATATACTGAAAGTAACCCTCTGGCGGAAGGGTCACTTAACAGAACGAGGAACCGCCTCTAACAGTAAGGTCGGTTCTCGAAGTCGGACAAGCCAGGTCGTACACACACGGACAGATAAAGTACAAGATCAGGAGGCAAAGGCGGAGTCAAAGTACAGGCAGGGTTCAGCAACGGGGTATCAGAAATATTGGGGTACAAAATCAGGAGGCAGAAGCAGAGTCAAGGAACGAGCCGGGGTTCGGCAACAGAGTATCAGAAATATCGAGGTACAAGATCAGAGTTCAAAAGGGTAGTCAAGGCAGGCAAAAGTCATAACAAATAAATACAATCAAACTAGTACTTTAGCTATCAACAGAATCTAGCTAAGTGTAGGATTACAGCTCCAGCTGGTCCCGGCACACTTGCGGATCTGACTACGGATCTGGATGCTCCCACATATGTGATCGCACGCCAGACAAAGAGCAAGTGAACAACCAGCAGTATATATACTCTAGGACCTTTCCAGGACCTCCCTAATTGCTGGTCCAATGAGAGCAGTGGAATTTGTCAGCTGACCCAGCTGGTCAGCCGACACCCTTCTAACTGCTATTTAAACTCTGCCTCTGTGCTCGCGCGCGTGCAAGTCTGAATCTTGGTGGACTATCAGTCCCAGCCACACCAGTACTGTCATGCAATGTATCTAGTGCGGGGGCCGCCTCTGATGCGGATTCCGCCGTTACCAATGCGGATTCCGCCGCTCTGCCTAAGCGGCATGCGGCGGTTTTTCCACGTTGTGACGCGCTGCTGAACGCGGAAACAGCCGCCTCATTGTGAGAGACGGCGGCTCTTCCGCGTTTCCTCACAGGTACCCATGATGACCACCTATTTATTTTTTCCTTCACCAAAACCGCCATCCCCAATACCTCTCACACTCCCTTCCCCCAACCCGCCCTAAGAGTCTACCTTGCCATGGTGGGCCGGCTTACAATCCTATTGGCCAAAATGTGATTTACTTTTAGCCAATTGGATTAGCTAAAGTACTCTGCCAAAAAAGGATATAATAAACTATCTTAGAGGGACACAGGTGGCTTGTACTCGTTGCTTTTGTAACCGTGCTTAAATAAACTACCTCTTGCTTTTGGAGTACCGGAGTCCGTCTTCTTCATTCATCAATGCTATCTTAGAGGGAGATCAACTAATTAGGGACCTCTTGTATTAGGCACCAATCATATTCTCTCCAGGGCCAGTTCACACCTGGTGTGCTTTTGGTGGGGAGCGTTTCTGCTCTTTGCTGATAGCCGGTATTCAGCAAAGCACTGTGGTTAATCCTTGCAGTGCCTGAAGTGTGCTTATATCGCAAAGGTGCACTGCGTGCAACATTTCAGTGGCAGTTAGAGTGCCGTTCTCATTCTGTGGAATGAGACTCGAAAAACGTAATCACTGCAACATGGAGCCACAATTGCTTGGTAAAAATGCAATCACACTCCATAGGCGATTGCGATTTGCCTTTTGCGATCCTAATGTTGAACCAGGCCTAAAGGGAGCCAGATGGATCCCAATTATTTATCAGGTGGTCATCGTGTATCCAGACTTTTCACTTGGGGGTGTAGAAGTGGTACCCATGATGACCACCTATCCCCCTTATCCCTCTTCAAAACCGCCATCCCCAATAACTGTCACACTCCCTTCCCCCAACCTGCCCTAAGAGTCTACCTTGCCATGGTGGGCCGGCTTACAATCGTATTGGCCAAAATGTGATTTACTTTTAGCCAATTGTATTAGCCAAAGTACTCTGCCAAAAAAGAATATAATAAACTATCTTAGAGGGAGATCAACTAATTAGGGACCTCTTGTATTAGGCACCAATAAAATTCTCTCAAGGGCCAGTTCACACTTGGTGTGATTTTGGTGGGGAGCGTTTCTGCTCTTTGCTAATAGCCGGTATTCAGCAAAGCACTGTGGTAAATCCTTACAGTGCCTGAAGTGTGCTAATATCGCAAAGGTGCACTGCGTGCAACATTTCAGTGGCAGTTAGAGTGCCGTTCTCATTCTGTGGAATGAGACTAGAAAAACGTAATCACTGCAACATGGAGCCACAATTGCTTGGTAAAAATGCAATCACACTCCATAGGCGATTGCGATTTGCGTTTTGCGATCCCA
Source organism: Hyperolius riggenbachi (assembly GCF_040937935.1). Classification (NCBI taxonomy): domain Eukaryota; kingdom Metazoa; phylum Chordata; class Amphibia; order Anura; family Hyperoliidae; genus Hyperolius; species Hyperolius riggenbachi. The sequence goes on from NC_090656.1 coordinate 139,530,385, forward strand.
ATGTTGAACCAGGCCTAAAGGGAACCAGATGGATCCCAATTGTTTATCAGGTGGTCATCGTGTTTCCAGAATTTTCACTTGGGGGTTTAAGAGTGGTACCCATGATGACCACCTATTTATTTTTTCCTTCACCAAAACTGCCATCCCCAATACCTCTCACACTCCCTTCTCCCAACCCGCCCTAAGAGTCTACCTTGCCATGGTGGGCCGGCTTACAATCCTATTGGTCAAAATGTGATTTACTTTTAGCCAATTGCATTAGCCAAAGTACTCTGCCAAAAAATAATATAATAAAACTATCTTAGAGGGAGATCAACTAATTAGGGACCTCTTGTATTAGGCATGTTTATATTCAAAAAGTTTATCATGCCCATTTTGCAATAGCAACAGCAAGGCCATGAACTTGTAAATTGCATTGCCGGGTTTTTGCTAGTGCAATTGGTATTTTCCAGAATTACGATTGTCGGCCTGCATCTTTTTTGTTTTGTTTGCGCTTTTGTGCTTTGTAACTTTTTGGTGAGGATTGGTATGGCTGTGGGGAGGAGGAGGCCATAAGTAGAACTTGGGGGTATATTTAAATCATTTTAAATATGCCCCTGAGTTCTACACTGCAGGTTGCAACAATTTGTAATCACCAATCAAATTCTCTCAAGGGCCAGTTCACACTTGGTGTGCTTTTGGTGGGGAGCGTTTCTGCTCTTTGCTGATAGCCGGTATTCAGCAAAGCACTGTGGTAAATCCTTCCAGTGCCTGAAGTGTGCTTATATCGCAAAGGTGCACTGCGTGCAACATTTCAGTGGCAGTTAGAGTGCCGTTCTCATTCTGTGGAATGAGACTCGAAAAACGTAATCACTGCAACATGGAGCCACAATTGTTTGGTAAAAATGCAATCACACTCCATAGGCGATTGCGATTTGCCTTTTGCGATCCCAATGTTGAACCAGGCCTAAAGGGAACCAGATGGATCCCAATTATTTATCAGGTGGTCATCGTGTTTCCAGACTTTTCACTTGGGGGTGTGGGAGTGGTACCCTTGATGACCACCTATCCCCCTTATCCCTCTTCAAAACCGCCATCCCCAATACCTCTCACACTCCCTTCCCCCAACCCGCCCTAAGATTCTACCTTGCCATGGTGGACCGGCTTACAATCCTATTGGCCAAACTGTGATTTACTTTTAGCCAATTGGATTAGCTAAAGTACTCTGCCAAAAAATAATATAATAAACTATCTTAGAGGGAGATCAACTAATTAGGGACCTCTTGTATTAGGCACCAATCATATTCTCTCCAGGGCCAGTTCACACTTGGTGTGCTTTTGGTGGGGAGCGTTTCTGCTCTTTGCTGATAGCCGGTATTCAGCAAAGCACTGTGGTAAATCCTTGCAGTGCCTGAAGTGTGCTTATATCACAAAGGTGCACTGCGTGCAACATTTCAGTGGCAGTTAGAGTGCCGTTCTCATTCTGTGGAATGAGACTAGAAAAACATAATCACTGCAACATGGAGCCACAATTGCTTGGTAAAAATGCAATCACACTCCATAGGCGATTGCCATTTGCCTTTTGCGATCTCAATGTTGAACCAGGCCTAAAGGGAACCAGATGGATCCCAATTGTTTATCAGGTGGTCATCGTGTTTCCAGAATTTTCACTTGGGGGTTTAAGAGTGGTACCCATGATGACCACCTATTTATTTTTTCCTTCACCAAAACCGCCATCCCCAATACCTCTCACACTCCCTTCTCCCAACCCGCCCTAAGAGTCTACCTTGCCATGGTGGGCCGGCTTACAATCCTATTGGTCAAAATGTGATTTACTTTTAGCCAATTGGATTAGCCAAAGTACTCTGCCAAAAAATAATATAATAAAACTATCTGAGAGGGAGATCAACTAATTAGGGACCTCTTGTATTAGGCATGTTTATATTCAAAAAGTGTATCATGCCCATTTTGCAATAGCAACAGCAAGGCCATGAACATGTAAATTGCATTGCCGGGTTTTTGCTAGTGCAATTGGTATTTTCCTGAATTACGATTGTCGGCCTGCATTTTTTTTGTTTTGTTTGCGCTTCTGTGCTTTGTAACTTTTTGGTGAGGATTGGTATGGCTGTGGGGAGGAGGAGGCCATAAGTAGAATTTGTGGTATATTTAAATCATTTTAAATATGCCCCTGAGTTCTACACTGCAGGTTGCAACAATTTGTAATCACCAATCAAATTCTCTCAAGGGCCAGTTAACACTTGGTGTGCTTATGGTGGGGAGCGTTTCTGCTCTTTGCTGATAGCCGGTATTCAGCAAAGCACTGTGGTAAATCCTTGCAGTGCCTGAAGTGTGCTTATATCGCAAAGGTGCACTGCGTGCAACATTTCAGTGGCAGTTAGAGTGCCGTTCTCATTCTGTGGAATGAGACTCGAAAAACGTAATTACTGCAACATGGAGCCACAATTGCTTGGTAAAAATGCAATCACACTCTATAGGCGATTGCGATTTGCGTTTTGCGATTCCAATGTTGAACCAGGCCTAAAGGGAACCAGATGGATCCCAATTGTTTATCAGGTGGTCATCGTGTTTCCAGAATTTTCACTTGGGGGTTTAAGAGTGGTACCCATGATGACCACCTATTTATTTTTTCCTTCACCAAAACCGCCATCCCCAATACCTCTCACACTCCCTTCTCCCAACCCGCCCTAAGAGTCTACCTTGCCATGGTGGGCCGGCTTACAATCCTATTGGTCAAAATGTGATTTACTTTTAGCCAATTGCATTAGCCAAAGTACTCTGCCAAAAAATAATATAATAAAACTATCTTAGAGGGAGATCAACTAATTAGGGACCTCTTGTATTAGGCATGTTTATATTCAAAAAGTTTATCATGCCCATTTTGCAATAGCAACAGCAAGGCCATGAACTTGTAAATTGCATTGCCGGGTTTTTGCTAGTGCAATTGGTATTTTCCAGAATTACGATTGTCAGCCTGCATCTTTTTTGTTTTGTTTGCGCTTTTGTGCTTTGTAACTTTTTGGTGAGGATTGGTATGGCTGTGGGGAGGAGGAGGCCATAAGTAGAACTTGGGGGTATATTTAAATCATTTTAAATATGCCCCTGAGTTCTACACTGCAGGTTGCAACAATTTGTAATCACCAATCAAATTCTCTCAAGGACCAGTTCACACTTGGTGTGCTTTTGGTTGGGAGCGTTTCTGCTCTTTGCTGATAGCCGGTATTCAGCAAAGCACTGTGGTAAATCCTTGCAGTGCCTGAAGTGTGCTTATATCGCAAAGGTGCACTGCATGCAACATTTCAGTGGCAGTTAGAGTGCCGTTCTCATTCTGTGGAATGAGACTCGAAAAACGTAATCACTGCAACATGGAGCCACAATTGTTTGGTAAAAATGCAATCACACTCCATAGGCGATTGCGATTTGCCTTTTGCGATCCCAATGTTGAACCAGGCCTAAAGGGAACCAGATGGATCCCAATTATTTATCAGGTGGTCATCGTGTTTCCAGACTTTTCACTTGGGGGTGTGGGAGTGGTACCCATGATGACCACCTATCCCCCTTATCCCTCTTCAAAACCGCCATCCCCAATACCTCTCACACTCCCTTCCCCCAACCCGCCCTAAGATTCTACCTTGCCATGGTGGACCGGCTTACAATCCTATTGGCCAAACTGTGATTTACTTTTAGCCAATTGGATTAGCTAAAGTACTCTGCCAAAAAATAATATAATAAACTATCTTAGAGGGAGATCAACTAATTAGGGACCTCTTGTATTAGGCACCAATCATATTCTCTCCAGGGCCAGTTCACACTTGGTGTGCTTTTGGTGGGGAGCGTTTCTGCTCTTTGCTGATAGCCGGTATTCAGCAAAGCACTGTGGTAAATCCTTGCAGTGCCTGAAGTGTGCTTATATCACAAAGGTGCACTGCGTGCAACATTTCAGTGGCAGTTAGAGTGCCGTTCTCATTCTGTGGAATGAGACTAGAAAAACGTAATCACTGCAACATGGAGCCACAAATGCTTGGTAAAAATGCAATCACACTCCATAGGCGATTGCGATTTGCCTATTGCGATCCCAATGTTGAACCAGGCCTAAAGGGAACCAGATGGATCCCAATTATTTATCAGGTGGTCATCGTGTTTTCAGACTTTTCACTTGGAGGTTTAAGAGTGGTACCCATGATGACCACCTATTTATTTTTTTCTTCACCAAAACCGCCATCACCAATACCTCTCACACTCCCTTCCCCCAACCCGCCCTAAGAGTCTACCTTGCCATGGTGGGCCGGCTTACAATCCTATTGGCCAAAATGTGATTTACTTTTAGCCAATTAGATTAGCCAAAGTACTCTGCCAAAAAATAATATTATAAACTATCTTAGAGGGAGATCAACTAATTAGGGACCTCTTGTATTAGGCATGTTTATATTCAAAAAGTGTATCGTGCCCATTTTGCCAATAGCAACAGCAAGGCCATGAACATGTAAATTGCATTGCCGGGTTTTTGCTAGTGCAATTGGTATTTTCCAGAATTACGATTTTCAACCTGCATCTTTTTTGTTTTGTTCGCGCTTTTGTGCTTTGTAACTTTTTGGTGAGGATTGGTATGGCTGTGGGTAGGAGGAGGCCATAAGTAGAACTTGGGGGTATATTTAAATCATTTTAAATATGCCTCTGAGTTCTACACTGCAGGTTGCAACAATTTGTAATCACCAATCAAATTCTCTCAAGGGCCAGTTCACACTTGGTGTGCTTTTGGTGGGGAGCGTTTCTGCTCTTTGCTGATAGCCGGTATTCAGCAAAGCACTGTGGTAAATCCTTGCAGTGCCTGAAGTGTGCTTATATCGCAAAGGTGCACTGCGTGCAACATTTCAGTGGCAGTTAGAGTGCCGTTCTCATTCTGTGGAATGAGACTAGAAAAACGTAATCACTGCAACATGGAGCCACAAATGCTTGGTAAAAATGCAATCACACTCCATAGACAGATGGATCCCATTTATTTATCAGGTGGTCATCGTGTTTCCAGACTTTTCACTTGGGGGTTTAACCACTTGAGGACCCACCCTTTACCCCCCCTTAAGGACCAGCGCTGTTGTAGCTGATCTGTGCTGGGTGGGCTCTGCAGCCCCCAGCACAGATCAGCGTGCAGGCAGAGCGACCAGATCGCCCCCCTTTTTTCCCCACTAGGGGGATGATGTGCTGGGGGGGTCTGATCGCTCCTGCCTGCCGGGTGTTGCGGGGGGGCACCTCAAAGCCCCCCTCCTCAGCGAAATCCTCCCCCTCCCTCTCCTACCTGCTCTCCCCCCGGAGATCCGGGCTGCACAGGACGCTATCCGTCCTGTGCAGCCAGTGACGGGACGTCCCCTGTCACATGGCGGTGATCCCCAGCCGCTGATTGGCCGGGGATCGCCGATCTGCCTTACGGCGCTGCTGCGCAGCAGCGCCGTACAAATGTAAACAAAGCGGATTATTTCCGCTTGTGTTTACATTTAGCCTGCGAGCCGCCATCGGCGGCCCGCAGGCTATTCACGGAGCCCCCCGCCGTGAATTGACAGGAAGCAGCCGCTCGCACGAGCGGCTGCTTCCTGATTAATCAGCCTGCAGCTGGCGACGCAATACTGCGTCGCTGGTCCTGCAGCTGCCACTTTGCCGACGCGCGGTATGAGTGCGCGGTCGGCAAGTGGTTAAGAGTGGTACCCATGATGACCACCTATTTATTTTTTCCTTCACCAAAACCGCCATCACCAATACCTCTCACACTCCCTTCCCCCAACCCGCCCTAAGAGTCTACCTTGCCATGGTGGGCCGGCTTACAATCCTATTGGCCAAAATGTGATTTACTTTTAGCCAATTGGATTAGCCAAAGTACTCTGTTAAAAAATAATATAATAAACTATCTTAGAGGGAGATCAACTAATTAGCGACCTCTTGTATTAGGCATGTTTATATTCAAAAAGTGTATTGTGCCCATTTTGCCAACAGCAAGGCCATGAACATGTAAATTGTATTGCCGGGTTTTTGCTAGTGAAATTGGTATTTTCCAGAATTACGATTGTCGGCCTGCATCTTTTTTGTTTTGTTTGCGCTTCTGTGCTTTGTAACTTTTGGGTGGGGATTGGTATGGCTGTGGGGAGGAGGAGGCCATAAGTAGAACTTGGTGGTATATTTAAATCATTTTAAATATGCCCCTGAGTTCTACACTGCAGGTTGCAACAATTTGTAATCACCAATCAAATTCTCTCAAGGGCCAGTTCACACTTGGTGTGCTTTTGGTGGGGAGCGTTTCTGCTGTTTTCTGATAGCCGGGATTCAGCAAAGCATTGTGGTAAATCCTTGCAGTGCCTGAAGAGTGCTTATATCGCAAAGGTGCACTGCGTGCAACATTTCAGTGGCAGTTAGAGTGCCGTTCTCATTCTGTGGAATGAGACTCAAAAAACGTAATCACTGCAACATGGAGCCACAATTGCTTGGTAAAAATGCAATCACACTCCATAGGCGATTGCGATTTGCCTTTTGCGATCCCAATGTTGAACCAGGCCTAAAGGGAACCAGATGGATCCCAATTATTTATCAGGTGGTCATCGTGTTTCCAGACTTTTCACTTGGAAGTGTAGGAGTGGTACCCATGTTGACCACCTATCCCCCTTATCCCTCTTCAAAACCGCCATCCCCAATACCTCTCACACTCCCTTCCCCCAACCCGCACTAAGAGTCTACCTTGCCATGGTGGGCCGGCTTACAATCCTATTGGCCAAAATGTGATTTACTTTTAGCCAATTGGATTAGCTAAAGTACTCTGCCAAAAAAGGATATAATAAACTATCTTAGAGGGACACAGGTGGCTTGTACTCGTTGCTTTTGTAACCGTGCTTAAATAAACTACCTCTTGCTTTTGGAGTACCGGAGTCCGTCTTCTTCATTCATCAATGCTATCTTAGAGGGAGATCAACTAATTAGGGACCTCTTTTATTAGGCACCAATCATATTCTCTCCAGGGCCAGTTCACACCTGGTGTGCTTTTGGTGGGGAGCGTTTCTGCTCTTTGCTGATAGCCGGTATTCAGCAAAGCACTGTGGTTAATCCTTGCAGTGCCTGAAGTGTGCTTATATCGCAAAGGTGCACTGCGTGCAACATTTCAGTGGCAGTTAGAGTGCCGTTCTCATTCTGTGGAATGAGACTCGAAAAACGTAATCACTGCAACATGGAGCCTCAATTGCTTGGTAAAAATGCAATCACACTCCATAGGCGATTGCGATTTGCCTTTTGCGATCCTAATGTTGAACCAGGCCTAAAGGGAGCCAGATGGATCCCAATTATTTATCAGGTGGTCATCGTGTATCCAGACTTTTCACTTGGGGGTGTAGAAGTGGTACCCATGATGACCACCTATCCCCCTTATCCCTCTTCAAAACCGCCATCCCCAATAACTGTCACACTCCCTTCCCCCAACCTGCCCTAAGAGTCTACCTTGCCATGGTGGGCCGGCTTACAATCGTATTGGCCAAAATGTGATTTACTTTTAGCCAATTGTATTAGCCAAAGTACTCTGCCAAAAAAGAATATAATAAACTATCTTAGAGGGAGATCAACTAATTAGGGACCTCTTGTATTAGGCACCAATAAAATTCTCTCAAGGGCCAGTTCACACTTGGTGTGATTTTGGTGGGGAGCGTTTCTGCTCTTTGCTAATAGCCGGTATTCAGCAAAGCACTGTGGTAAATCCTTACAGTGCCTGAAGTGTGCTAATATCGCAAAGGTGCACTGCGTGCAACATTTCAGTGGCAGTTAGAGTGCCGTTCTCATTCTGTGGAATGAGACTAGAAAAACGTAATCACTGCAACATGGAGCCACAATTGCTTGGTAAAAATGCAATCACACTCCATAGGCGATTGCGATTTGCGTTTTGCGATCCCAATGTTGAACCAGGCCTAAAGGGAACCAGATGGATCCCAATTGTTTATCAGGTGGTCATCGTGTTTCCAGAATTTTCACTTGGGGGTTTAAGAGTGGTACCCATGATGACCACCTATTTATTTTTTCCTTCACCAAAACTGCCATCCCCAATACCTCTCACACTCCCTTCTCCCAACCCGCCCTAAGAGTCTACCTTGCCATGGTGGGCCGGCTTACAATCCTATTGGTCAAAATGTGATTTACTTTTAGCCAATTGCATTAGCCAAAGTACTCTGCCAAAAAATAATATAATAAAACTATCTTAGAGGGAGATCAACTAATTAGGGACCTCTTGTATTAGGCATGTTTATATTCAAAAAGTTTATCATGCCCATTTTGCAATAGCAACAGCAAGGCCATGAACTTGTAAATTGCATTGCCGGGTTTTTGCTAGTGCAATTGGTATTTTCCAGAATTACGATTGTCGGCCTGCATCTTTTTTGTTTTGTTTGCGCTTTTGTGCTTTGTAACTTTTTGGTGAGGATTGGTATGGCTGTGGGGAGGAGGAGGCCATAAGTAGAACTTGGGGGTATATTTAAATCATTTTAAATATGCCCCTGAGTTCTACACTGCAGGTTGCAACAATTTGTAATCACCAATCAAATTCTCTCAAGGGCCAGTTCACACTTGGTGTGCTTTTGGTGGGGAGCGTTTCTGCTCTTTGCTGATAGCCGGTATTCAGCAAAGCACTGTGGTAAATCCTTCCAGTGCCTGAAGTGTGCTTATATCGCAAAGGTGCACTGCGTGCAACATTTCAGTGGCAGTTAGAGTGCCGTTCTCATTCTGTGGAATGAGACTCGAAAAACGTAATCACTGCAACATGGAGCCACAATTGTTTGGTAAAAATGCAATCACACTCCATAGGCGATTGCGATTTGCCTTTTGCGATCCCAATGTTGAACCAGGCCTAAAGGGAACCAGATGGATCCCAATTATTTATCAGGTGGTCATCGTGTTTCCAGACTTTTCACTTGGGGGTGTGGGAGTGGTACCCATGATGACCACCTATCCCCCTTATCCCTCTTCAAAACCGCCATCCCCAATACCTCTCACACTCCCTTCCCCCAACCCGCCCTAAGATTCTACCTTGCCATGGTGGACCGGCTTACAATCCTATTGGCCAAACTGTGATTTACTTTTAGCCAATTGGATTAGCTAAAGTACTCTGCCAAAAAATAATATAATAAACTATCTTAGAGGGAGATCAACTAATTAGGGACCTCTTGTATTAGGCACCAATCATATTCTCTCCAGGGCCAGTTCACACTTGGTGTGCTTTTGGTGGGGAGCGTTTCTGCTCTTTGCTGATAGCCGGTATTCAGCAAAGCACTGTGGTAAATCCTTGCAGTGCCTGAAGTGTGCTTATATCACAAAGGTGCACTGCGTGCAACATTTCAGTGGCAGTTAGAGTGCCGTTCTCATTCTGTGGAATGAGACTAGAAAAACATAATCACTGCAACATGGAGCCACAATTGCTTGGTAAAAATGCAATCACACTCCATAGGCGATTGCCATTTGCCTTTTGCGATCTCAATGTTGAACCAGGCCTAAAGGGAACCAGATGGATCCCAATTGTTTATCAGGTGGTCATCGTGTTTCCAGAATTTTCACTTGGGGGTTTAAGAGTGGTACCCATGATGACCACCTATTTATTTTTTCCTTCACCAAAACCGCCATCCCCAATACCTCTCACACTCCCTTCTCCCAACCCGCCCTAAGAGTCTACCTTGCCATGGTGGGCCGGCTTACAATCCTATTGGTCAAAATGTGATTTACTTTTAGCCAATTGGATTAGCCAAAGTACTCTGCCAAAAAATAATATAATAAAACTATCTGAGAGGGAGATCAACTAATTAGGGACCTCTTGTATTAGGCATGTTTATATTCAAAAAGTGTATCATGCCCATTTTGCAATAGCAACAGCAAGGCCATGAACATGTAAATTGCATTGCCGGGTTTTTGCTAGTGCAATTGGTATTTTCCTGAATTACGATTGTCGGCCTGCATTTTTTTTGTTTTGTTTGCGCTTCTGTGCTTTGTAACTTTTTGGTGAGGATTGGTATGGCTGTGGGGAGGAGGAGGCCATAAGTAGAATTTGTGGTATATTTAAATCATTTTAAATATGCCCCTGAGTTCTACACTGCAGGTTGCAACAATTTGTAATCACCAATCAAATTCTCTCAAGGGCCAGTTCACACTTGGTGTGCTTATGGTGGGGAGCGTTTCTGCTCTTTGCTGATAGCCGGTATTCAGCAAAGCACTGTGGTAAATCCTTGCAGTGCCTGAAGTGTGCTTATATCGCAAAGGTGCACTGCGTGCAACATTTCAGTGGCAGTTAGAGTGCCGTTCTCATTCTGTGGAATGAGACTCGAAAAACGTAATCACTGCAACATGGAGCCACAATTGCTTGGTAAAAATGCAATCACACTCTATAGGCGATTGCGATTTGCGTTTTGCGATTCCAATGTTGAACCAGGCCTAAAGGGAACCAGATGGATCCCAATTGTTTATCAGGTGGTCATCGTGTTTCCAGAATTTTCACTTGGGGGTTTAAGAGTGGTACCCATGATGACCACCTATTTATTTTTTCCTTCACCAAAACCGCCATCCCCAATACCTCTCACACTCCCTTCTCCCAACCCGCCCTAAGAGTCTACCTTGCCATGGTGGGCCGGCTTACAATCCTATTGGTCAAAATGTGATTTACTTTTAGCCAATTGCATTAGCCAAAGTACTCTGCCAAAAAATAATATAATAAAACTATCTTAGAGGGAGATCAACTAATTAGGGACCTCTTGTATTAGGCATGTTTATATTCAAAAAGTGTATCATGCCCATTTTGCAATAGCAACAGCAAGGCCATGAACATGTAAATTGCATTGCCGGGTTTTTGCTAGTGCAATTGGTATTTTCCTGAATTACGATTGTCGGCCTGCATTTTTTTTGTTTTGTTTGCGCTTCTGTGCTTTGTAACTTTTTGGTGAGGATTGGTATGGCTGTGGGGAGGAGGAGGCCATAAGTAGAATTTGTGGTATATTTAAATCATTTTAAATATGCCCCTGAGTTCTACACTGCAGGTTGCAACAATTTGTAATCACCAATCAAATTCTCTCAAGGGCCAGTTCACACTTGGTGTGCTTATGGTGGGGAGCGTTTCTGCTCTTTGCTGATAGCCGGTATTCAGCAAAGCACTGTGGTAAATCCTTGCAGTGCCTGAAGTGTGCTTATATCGCAAAGGTGCACTGCGTGCAACATTTCAGTGGCAGTTAGAGTGCCGTTCTCATTCTGTGGAATGAGACTCGAAAAACGTAATCACTGCAACATGGAGCCACAATTGCTTGGTAAAAATGCAATCACACTCTATAGGCGATTGCGATTTGCGTTTTGCGATTCCAATGTTGAACCAGGCCTAAAGGGAACCAGATGGATCCCAATTGTTTATCAGGTGGTCATCGTGTTTCCAGAATTTTCACTTGGGGGTTTAAGAGTGGTACCCATGATGACCACCTATTTATTTTTTCCTTCACCAAAACCGCCATCCCCAATACCTCTCACACTCCCTTCTCCCAACCCGCCCTAAGAGTCTACCTTGCCATGGTGGGCCGGCTTACAATCCTATTGGTCAAAATGTGATTTACTTTTAGCCAATTGCATTAGCCAAAGTACTCTGCCAAAAAATAATATAATAAAACTATCTTAGAGGGAGATCAACTAATTAGGGACCTCTTGTATTAGGCATGTTTATATTCAAAAAGTTTATCATGCCCATTTTGCAATAGCAACAGCAAGGCCATGAACTTGTAAATTGCATTGCCGGGTTTTTGCTAGTGCAATTGGTATTTTCCAGAATTACGATTGTCAGCCTGCATCTTTTTTGTTTTGTTTGCGCTTTTGTGCTTTGTAACTTTTTGGTGAGGATTGGTATGGCTGTGGGGAGGAGGAGGCCATAAGTAGAACTTGGGGGTATATTTAAATCATTTTAAATATGCCCCTGAGTTCTACACTGCAGGTTGCAACAATTTGTAATCACCAATCAAATTCTCTCAAGGACCAGTTCACACTTGGTGTGCTTTTGGTTGGGAGCGTTTCTGCTCTTTGCTGATAGCCGGTATTCAGCAAAGCACTGTGGTAAATCCTTGCAGTGCCTGAAGTGTGCTTATATCGCAAAGGTGCACTGCATGCAACATTTCAGTGGCAGTTAGAGTGCCGTTCTCATTCTGTGGAATGAGACTCGAAAAACGTAATCACTGCAACATGGAGCCACAATTGTTTGGTAAAAATGCAATCACACTCCATAGGCGATTGCGATTTGCCTTTTGCGATCCCAATGTTGAACCAGGCCTAAAGGGAACCAGATGGATCCCAATTATTTATCAGGTGGTCATCGTGTTTCCAGACTTTTCACTTGGGGGTGTGGGAGTGGTACCCATGATGACCACCTATCCCCCTTATCCCTCTTCAAAACCGCCATCCCCAATACCTCTCACACTCCCTTCCCCCAACCCGCCCTAAGATTCTACCTTGCCATGGTGGACCGGCTTACAATCCTATTGGCCAAACTGTGATTTACTTTTAGCCAATTGGATTAGCTAAAGTACTCTGCCAAAAAATAATATAATAAACTATCTTAGAGGGAGATCAACTAATTAGGGACCTCTTGTATTAGGCACCAATCATATTCTCTCCAGGGCCAGTTCACACTTGGTGTGCTTTTGGTGGGGAGCGTTTCTGCTCTTTGCTGATAGCCGGTATTCAGCAAAGCACTGTGGTAAATCCTTGCAGTGCCTGAAGTGTGCTTATATCACAAAGGTGCACTGCGTGCAACATTTCAGTGGCAGTTAGAGTGCCGTTCTCATTCTGTGGAATGAGACTAGAAAAACGTAATCACTGCAACATGGAGCCACAAATGCTTGGTAAAAATGCAATCACACTCCATAGGCGATTGCGATTTGCCTATTGCGATCCCAATGTTGAACCAGGCCTAAAGGGAACCAGATGGATCCCAATTATTTATCAGGTGGTCATCGTGTTTTCAGACTTTTCACTTGGAGGTTTAAGAGTGGTACCCATGATGACCACCTATTTATTTTTTTCTTCACCAAAACCGCCATCACCAATACCTCTCACACTCCCTTCCCCCAACCCGCCCTAAGAGTCTACCTTGCCATGGTGGGCCGGCTTACAATCCTATTGGCCAAAATGTGATTTACTTTTAGCCAATTAGATTAGCCAAAGTACTCTGCCAAAAAATAATATTATAAACTATCTTAGAGGGAGATCAACTAATTAGGGACCTCTTGTATTAGGCATGTTTATATTCAAAAAGTGTATCGTGCCCATTTTGCCAATAGCAACAGCAAGGCCATGAACATGTAAATTGCATTGCCGGGTTTTTGCTAGTGCAATTGGTATTTTCCAGAATTACGATTTTCAACCTGCATCTTTTTTGTTTTGTTCGCGCTTTTGTGCTTTGTAACTTTTTGGTGAGGATTGGTATGGCTGTGGGTAGGAGGAGGCCATAAGTAGAACTTGGGGGTATATTTAAATCATTTTAAATATGCCTCTGAGTTCTACACTGCAGGTTGCAACAATTTGTAATCACCAATCAAATTCTCTCAAGGGCCAGTTCACACTTGGTGTGCTTTTGGTGGGGAGCGTTTCTGCTCTTTGCTGATAGCCGGTATTCAGCAAAGCACTGTGGTAAATCCTTGCAGTGCCTGAAGTGTGCTTATATCGCAAAGGTGCACTGCGTGCAACATTTCAGTGGCAGTTAGAGTGCCGTTCTCATTCTGTGGAATGAGACTAGAAAAACGTAATCACTGCAACATGGAGCCACAAATGCTTGGTAAAAATGCAATCACACTCCATAGACAGATGGATCCCATTTATTTATCAGGTGGTCATCGTGTTTCCAGACTTTTCACTTGGGGGTTTAACCACTTGAGGACCCACCCTTTACCCCCCCTTAAGGACCAGCGCTGTTGTAGCTGATCTGTGCTGGGTGGGCTCTGCAGCCCCCAGCACAGATCAGCGTGCAGGCAGAGCGACCAGATCGCCCCCCTTTTTTCCCCACTAGGGGGATGATGTGCTGGGGGGGTCTGATCGCTCCTGCCTGCCGGGTGTTGCGGGGGGGCACCTCAAAGCCCCCCTCCGCAGCGAAATCCTCCCCCTCCCTCTCCTACCTGCTCTCCCCCCGGAGATCCGGGCTGCACAGGACGCTATCCGTCCTGTGCAGCCAGTGACGGGACGTCCCCTGTCACATGGCGGTGATCCCCAGCCGCTGATTGGCCGGGGATCGCCGATCTGCCTTACGGCGCTGCTGCGCAGCAGCGCCGTACAAATGTAAACAAAGCGGATTATTTCCGCTTGTGTTTACATTTAGCCTGCGAGCCGCCATCGGCGGCCCGCAGGCTATTCACGGAGCCCCCCGCCGTGAATTGACAGGAAGCAGCCGCTCGCACGAGCGGCTGCTTCCTGATTAATCAGCCTGCAGCTGGCGACGCAATACTGCGTCGCTGGTCCTGCAGCTGCCACTTTGCCGACGCGCGGTATGAGTGCGCGGTCGGCAAGTGGTTAAGAGTGGTACCCATGATGACCACCTATTTATTTTTTCCTTCACCAAAACCGCCATCACCAATACCTCTCACACTCCCTTCCCCCAACCCGCCCTAAGAGTCTACCTTGCCATGGTGGGCCGGCTTACAATCCTATTGGCCAAAATGTGATTTACTTTTAGCCAATTGGATTAGCCAAAGTACTCTGTTAAAAAATAATATAATAAACTATCTTAGAGGGAGATCAACTAATTAGCGACCTCTTGTATTAGGCATGTTTATATTCAAAAAGTGTATTGTGCCCATTTTGCCAACAGCAAGGCCATGAACATGTAAATTGTATTGCCGGGTTTTTGCTAGTGAAATTGGTATTTTCCAGAATTACGATTGTCGGCCTGCATCTTTTTTGTTTTGTTTGCGCTTCTGTGCTTTGTAACTTTTGGGTGGGGATTGGTATGGCTGTGGGGAGGAGGAGGCCATAAGTAGAACTTGGTGGTATATTTAAATCATTTTAAATATGCCCCTGAGTTCTACACTGCAGGTTGCAACAATTTGTAATCACCAATCAAATTCTCTCAAGGGCCAGTTCACACTTGGTGTGCTTTTGGTGGGGAGCGTTTCTGCTGTTTTCTGATAGCCGGGATTCAGCAAAGCATTGTGGTAAATCCTTGCAGTGCCTGAAGAGTGCTTATATCGCAAAGGTGCACTGCGTGCAACATTTCAGTGGCAGTTAGAGTGCCGTTCTCATTCTGTGGAATGAGACTCAAAAAACGTAATCACTGCAACATGGAGCCACAATTGCTTGGTAAAAATGCAATCACACTCCATAGGCGATTGCGATTTGCCTTTTGCGATCCCAATGTTGAACCAGGCCTAAAGGGAACCAGATGGATCCCAATTATTTATCAGGTGGTCATCGTGTTTCCAGACTTTTCACTTGGAAGTGTAGGAGTGGTACCCATGTTGACCACCTATCCCCCTTATCCCTCTTCAAAACCGCCATCCCCAATACCTCTCACACTCCCTTCCCCCAACCCGCACTAAGAGTCTACCTTGCCATGGTGGGCCGGCTTACAATCCTATTGGCCAAAATGTGATTTACTTTTAGCCAATTGGATTAGCTAAAGTACTCTGCCAAAAAAGGATATAGTAAACTATCTTAGAGGGACACAGGTGGCTTGTACTCGTTGCTTTTGTAACCGTGCTTAAATAAACTACCTCTTGCTTTTGGAGTACCGGAGTCCGTCTTCTTCATTCATCAATGCTATCTTAGAGGGAGATCAACTAATTAGGGACCTCTTTTATTAGGCACCAATCATATTCTCTCCAGGGCCAGTTCACACCTGGTGTGCTTTTGGTGGGGAGCGTTTCTGCTCTTTGCTGATAGCCGGTATTCAGCAAAGCACTGTGGTTAATCCTTGCAGTGCCTGAAGTGTGCTTATATCGCAAAGGTGCACTGCGTGCAACATTTCAGTGGCAGTTAGAGTGCCGTTCTCATTCTGTGGAATGAGACTCGAAAAACGTAATCACTGCAACATGGAGCCTCAATTGCTTGGTAAAAATGCAATCACACTCCATAGGCGATTGCGATTTGCCTTTTGCGATCCTAATGTTGAACCAGGCCTAAAGGGAGCCAGATGGATCCCAATTATTTATCAGGTGGTCATCGTGTATCCAGACTTTTCACTTGGGGGTGTAGAAGTGGTACCCATGATGACCACCTATCCCCCTTATCCCTCTTCAAAACCGCCATCCCCAATAACTGTCACACTCCCTTCCCCCAACCTGCCCTAAGAGTCTACCTTGCCATGGTGGGCCGGCTTACAATCGTATTGGCCAAAATGTGATTTACTTTTAGCCAATTGTATTAGCCAAAGTACTCTGCCAAAAAAGAATATAATAAACTATCTTAGAGGGAGATCAACTAATTAGGGACCTCTTGTATTAGGCACCAATAAAATTCTCTCAAGGGCCAGTTCACACTTGGTGTGATTTTGGTGGGGAGCGTTTCTGCTCTTTGCTAATAGCCGGTATTCAGCAAAGCACTGTGGTAAATCCTTACAGTGCCTGAAGTGTGCTCATATCGCAAAGGTGCACTGCGTGCAACATTTCAGTGGCAGTTAGAGTGCCGTTCTCATTCTGTGGAATGAGACTAGAAAAACGTAATCACTGCAACATGGAGCCACAATTGCTTGGTAAAAATGCAATCACACTCCATAGGCGATTGCGATTTGCGTTTTGCGAT
The DNA here is from genome assembly GCF_040937935.1 of Hyperolius riggenbachi. Taxonomy (NCBI): domain Eukaryota; kingdom Metazoa; phylum Chordata; class Amphibia; order Anura; family Hyperoliidae; genus Hyperolius; species Hyperolius riggenbachi. The sequence continues at coordinate 139,547,134 of NC_090656.1, forward strand.
CCCAATGTTGAACCAGGCCTAAAGGGAACCAGATGGATCCCAATTGTTTATCAGGTGGTCATCGTGTTTCCAGAATTTTCACTTGGGGGTTTAAGAGTGGTACCCATGATGACCACCTATTTATTTTTTCCTTCACCAAAACTGCCATCCCCAATACCTCTCACACTCCCTTCTCCCAACCCGCCCTAAGAGTCTACCTTGCCATGGTGGGCCGGCTTACAATCCTATTGGTCAAAATGTGATTTACTTTTAGCCAATTGCATTAGCCAAAGTACTCTGCCAAAAAATAATATAATAAAACTATCTTAGAGGGAGATCAACTAATTAGGGACCTCTTGTATTAGGCATGTTTATATTCAAAAAGTTTATCATGCCCATTTTGCAATAGCAACAGCAAGGCCATGAACTTGTAAATTGCATTGCCGGGTTTTTGCTAGTGCAATTGGTATTTTCCAGAATTACGATTGTCGGCCTGCATCTTTTTTGTTTTGTTTGCGCTTTTGTGCTTTGTAACTTTTTGGTGAGGATTGGTATGGCTGTGGGGAGGAGGAGGCCATAAGTAGAACTTGGGGGTATATTTAAATCATTTTAAATATGCCCCTGAGTTCTACACTGCAGGTTGCAACAATTTGTAATCACCAATCAAATTCTCTCAAGGGCCAGTTCACACTTGGTGTGCTTTTGGTGGGGAGCGTTTCTGCTCTTTGCTGATAGCCGGTATTCAGCAAAGCACTGTGGTAAATCCTTCCAGTGCCTGAAGTGTGCTTATATCGCAAAGGTGCACTGCGTGCAACATTTCAGTGGCAGTTAGAGTGCCGTTCTCATTCTGTGGAATGAGACTCGAAAAACGTAATCACTGCAACATGGAGCCACAATTGTTTGGTAAAAATGCAATCACACTCCATAGGCGATTGCGATTTGCCTTTTGCGATCCCAATGTTGAACCAGGCCTAAAGGGAACCAGATGGATCCCAATTATTTATCAGGTGGTCATCGTGTTTCCAGACTTTTCACTTGGGGGTGTGGGAGTGGTACCCATGATGACCACCTATCCCCCTTATCCCTCTTCAAAACCGCCATCCCCAATACCTCTCACACTCCCTTCCCCCAACCCGCCCTAAGATTCTACCTTGCCATGGTGGACCGGCTTACAATCCTATTGGCCAAACTGTGATTTACTTTTAGCCAATTGGATTAGCTAAAGTACTCTGCCAAAAAATAATATAATAAACTATCTTAGAGGGAGATCAACTAATTAGGGACCTCTTGTATTAGGCACCAATCATATTCTCTCCAGGGCCAGTTCACACTTGGTGTGCTTTTGGTGGGGAGCGTTTCTGCTCTTTGCTGATAGCCGGTATTCAGCAAAGCACTGTGGTAAATCCTTGCAGTGCCTGAAGTGTGCTTATATCACAAAGGTGCACTGCGTGCAACATTTCAGTGGCAGTTAGAGTGCCGTTCTCATTCTGTGGAATGAGACTAGAAAAACATAATCACTGCAACATGGAGCCACAATTGCTTGGTAAAAATGCAATCACACTCCATAGGCGATTGCCATTTGCCTTTTGCGATCTCAATGTTGAACCAGGCCTAAAGGGAACCAGATGGATCCCAATTGTTTATCAGGTGGTCATCGTGTTTCCAGAATTTTCACTTGGGGGTTTAAGAGTGGTACCCATGATGACCACCTATTTATTTTTTCCTTCACCAAAACCGCCATCCCCAATACCTCTCACACTCCCTTCTCCCAACCCGCCCTAAGAGTCTACCTTGCCATGGTGGGCCGGCTTACAATCCTATTGGTCAAAATGTGATTTACTTTTAGCCAATTGGATTAGCCAAAGTACTCTGCCAAAAAATAATATAATAAAACTATCTGAGAGGGAGATCAACTAATTAGGGACCTCTTGTATTAGGCATGTTTATATTCAAAAAGTGTATCATGCCCATTTTGCAATAGCAACAGCAAGGCCATGAACATGTAAATTGCATTGCCGGGTTTTTGCTAGTGCAATTGGTATTTTCCTGAATTACGATTGTCGGCCTGCATTTTTTTTGTTTTGTTTGCGCTTCTGTGCTTTGTAACTTTTTGGTGAGGATTGGTATGGCTGTGGGGAGGAGGAGGCCATAAGTAGAATTTGTGGTATATTTAAATCATTTTAAATATGCCCCTGAGTTCTACACTGCAGGTTGCAACAATTTGTAATCACCAATCAAATTCTCTCAAGGGCCAGTTCACACTTGGTGTGCTTATGGTGGGGAGCGTTTCTGCTCTTTGCTGATAGCCGGTATTCAGCAAAGCACTGTGGTAAATCCTTGCAGTGCCTGAAGTGTGCTTATATCGCAAAGGTGCACTGCGTGCAACATTTCAGTGGCAGTTAGAGTGCCGTTCTCATTCTGTGGAATGAGACTCGAAAAACGTAATCACTGCAACATGGAGCCACAATTGCTTGGTAAAAATGCAATCACACTCTATAGGCGATTGCGATTTGCGTTTTGCGATTCCAATGTTGAACCAGGCCTAAAGGGAACCAGATGGATCCCAATTGTTTATCAGGTGGTCATCGTGTTTCCAGAATTTTCACTTGGGGGTTTAAGAGTGGTACCCATGATGACCACCTATTTATTTTTTCCTTCACCAAAACCGCCATCCCCAATACCTCTCACACTCCCTTCTCCCAACCCGCCCTAAGAGTCTACCTTGCCATGGTGGGCCGGCTTACAATCCTATTGGTCAAAATGTGATTTACTTTTAGCCAATTGCATTAGCCAAAGTACTCTGCCAAAAAATAATATAATAAAACTATCTTAGAGGGAGATCAACTAATTAGGGACCTCTTGTATTAGGCATGTTTATATTCAAAAAGTTTATCATGCCCATTTTGCAATAGCAACAGCAAGGCCATGAACTTGTAAATTGCATTGCCGGGTTTTTGCTAGTGCAATTGGTATTTTCCAGAATTACGATTGTCAGCCTGCATCTTTTTTGTTTTGTTTGCGCTTTTGTGCTTTGTAACTTTTTGGTGAGGATTGGTATGGCTGTGGGGAGGAGGAGGCCATAAGTAGAACTTGGGGGTATATTTAAATCATTTTAAATATGCCCCTGAGTTCTACACTGCAGGTTGCAACAATTTGTAATCACCAATCAAATTCTCTCAAGGACCAGTTCACACTTGGTGTGCTTTTGGTTGGGAGCGTTTCTGCTCTTTGCTGATAGCCGGTATTCAGCAAAGCACTGTGGTAAATCCTTGCAGTGCCTGAAGTGTGCTTATATCGCAAAGGTGCACTGCATGCAACATTTCAGTGGCAGTTAGAGTGCCGTTCTCATTCTGTGGAATGAGACTCGAAAAACGTAATCACTGCAACATGGAGCCACAATTGTTTGGTAAAAATGCAATCACACTCCATAGGCGATTGCGATTTGCCTTTTGCGATCCCAATGTTGAACCAGGCCTAAAGGGAACCAGATGGATCCCAATTATTTATCAGGTGGTCATCGTGTTTCCAGACTTTTCACTTGGGGGTGTGGGAGTGGTACCCATGATGACCACCTATCCCCCTTATCCCTCTTCAAAACCGCCATCCCCAATACCTCTCACACTCCCTTCCCCCAACCCGCCCTAAGATTCTACCTTGCCATGGTGGACCGGCTTACAATCCTATTGGCCAAACTGTGATTTACTTTTAGCCAATTGGATTAGCTAAAGTACTCTGCCAAAAAATAATATAATAAACTATCTTAGAGGGAGATCAACTAATTAGGGACCTCTTGTATTAGGCACCAATCATATTCTCTCCAGGGCCAGTTCACACTTGGTGTGCTTTTGGTGGGGAGCGTTTCTGCTCTTTGCTGATAGCCGGTATTCAGCAAAGCACTGTGGTAAATCCTTGCAGTGCCTGAAGTGTGCTTATATCACAAAGGTGCACTGCGTGCAACATTTCAGTGGCAGTTAGAGTGCCGTTCTCATTCTGTGGAATGAGACTAGAAAAACGTAATCACTGCAACATGGAGCCACAAATGCTTGGTAAAAATGCAATCACACTCCATAGGCGATTGCGATTTGCCTATTGCGATCCCAATGTTGAACCAGGCCTAAAGGGAACCAGATGGATCCCAATTATTTATCAGGTGGTCATCGTGTTTTCAGACTTTTCACTTGGAGGTTTAAGAGTGGTACCCATGATGACCACCTATTTATTTTTTTCTTCACCAAAACCGCCATCACCAATACCTCTCACACTCCCTTCCCCCAACCCGCCCTAAGAGTCTACCTTGCCATGGTGGGCCGGCTTACAATCCTATTGGCCAAAATGTGATTTACTTTTAGCCAATTAGATTAGCCAAAGTACTCTGCCAAAAAATAATATTATAAACTATCTTAGAGGGAGATCAACTAATTAGGGACCTCTTGTATTAGGCATGTTTATATTCAAAAAGTGTATCGTGCCCATTTTGCCAATAGCAACAGCAAGGCCATGAACATGTAAATTGCATTGCCGGGTTTTTGCTAGTGCAATTGGTATTTTCCAGAATTACGATTTTCAACCTGCATCTTTTTTGTTTTGTTCGCGCTTTTGTGCTTTGTAACTTTTTGGTGAGGATTGGTATGGCTGTGGGTAGGAGGAGGCCATAAGTAGAACTTGGGGGTATATTTAAATCATTTTAAATATGCCTCTGAGTTCTACACTGCAGGTTGCAACAATTTGTAATCACCAATCAAATTCTCTCAAGGGCCAGTTCACACTTGGTGTGCTTTTGGTGGGGAGCGTTTCTGCTCTTTGCTGATAGCCGGTATTCAGCAAAGCACTGTGGTAAATCCTTGCAGTGCCTGAAGTGTGCTTATATCGCAAAGGTGCACTGCGTGCAACATTTCAGTGGCAGTTAGAGTGCCGTTCTCATTCTGTGGAATGAGACTAGAAAAACGTAATCACTGCAACATGGAGCCACAAATGCTTGGTAAAAATGCAATCACACTCCATAGACAGATGGATCCCATTTATTTATCAGGTGGTCATCGTGTTTCCAGACTTTTCACTTGGGGGTTTAACCACTTGAGGACCCACCCTTTACCCCCCCTTAAGGACCAGCGCTGTTGTAGCTGATCTGTGCTGGGTGGGCTCTGCAGCCCCCAGCACAGATCAGCGTGCAGGCAGAGCGACCAGATCGCCCCCCTTTTTTCCCCACTAGGGGGATGATGTGCTGGGGGGGTCTGATCGCTCCTGCCTGCCGGGTGTTGCGGGGGGGCACCTCAAAGCCCCCCTCCGCAGCGAAATCCTCCCCCTCCCTCTCCTACCTGCTCTCCCCCCGGAGATCCGGGCTGCACAGGACGCTATCCGTCCTGTGCAGCCAGTGACGGGACGTCCCCTGTCACATGGCGGTGATCCCCAGCCGCTGATTGGCCGGGGATCGCCGATCTGCCTTACGGCGCTGCTGCGCAGCAGCGCCGTACAAATGTAAACAAAGCGGATTATTTCCGCTTGTGTTTACATTTAGCCTGCGAGCCGCCATCGGCGGCCCGCAGGCTATTCACGGAGCCCCCCGCCGTGAATTGACAGGAAGCAGCCGCTCGCACGAGCGGCTGCTTCCTGATTAATCAGCCTGCAGCTGGCGACGCAATACTGCGTCGCTGGTCCTGCAGCTGCCACTTTGCCGACGCGCGGTATGAGTGCGCGGTCGGCAAGTGGTTAAGAGTGGTACCCATGATGACCACCTATTTATTTTTTCCTTCACCAAAACCGCCATCACCAATACCTCTCACACTCCCTTCCCCCAACCCGCCCTAAGAGTCTACCTTGCCATGGTGGGCCGGCTTACAATCCTATTGGCCAAAATGTGATTTACTTTTAGCCAATTGGATTAGCCAAAGTACTCTGTTAAAAAATAATATAATAAACTATCTTAGAGGGAGATCAACTAATTAGCGACCTCTTGTATTAGGCATGTTTATATTCAAAAAGTGTATTGTGCCCATTTTGCCAACAGCAAGGCCATGAACATGTAAATTGTATTGCCGGGTTTTTGCTAGTGAAATTGGTATTTTCCAGAATTACGATTGTCGGCCTGCATCTTTTTTGTTTTGTTTGCGCTTCTGTGCTTTGTAACTTTTGGGTGGGGATTGGTATGGCTGTGGGGAGGAGGAGGCCATAAGTAGAACTTGGTGGTATATTTAAATCATTTTAAATATGCCCCTGAGTTCTACACTGCAGGTTGCAACAATTTGTAATCACCAATCAAATTCTCTCAAGGGCCAGTTCACACTTGGTGTGCTTTTGGTGGGGAGCGTTTCTGCTGTTTTCTGATAGCCGGGATTCAGCAAAGCATTGTGGTAAATCCTTGCAGTGCCTGAAGAGTGCTTATATCGCAAAGGTGCACTGCGTGCAACATTTCAGTGGCAGTTAGAGTGCCGTTCTCATTCTGTGGAATGAGACTCAAAAAACGTAATGACTGCAACATGGAGCCACAATTGCTTGGTAAAAATGCAATCACACTCCATAGGCGATTGCGATTTGCCTTTTGCGATCCCAATGTTGAACCAGGCCTAAAGGGAACCAGATGGATCCCAATTATTTATCAGGTGGTCATCGTGTTTCCAGACTTTTCACTTGGAAGTGTAGGAGTGGTACCCATGTTGACCACCTATCCCCCTTATCCCTCTTCAAAACCGCCATCCCCAATACCTCTCACACTCCCTTCCCCCAACCCGCACTAAGAGTCTACCTTGCCATGGTGGGCCGGCTTACAATCCTATTGGCCAAAATGTGATTTACTTTTAGCCAATTGGATTAGCTAAAGTACTCTGCCAAAAAAGAATATAATAAACTAACTTAGAGGGAGATCAACTAATTAGGGACCTCTTGTATTAGGCACCAATAAAATTCTCTCAAGGGCCAGTTCAAACTTGGTGTGCTTTTGGTGGGGAGCGTTTCTGCTCTTTGCTGATAGCCGGTATTCAGCAAAGCACTGTGGTAAATCCTTGCAGTCCCTGAAGTGTGCTTATATCGCAAAGGTGCTGTCATGCTCACCAGCAGGCATTCCGTCTGGCGAGGCTTTGCTTCGTGCAGATGAACTCCCAAAGACGCAGACACGCAGGATATGATGCAAAGTGATGTTTTATTTACAGTGAAGGTATGTACATCAACAGTATTCAAAGTAGATTCCAGACCGTGCAGGAACAGGCATGCAACATTATGTTCATGAAGCAACTTGACAGGAGTATTTACCCAGGCAATATTAGTAAGTTCAAGTCCACCAGCAGGTATGTAGTTATTCATCCAGAATACAGCATACAGGACAAGAGCAAACACACGGGCTATAACTCCAAGAGGTCAGGCAGAACTGGAGCAACCAGACAGATATAATTCCTAGGACTCAGGCAAGACAGGAGCAGGAACTGAGGCTGCACAAGCAGGGAGGACAAACAATGCGACAGCACAGGCTGCTGGGAAGTCTGGATCTTAAGTACTCAGCTAACAAGGCCCTCACCTTGCAGGTGTTCAGACACTCCCATGTAATCTCACTGCAGCAGGACTGAGCCAAATGCAAAGCCAGCCCATAACTGCAGTGAGAAACAGAACTGGCAATCCTTGCACACACACATGCAATTCCATTGCAGCAATGTGCAGACAAAAACCAATGGACAGTCAGCCCATCACTGCAATGACAGGCAGAACTGAGGATCCTAACAGGTGCACTGCGTGCAACATTTCAGTGGCAGTTAGAGTGCCGTTCTCATTCTGTGGAATGAGACTCGAAAAACGTAATCACTGCAACATGGAGCCACAATTGCTTAGTAAAAATGCAATCACACTCCATAGGCGATTGCGATTTGCCTTTTGCGATCCCAATGTTGAACCAGGCCTAAAGGGAACCAGATGGATCCCAATTATTTATCAGGTGGTCATCGTGTTTCCAGACTTTTCACTTGGAAGTGTAGGAGTGGTACCCATGATGACCACCTATCCCCCTTATCCCTCTTCAAAACCGCCATCCCCAATACCTCTCACACTCCCTTCCCCCAACCCGCACTAAGAGTCTACCTTGCCATGGTGGGCCGGCTTACAATCCTATTGGCCAAAATGTGATTTACTTTTAGCCAATTGGATTAGCTAAAGTAGGGCTGGTTCAGACGGACGTTTGCAGAGCGTTTACAGCCAGCGTTCAGGGCTTGGTGTTAAACGCTCCCATTCAAGTGAATGGGAGCGTTTGTACCAAGCTTTCAAGCGCGTTTACACAAACGCAGCGTTTGGGTCCCGATTTTCCCTGGCGTTCAAGGAGCCCCTGGAAGCTACATGTAGCTTCCAGGGGAGGTTAACCGCGACGGCTAATGTCCCCCTAGGGGAAGAAAAAACGCGACCGCATCCAAACGCACACAAACGCTGCTGAACGCGACGCCAGCAAACGCAACGCCTCCAAACGTCCGTCTGAACCAGCCCGTACTCTGCCAAAAAAGATTATAATAAACTATCTTAAAGGGAGATCAACTAACTAGGGAAGTCTTGTATTAGGCACCAATCAAATTCTCTCAAGGGCCAGTTCACACTTGGTGTGCTTTTGGTGGGGAGCGTGTCTGCTCTTTGCTGATAGCTGGTATTCCGCAAAGCACTGTGGTAAATCCTTGCAGTGCCTGAAGTGTGCTTATATCGCAAAGGTGCACTGCGTGCAACATTTCAGTGGCAGTTAGAGTGCCGTTCTCATTCTGTGGAATGAGACTCGAAAAACGTAATCACTGCAACATGGAGCCACAATTGCTTAGTAAAAATGCAATCACACTCCATAGGCGATTACGATTTGCCTTTTGCGATCACAATGTTAAACCAGGCCTAAAGGGAACCAGATGGATCCCAATTATTTATCAGGTGGTCATCGTGTTTCCAGACTTTTCACTTGGGTGTGTAGGAGTGGTACCCATGATGACCACCTATCCCCCTTATCCCTCTTCAAAACCGCCATCCCCAATACCTCTCACACTCCCTTCCCCCAACCCGCCCTAAGAGTCTACCATGCCATGGTGGGCCGGCTTACAATCCTATTGGCCAAAATGTGATTTACTTTTAGCCAATTGGATTAGCCAAAGTACTCTGCCAAAAAATAATATAATAAATTATCTTAGAGGGAGATCAACTAATTAGGGACCTCTTGTATTAGGCATGTTTATATTCAAAAAGTGTATCGTGTCCATTTTGCCAATAGCAACAGCAAGGCCATGAACATGTAAATTGCATTGCCGGGTTTTTGCTAGTGCAATTGGTATTTTCCAGAATTACGATTGTCGGCCTGCATCTTTTTTGTTTTGTTTGCGCTTCTGTGCTTTGTAACTTTTTGGTGAGGATTGGTATGGCTGTGGGAAGGACGAGGCCATAAATAGAACGTGGGGGTGTATTTAAATCATTTTAAATATGCCCCTGAGTTCTACACTGCAGGTTGCAACAATTTGTAATCACCAATCAAATTCTTCCAAGGGCCAGTTCACACTTGGAGTGCTTTTGGAGGGTAACGTTTCTGCTCTTTGCTGATAGCCGGTATTCAGCAAAGCACTGTGGTAAATCCTTGCAGTGCCTGAAATGTGCTTATATCGCAAATTTGCACTGCGTGCAGCATTTTAGTTTCATTTAGAGTGCCGTTCTCATTCTGTGGTATGAGACTCGAAAAACGTAATCACTACAACATGGAGCCACAATTGCTTGGTAAAAATGCAATCACACTCCATAGGCGATTGCAATTTGCCTTTTGCGATCCCAATGTTAAACCAGGCCAAAAGGGAACTAGCTGGATCCCAAATATTTATCAGGTGGTCATCGTGTTTCCAGACTTTTAACTTGGGGGTTTGAGAGTGGTATCCATGATGACCACCTATTTATTTTTTCCCTCACCAAAACCGCCATCCCCAATACCTCTCACACTCCCTTCTCCCAACCCGCCCTAAGAGTCTACCTTGCCATGGTGGGCCGGGTTACAATCCTATTGGCCAATATGTGATTTACTTTTAGCCAATTGGATTAGCCAAAGTACTCTGCCAAAAAAGAATATAATAAACTATCTTAGAGGGAGATCAACTAATTAGGGACCTCTTGTATTAGGCATGTTTATATTCAAAAAGTGTATCGTGTCCATTTTGCCAATAGCAACAGCAAGGCCATGAACATGTAAATTGCATTGCCGGGTTTTTGCTAGTGCAATTGGTATTTTCCAGAATTACGATTGTCGGCCTGCATCTTTTTTGTTTTGTTTGCGCTTCTGTGCTTTGTAACTTTTTGGTGAGGATTGGTATGGCTGTGGGCAGGAGGAGGCCATAAGTAGTACTTGGGGGTATATTTAAATCATTTCAAATATGCCCCTGAGTTCTACACTGCAGGTTGCAACAATTTATAATCACCAATCAAATTCTCTCAAGGGCCAGTTCACACTTGGTGTGCTTTTGGTGGGGAGCGTTTCTGCTGTTTTCTGATAGCCGGTATTCAGCAAAGCACTGTGGTAAATCCTTGCAGTGCCTGAAGTGTGCTTATATTGCAAAGTTGCACTGCGTGCAACATTTTGGTGGCAGTTAGAATGCCATTCTCAGTCTCTGGAATGAGACTCGAGAAACGCAATCACTGCAACATGGAGCCACAATTGCTTGGTAAAAATGCAATCACACTCCATAAGCGATTGTGATTTGCCTTTTGCGATCCCAATGTTAAACCAGGCCCTAAGGGGGACCAACTGGATCCCAGTTATTTATCAGGTGGTCGTTGTGTTTCCAGACTTTACACTTGAGGGTGTAAGTGGTACCTATCATGTCTACCTATCCCCCTTATTCCTCCATCAATCTTCTTCTTTACCGCTTATAGGTTAACAGTTATAATTATGTTTCACTTACAAGTTCTCTGTAGTTCAAAGGCTCTTGCTCTCTCTCTCACGTAGGCCATGTGCTCCAGTAACACAAAATAACACTTTGGTTAACTTCTCATATCAGGCTTTTAGTTGATAACTGAAGAACAAATAAACTGATGAAGTTATGAACTGATGACTTATGAACTGAAGCAGACTGACAGGCAAATGTCTCTGGGTCAGGGTCACTGCTAGCGGCTGAGCTATTTTATCTCTGAGGGGGTTTACTAGAGGCTCTTCGGGTGACATAATTCACTCACAATTAATATACCTGGTTACAGTCTCTGTTTCTTTGGTAATGCAGTATTATCTTTCACTAATGAACTGATTATCATCACAATGTCACTGTTTCTTTAACCTCCCTGCCGTTCTAAAAATGTGGTGTGCACATCAGGGAGGGTGTTTTTTTGCAATTTTTTTTTCTTTTTAGCATGTAGCTAGCCTAGCTACATGCCAATCGCCGCCGGCGCGTATGCTTATCCGAAAATTCCGTTCTGAACGGGATTTCCATGAGGGCTTTCCCCGTCACCATGGCGATGGGCACGATGATGTCATTGACGTCGTGACGTCAGAGGGAGTCCCGATCCTCCCCTCAGTGCTGCCTGGCACTGATTGGCCAGGCAGCGCACGGGTCTCGGGGGGGGGGGGCACCCTCTGATGCGGCGGGTAGCGGCGAATCGGCGCAGAGCGACGGCGATCGTAAGTGACACGCAGCTAGCAAAGTGCTAGCTGCGTGTATAAAAAAAATTATGCAAATCGGCCCAGCAGGGCCTGAGGAATCCTCTGTGGCGGGTTACCCCGAGCTGAGCTCGGGATAACCGGCAAGGAAGCTAAAGTAGTTATCAGGGAAAATCGTTAAAGTGAGCTTTACTCACCTGGGGCTTTCTCGAGCCGACTGTCCCATGCCAACTGCTCCGCTCCCTGCCGCTGTCCCGGTCTCCATGCTCAGTATTCAGGCCGACAGTGAGGTCGGCCTTACTGCTGCTGCGTGAAGTGCCGCTGTCAATCATGGCCACGTGGGCCACGGTGAACTGCACAGGTGCAGAAATACTGCACCTACGCAGTTTGCTATGGGCCATATGGCTATGATTGACAGCGGCACTTCGCACAGCCGCAGTAAGGCCGACCTCGTGGTCGGCCTTAATACCGGGCACGGAGACCGGGACAGCGGCAGGGAGCGGAGCGGTCGGCGTGGTACAGTCGGCTACAAGGGGCTGGAGAAAGCCCCCGGTGAGTAAAGCTCATTTTAGTGATTTTTGCTGATAACTCCTTTAAGGCTTTAGCAGACAGGCCGATTATAGTCACAGCACTTTCATTAGAATATGCCTTTCAGTATGCTGGGGTTAACTGTCACTATTCTCAGACAACCTCCACCGAACTTTTCTGTTCACAACCTGTGGTTTAATGCTGGCGCAAGGCCTATACTCAACTGGCCTGACAGGATCTCTCTCCTCCTGTGCTCTCTGGGATCTTGCCTGCTTTCTCCTTAACACGGTCTCCGGTCACTGCCTGGGCTCTGTCACCACTGCCCCCGCTCTGCCTCATGGGGTGGCTGCTACAGCTGCTCCCGCTGGCCTCTCCTTCCTCCCTTACCGCCGCTGACTGACTGGCTCCCCGAGCGGGCTGTGAGGAGAACTGGTTTTAACCAGTTCCCTCATGCTGTGTCTCGCGCGCTCTGCCCCTCTGCGCATGCGCTGTGCCCCGCTCTGCCCGCACGGAGCTTCCAGAACATTCCCCTCTCTGCATATGCGGTCGCCTTAGCAACCCAGTCTATGCGACTATCTGGCCACTTAGGCCTCTCTCAATGCGCCGTTTTAGTTCCACAATGCTAATCTCTAAGGAGAATTTTAGCCTCACATGCTAAGTTTACCTTACAGATGCAAACACATTTCCACAATACATTACCCACCACCATCAAATTGGTCATAGCAATGCAGGTTGGTGTGGGTCTGGCCACAGAGCTTTGGAACATTTTGGCCAGCAGGGGCGAGTGTTATTACATTTTCTGGCATCTAATGATTTATTTATTTTTTTCCCTTAACACTTTTTTTTTTAATTATTGTTAAAGAAAAGCCAGTCATCATAAAATAAGGTAGAACAAATTACAGTTGTCATAGGCATTTTCTCATAGTAGTACAAGCAAGAAAAAACAGGAGATAAAAGTCTTCTATAAAAATTTTCTAGAGTTTGGTGGGAGATGATAAGAAAGTTTAAATAGTCTTGCTTGAAGTATCAGAGTATTGAGAAGGCTGGTGATGCCTAAGACAGTGTAGAAAGGATATGAGGAAATTCGCAGTATCTATTAAAAGTTTAATCTTATATAAACACTAGGGGCCATATGCAATTCTCTTTTTCACCTGAGTTTTCACCTAGGAGATAATTTTTCATCTTTGATTTTAAAAAACTTTCCAGTACTTTTCAACTAAAAAAGTACCAAAAAATTGGTGAAAAAGTACTATCAAAATTATTTTAATTATTTTCTTGCCTTCTGGGGGCTTAAAAGGCATTTTATTGACAAGTTTAAAAATATCACCTAGGAGAAAACACAGGTGAAAAAGTGAATTGCATATGGCCCTAAATGTCTAAAGATTATAGAAGAAGTCACATTGGTCAAAAAGCCATATAGGTAAGTCTAGCGTACACATAAAGACTTATAGGTGTGTGGGCCTCTATTGAATTCAGAGATCCTGTAGTATATCGATGGAGGGACTAGAGTTGGAATTTTCCAGTCAAGGGAGGAAGCTAAGGAGGATTGTAATCTGAGGGTGTATATGGCCACTGGTCCCATATTTTATGGAATTTGCCACCAGTGTCTCTTAAGGATGCTGTCATTTGTTCCATCGTTCTGGTCCAATTTACCTTATTTTTTTTTTACATCTGATAGCGTTGGGGGGGGCAATATTCTTCCAAGCCCTGGCTATGGATAGTCTGGTGGCCCTTAGAATATGAGTGATCAGTTGCATGGTATGTTTATTGATGTCGGGGATAGGTTTGCTTAGGAGCATTTGGAGGGGATCTAAAGGAATGAGGACGCCAGAGAGATCAGAAATTAGAGATTGGACCTCTTGCCATAAGGGAGCTATTGCAGGGCAGAACCAAAAGATATGTTTAATGGTGCCTTTCTCGCCACATCCTCTCCAACATAGATCCGGGGTATTAGGGTAAATGTTTGAGAGGATATTCAGGGTTAAATACCATTGAAATATAATTTTATATGTTTTCCCTAATTTGTATACAAATAGAAGAACACTTAGCATTGTTCCAAATATCCTCCCATTCCTCTAGTCATATAGAAGTGGCCAAAGTAGATTCCCATCTAGCCATATAATCATGTGTGGGGGTATAAGAACCTGATTTACTTTATAGGATAGAGTAATTTGTGAGATAAGACCTTTCTGATGTCCTCGGTGGGTGTAGATGCGTTCAAAAGGGGAGAGTTGTGAGGATATAGGGGATTTAGAGAAGCTATGATGGAGGAAGTGACTAATTTGATTATAATCCATGAGTGTCTGGGGAGTAAACGTTCTTTTTTCCATCAGAGCAGACTTATCAATAAGTTTGCCTGTAAACTGGTTAGTCCAATTTTGCAGATTAAAAAACCCATGGTAATACCATCTTGCTTTAAAAGTAGCATGGATCCCTGGAGTGAAAGCTGGATTTCCCAAGACCAGGCACAATGGTGAGGGTTTTGTCCATAGAGATGCCAATCGGTCAACTGATCTCCAGACACTCAAGGTAAAGGATATAGTGGGTAAAAGGTTAGTCATAGGGAGGTTAATGTGTGGATCTAACCAAATCAGGGCAGCTAAGGAGATAGGGGAAACACTAGTAGCTTCAATAAGACCCCATTTTGTAAAGACTGTCAAGTCAGACCACTCAGTTAGCTGTCTAAGCTAATATAGCTTGGTAATATAGTTTCAAATGAAGGAGGGCTAGACCGCACTGTTCTCTTGGGGAGAGGAGAACTGATCTGGAAACTCTGGGCCGCTGATGGTTCCAGACAAATTTCAGATATTCAGATTGCAACCTGGACAGCTGAGGTGAGGGGACTCAAATCGGGAGGGTTTCAAATAGGTAAAGAAGGCGTGGTAAGATATTCATTTTTAACGAATAAATTCAGCCTATCCGAGAAATTTTATGGGAAGTCCACTTATGAAGATCCTGAAGGATTCGGTTTATTAGCAGTGGAATGTTATATTTATATAGGGAGGAGTAGGTTGTTGAAAGATGAATCCCTAAATATTTTAGTGTCTTAGTCCGCTAGTTGTACGGGTAATGTAGCTAATAGGTCAGGAGAAATTTTAATTGGGAGAGCCTCAGTCTTGTCTTGATTTAATTTGAAACCTGATATAGATTAATAAGTCTTAATGGTTGAGTGTAGAACTGGTAGGGACAGTAAGGGTTTTGTAATGGTAAGGAGGATGTCATCTGCAAACAGAGAAATCTTAAATTCAGAGCTTCCTTGTTTTACACCCTGTATATCAGAATTTATTCTGATTGCAGATGCTAGTGGTTCAATACTAATGGCAAAGAGAAGGGGGAAAAGGGGGCAACCTTGTCCTGTGCCATTACAAATATTAATGGGGGCAGACGGAGCAGATGGCAATTTAATTGTTGTGGAGGGAGAGGAGTAGAGAAACCGGAGAATGGATATGAATGGGCCTTGGAATCCCTGATAGTGTAAGACTCTAAAGAGAAAGGGCTCTATCGAATGCCTTCTCTGCATCCAAACTTGGAAGCAGAGAAGGCATCCCTGATCTGTTCATAAGGGAGATTAGGTTAATTGCCCTCCTGGTGTTATCACCCGCCTGACGACCATTGATAAAACCAACCTGGTCGTTAATTCTTAGGGAGACCAAGATAGGATTGAGGCGGTTAGCTAGAACCTTGGTGATTATTTTTAGGTCAGAACTTAGAAGGGAAATGGGCCTGTAGCTTTGGGGTAGTTGTGGGTCTTTACCCTCTTTGGGAATGACTGTAATTTAAAAATTTAGGATAGATGACGGGGGTTTCTCACCTTGCAACATTTTATTTGCCAGGATAGCTAAGTGTGGAATTTTTTGTAGTAAAGGTAAGGTAGTCCGTCTGGACCTGGGCTTTTGGAGGAGGGAATATGTTTAAGAACTTCTTGGATCTCTTCCACCGTTATCAGGGAATTTAACTGTTTAGACTGTGCCTCAGTGAGACGGGGAAGTTTAAGTGGGGCTAGGAAGGCATCTACTCTGTCTAGATAAGAGGGATCAGAAGATTGGTCGGGGAGGTTATATAGATTTTGATAAGAGTCCATAAATATCTGTGCAATTTTACGTGGATCATGTTGTATGTTGCCGTCAGGATCTTTCATAGAGTAGACTGCTTGTTGTGAACCCCTTGGGTTAAGTTTGTGTCCTAAAATTGTATGAGGTTTGTTACCCCTTTCAAAGAAAAGCTATCTTGTCCAGCGCAAGCTTTTCTCAAGTTGGGTGGATTGAAGGGTAAGTATGTCTTGTGATCCTGAGTGGGATCAGCTTTAGGTTGACTGGGCTTTGGCAAGAGAGGCTTGAAGAGTAAGGAGTTTCTGAGTACACTTTTTTTTTCACCTAGTACCTTCAGCATTAAAGATCCCTCTCATAAAAGCCTTATGAGATTCCCATAGCATACCTTGTGAGGATACTGAGCCATTATTGATGTTAAAATATGATCACAGCTCATCTGTAAGTTTAGTGAGAAGGTTTTTGTCCTGTAGTGAGGACTCATTAAGCCTCCAGTTTAGTGGTCTGTGGGGTTTGTGGAGCCAGTTTAGTTTTAAAGATACACTTTTGTGGTCAGACCTCGCCATAGGGTATATTTCAGAATCTAGCAAATTAGGTAGTATAGAAGCGTGTGAAAAAAAATAATCGATGCGGGAATGAGAAGCAGATTGGAGACCCTCCACATGTCTATCAGACCATATTTCCGGAGTAATGCCCTAAACTTACATGATGTTATGATCGCTTCTGCAGCATGTACTGCTGGCTACAGAGGTACTGCAGCCAAGCAGTTCTGATTCCTTTACATGCATTTGCTTGCATAGTTCTGCTTGCACTCACACTGAGTGTTCATTTCATCTGCAATCGTTCTGCAGCTCTGGACTGCTCAGGATTGAGTGATTACCATTCAGCTGTGTGGGAGTTTGCATTCTTGCATCCATTGGCTGATGCCGGCATAAAAGTCTCCCTCTCCTTTCAGACTCCGCCCGTCATAGTTTCAGTCTTAGCCTGTCTAGCTGTTACTACTGGGCCCTTGTTCCTGATTCCGTGTTGCCTTGCATGGATTGCACTGACTCCTGCGGGGGAGTAGCGAATCCTTCCTAGTCCTGTTACCTTGCGTGGATTGCGCTGACTCCTGCGGGGGAGTAGCGAATCCTTCTTAGTCCTGTTCCTGTTACCTTGCGTGTATTGCGTGACTTCTGCGAGGGAGTAGAGAATCTTTCCTAGTTCTTTTCCTGTTGCTTTGCGTGGATTTCACTGACTCCTGCAGTGGAGTAGCGAATCCTTCCTAGTCCTGTTCCTGTTACCTTGCGTGGATTGCGCTGAGTCCTGCGAGGGAGTAGCGAATCCTTCCTAGTCCTGTTCCTGTTACCTTGCATGGATTGCGCTGACTCCTGCGAGGGAGTAGCAAATCCTTCCTAGTCCTGTTCCTGTTACCTTGTGTGTTGGTCTGTGTGTGAACGCTTGCTGTCACTGGGTCAGTGACTGGATTAGCAAGCAATCATTCTGTTTGTCTCAAGTCCTTGTTTATGTTTAGTCAGATCCGTGGTACATTTGAACTGGCAGGACCCCAGGGATTTTGTACAATAGTTAGCTCTGTTATACTGTTTAATACTACCTGTGATTATCTGTGTTTGACTTATAGCCTGTTTATCTTGTTCTGTCTGCCCTGCCTTGTGGATTGCGCCATCTCCGGCGTAGGAGCGGCGAATGCTCTATTCCTGCTCTTGTGAGGTACGCCATCGCTGCGGTCACATTTGGCTGCCTCATTTCAGTAGAGATGTCGCGAACCTCCGATTTTCGGTTCGCGAACCGGGTTCGCGAACTTCCGCGGAAAGTTCGGTTCGCGTAAAAGTTCACGAACCGCAATAGACTTCAATGGGGAGGCGAACTTTGAAAAATAGAAAAAATTATGCTGGCCACAAAAGTGATGGAAAAGATGTTTCAAGGGGTCTAACACCTGGAGGGGGGCATAGCGGAGTGGGATACATGGCCAAAGTCCCGGGGAAAAATCTGGATTTGACGCAAAGCAGCGTTTTAAGGGCAGAAATCACATTGAATGCTAAATTGCAGGCCTAAAGTGCTTTTAAACATCTTGCATGGGTATACATCAATTAGGGAGTGTAATTAGAGTTCTGCTTCACACTGACACACCAAACTCACTGTGTAACGCACCGCAAACAGCTCTTTGCGTAGTGACGGCCGTGCTGGACTGGTGCGCACCGTGGCCACAGTGTAGGCCGTGGCGTTTTTAAAGCCCATATGGTCGCCGGGCTGTGGTAGCTCAATGATAGAACAACAGTGACTGTGCAGCTGATCAAATTTGGTCTGACCACAATGAAGCAACGACCTTATTATCTTTTGTGTGCCACCCCCACCCGAGACACTCAAATAGCCGGCGGTCATTGCTTCATTGTGATACGCAAGCCCCTTCACCGCGGCAAGGTAATGATCACGAAGGGGGATGGGCATATGTACATGCCTTTTGTTTTTTGTTGCAGCCGCCCGCAGTGCAGCCAGAAAAATTAGGCAGGCATGTACACGCACCAGAAAAATTAGTGTAAAAATTCAGGAATCCGCCTAGAGTCCTGGACCCTGTTGGTGGTGGCGGAGAAGGCAAGCGGCCTGCAGGCAGAGATGCTGTGTGTGGGGACTGACTTAGTCTTCGGTCGTGCAGTAGCCCTCCGTGATCCATTCCTCATTCATTTTGATAAAGGTCAGGTACTGAACACTGTCGTGATTTAGGCGACTTCTCTTCTCAGTAACTATGCCTCCAGCTGCACTGAAGGTCCTTTCTAACAGGACGCTTGCGGCAGGGCAAGAGAGAAGTTGTATGGCAAATTGGGACAGCTCTGGCCACAGGTCAAGCCTGCGCAACCAGTAGTCCAAGGGTTCATCGTCGCTTTTCGCAGAGTCTACATCCACACTCAAGGCCAGGTAGTCGGCTACCTGCCGGTCCAGGCATTGGTGGAGGGTGGATCCAGAAGGACTATGGCGAGGAGTTGGACTAAAGAATGTCCGCATGTCCAACATCACCCTGAGATTGCTGGAGCGTCCTGTCCTTGCCTGCGTGGACTTGGGAGGAGGAGGGTTACTGCCAGTGGTACCTTGATTGCGTTGTGCAGCCACATCACCCTTAAACGCATTGTAAAGCATCATCGACAGCTTGTTCTGCAAGTGCTGCATCCTTTCCGCCTTGTGTTGACTTGGTAACAGGTCCGCCACTTTGTGCCTGTACCGAGGGTCTAGTAGCGTGGCCACCCAGTACAGGTCATTCGTCTTGAGTTTTTTGATACGGGGGTCCCTCAACAGGCTGGACAACATGAAAGAGGACATCTGCACAAAGCTGGATGCAGACGTACTCTCCATCTCCTCTTGCTCTTCCTCAGTGACGGGATGCAACTCCCCTTCTTCCCCCTAGCCACGAACAATACCACGGGAACGTGGAGCAGCAGAAGCCCCCTGTGACGGCTGCCGTGGTTGTTCTTCTTCTGCCGCCTCTTCCTCCTCCACAGAAACACCTTCCTCATCATCATCAGAGTCTGACTCCTCTCCTTCCCCACACGACTCGTCTTCTTCCTCCTCCTACTCCCCCCTCTGTGCTGCCGCAGGTGTTGTGGGAACATCGGGTTCATGTGTAAATGGCTCCCACGACTCCTGCTGCCGTAACTCTTCTCGTTCACGCTCCTCCACAGCTGTATCCACCACTCTACGCACGGCACGCTCCAGGAAGTAGGCGTAGGGGATCAAGTCGCTGATGGTGCCCTCATCGCGACTCACCAGTTTGGTCACCTCCTCAAAGGGCTCCATGACCCTGCATGCATTTCGCATCAGTGTCCAGTTGTTGGGCCACAACATCCCCATCCTCCCAGATTGTGTCCTTGTACTGTAATGATACAGGTACTGGGTGACGGCTTTCTCCTGGTCTAGCAGGCGAGAGAACATCAGCAGGGTGGAATTCCAGCGAGTCGGGCTATCGCAAATCAGGCGTCTCACCGGTAAGTTGTTTCTACGCTGAATGTCCGCAAAGCATGCCATGGCCTTGTAAGAGTGCCTGAAATGCCCACACAACTTCCTGGCCTGGTTCAGGACGTCCTCTAAGCCTGGGTACTTGGACACAAATCTTTGCACGACCAGATTCAGCACATGTGCCATGCAGGGTATGTGTGTCAGCTTTTCCAAATTCAACGCAGCAATGAGATTGCTGCCGTTGTCACACACCACGTTGCCGATATCAAGCTTGTGCGGGGTCAGCCATTGCTCCACCTGTTTGTTAAGAGCAGCCAGGAGAGCTGCTCCAGTGTGACTCTCCGCTTTCAGGCAAGACATGTCTAACACTGCGTGACACCGTCGTACCTGGCATGCAGCATAGGCCCTGGGGTGCTGGGGCTGTGTAGCTGGAGAGGAGATCGTGGCACCAGCCGAGGAGGAGGAGGATGACGGCAGCGAAGCGGTGGTAGCAGGTGGAGAGGAGGTGGCTGGAGGCCTGCCTGCAAGCCGTGGAGGTGTGACAAGTCGGTCCGCTGCGCAGCCACGTACTCCCTGCTTGCTGCCATCGGTCACCAGGTTGACCCAATGGGCTGTGTATGTAATGTAGTGGCCCTGCCCGTGCTTGGCAGACCAGGCATCCTTGGTCAGGTGGACCCTCGACCCAACGCTGTGTGCCAGAGATGACACCACTTGCCTCTCAACTGCACGGTACAGTTTGGGTATGGCCTTTTGTGAAAAATAATTGCGGCCTGGTATCTTCCACTGCGGTGTACCAATGGCCACAAACTTACGGAAAGCCTCTGACTCCACCAGCTTGTATGGTAATAGCTGGCGAGCTAATAGTTTCGCCACGCCAGCTGTCAGATGCCGGGCAAGAGGGTGACTGGCAGACCTTTGCTTCTTACGCTCAAATACTTCCTTCACGGACAGCTGGGTACTGCTGTGGGCAGAGGAGAAGGAACCACTGAAGGGAAGAGGCGGTGTGGAGGAGGGTGGCTGTGAAGGTGCAAGGGAGAAAGTGGATGAAGACGATGCACCTGAAGGAGGAAGAGGAGAAGGAGGGTGGCTTGTCTTTTGAGGGGTGCTGTTTTTCCTCAGGTGTTCTTGCCATAGCTGTTTGTGCTTTCTCTCCAGGTGCCTTCGTAAGGCACTTGTCCCTACGTGAGAGTTGGCCTTTCCACGGCTCCATTTTTGCTGGCAGAGACAACAGATGGCGTGGCTCCGATCTGAGACACACACGTGAAAAAAATTTCCAAACCGCTGAGCCCCCTGGGGTGATGGCGCTAGGGTGGCATCAGCAGCTGACGTTGAAGGGCATGTGTGCTGGCTGGCCATAGCTGGCGATACATGGCGCCGGACACTGCCCCCAGCTGTTTCTGAGGACGAGCTCCCTCTGCTTCTATCATGGAGTCGTCTCCTTCTAGTCCTCTCTGACTCCTCCTCTGAACTGTCCCCCTGGTCATCTCCTCTACCGGGAACATATGTGGTATCCGTATAATCGTCATCATAATCCTCCTGGCCAGCTGCGCTTTCCTCAGACACCTCCTCAAGTGCACCAACTTCAGGTGGTCCACCATCATCCCCATCCACACACGTTAAGTCCATACTATCGCCACCTAACTCAGACGTATGAGGTGGTGTACCTGCGCCTTCTTGTTGTTGTGACAGTAGTGGCTGGGAATCAGTTATTTCACCACCACCACCAAATAACTCCTGCGAAGTGTCAAATGCAGCGGATGTGGTGCTTGTTGTAGCGCTGGTGGCTGCGGGAGATGAGGTGTTCTGTGTTAAATACTCAAGCACCTCCTCACGATTTTGGGAAGTGATGGCACGTGCCTTCTTCTGAGCACTGTATTTTGGGGCAGGTCCGCACGAAATCAGAGCAACACCACCTCACACAGACCTGCCGGTGCCTGGTGGCCTTCCTCTGGGTCTGCCTCTACCTCTTTCTCTACCTGGTTTGTCCATTTTGTCCATCTTGGGGGGATGCTAGCTATATGCAGTGAGGTGGGTTCTCACTCAACACAACAGGTAGATGCAGTGAGGTGGCCAGGTGGGTTCTCACTCAACACAACAGCTAGTTAGATGCAGTGAGCTGGGTTCCCTCAACACAACGCTAGGTATATGCAGTGATGAGGTGGGTTAAGTATACACAACAGGTACTGGGTAGTTAGATGCAGTGAGCTGGGTTCACTGAACAGTAAAGGTACTTCAGATGCAGTGAGGTGGGTTCTCACTCGACACAACAGGTAGTTAGATGCAGTGAGGTGGCCAGGTGGGTTCTCACTCAACACAACAGCTAGTTAGATGCAGTGAGCTGGGTTCACTCAACACAACGCTAGGTATATGCAGTGATGGGGTGGGTTAAGTATACACAACAGGTACTGGGTAGTTAGATGCAGTGAGCTGGGTTCACTGAACAGTAAAGGTACTTAAGATGCAGTGAGGTGGGTTCTCACTCAACACAACAGGTAGTTAGATGCAGTGAGGTGGCCAGGTGGGTTCTCACTCAACACAACAGCTAGTTAGATGCAGTGAGCTCTGGGTTCACTCAACACAACGCTAGGTATATGCAGTGATGAGGTGGGTTAAGTATACACAACAGGTACTGGGTAGTTAGATGCAGTGAGCTGGGTTCACTGAACAGTAAAGGTACTTAACCTCCTTGCCGGTTATCCCGAACACAGTTCGGGGTAACCTGCGCAGGAGTATTTCTCAGGCCCCGCTGGGCCGATTTGCATAATTTTTTTTTCCTACACGCAGCTAGCACTTTGCTAGCTGCGTGTAGTACGCGATCGCCGCCGCTCGCCGCCGATTCGCCGCTCCCCGCCGCGCCGCCCCCCCCGCCCCAGACCCCTGCGCAGCCTGGCCAATCAGTGCCAGGCAGCGCTAAGGGGCGGATCGGGGTTCCCTCTGACGTCACGACGGTCGGGATGACGTCGGTGACGTCATCCCGCCCGGTCGCCATGGCGACCGGGGAAGCCCTGCAGGAAATCCCGTTCTCAACGGGATTCTCTGCATACTCTGATCGCCGAAGGCTCTGGGCCCTGGGCTCGCTACATGATTTAAAAAAAAAAAAAAATTAAAAAAAAGTGCGGCGCTGCCTCCTTGCCGGATTTTTTAGACCGGCAAGGAGGTTAAGATGCAGTGAGGTGGGTTCTCACTCAACACAACAGGTAGTTAGATGCAGTGAGGTGGCCAGGTGGGTTCTCACTCAACACAACAGCTAGTTAGATGCAGTGAGCTCTGGGTTCACTCAACACAACACTAGGTATATGCAGTGATGAGGTGGGTTAAGTATACACAACAGATACTGGGTAGTTAGATGCAGTGAGCTGGGTTCACTGAACAGTAAAGGTACTTAAGATGCAGTGAGGTGGGTTATCACTCAACACAACAGGTAGTTAGATGCAGTGAGGTGGGTTCTCACTCGACACAACAGGTAGTTAGATGCAGTGAGGTGGCCAGGTGGGTTCTCACTCAACACAACAGCTAGTTAGATGCAGTGAGCTGGGTTCACTCAACACAACGCTAGGTATATGCAGTGATGAGGTGGGTTAAGTATACACAACAGGTACTGGGGTATATGCAGTACTGGGTAGTACAATGTGCAGCTCCCTGTCACACACACAGGTAGTCACTGAATGTGCTGGGCTGCTGGCAGTGGCACACACACTATCAATTAGCAATGCTGTGCATGCAACAAAAGTGTCAGTTTGACACACAGAAAAAAAAAAGTACAGGATGCGCTCTGACAAGAGCTATTGAGGGGTGCTATAAAACCTATAACTATCAGCCAGGAGCAAGCTAAGCAGCCAAGAACCTAACTAATCTGTCCCTAGAAGAACAAGTCTGCAGCAGCTCTCCCTAGTCTGTCTAATAGCAGGCAGACGAATGACTGTAATGGCCACCGGAGGCTGCCTTATATAAGGGGGGGTGGGGCTCCAGGGCTTAGTGTAGCCTGAATGGCTACAATGTGCCTGCTGACTGTGATGCAGAGGGTCAAAGTTGACCCTCATAGTGCATTATGGGGCGAATTGAACTTCCGCAAAAGGTCGCCTGGTGCAGGCGGACGCGAACCCCCGAAGTTCGCCTGGAACCGTTCGCCGGCGAACCGTTCGCTACTCCTCTACATTTCAGTCTGTCTTGTATCTGTCTGAATGTTTGTTAATGCAAGAGCAGCGCAACATCGCACTGCGCTGCCATTGCGTCTTATCAGAGGCCCAGAGCTGCAGTTGCAATATGCCCATCGGCGGGGGGCGGCTGCGGGCGTGGTAATGCAGCAATCGCGTCATTCGTGACGCGATCAGCCGCCGGCGACTGGCTCCGCCCCCCTCGCGCTGTAACCCGCCGGCCGTTCGGAAGCGCCGGCGGGTTACTAGCACCCGAATCGCCGCATGTACTTCGTATAATAGGTTTTGTAATGTATACAAAGCCTATTATACTGGCTGCCTCCTGCCCTGGTGGTCCCAGTGTCCGAGGGACCACCAGGGCAGGCTGCAGCCACCCTATTCTGCACCAAGCACACTGATCCTGCCCCCCCCCTTCCCTCTGATCACCCACAGCACCCCTCAGACCCCCCCTGCCCACCCCCCAGACCCCTGTTTGCACCCAATCACCCCCCTAATCACCCATCAATCACTCCCTGTCACTATCTGTCAACACTATTTTTTTTAACCCTAAACTGCCCCCTGCTCCATCCTGATCACCCCCCACCCCTTAGATTCTCCCCCAGACACCCCCCCCCCTGTGTACTGTATGCATCTATCCCCCCTGATCACCTGCCAATCACCCATCAATCACCCCCTGTCACTGCCACCCATCAATCAGCCCCTAACCTGCCCCTTGTGGGCAATCTGATCACCCACCCACACCAATAGATCGCCCGCAGATCCGACATCAGATCACCTCCCAAGTGCAGTGTTTACATCTGTTCTCTACTCTAAACACCCACTAATTACCCATCAATCACCCATCAATCACCCCCTATCACCACCTGTCACTGTTACCCATCAGATCAGACCCTATTCTGCCCCTTGCGGGCACCCAATCACCCGTCTACACGCTCAGATTGCCCTCAGACCCCCCCTTATCAATTCGCCAGTGCAATATTTACATCTGTTCTTCCCTGTAATAACCCACTGATCACCTGTCAATCACCCATCAATCACCCCCTGTCACTGCCACCCATCAATCAGTCCCTAACCTGCCCCTTGCGGGCAATCTGATCACCCACCCACACCAATAGATCGCCCGCAGATCCGACGTCAGATCACTTCCCAAGTGCAGTGTTTACATCTGTACTCTACCATATACACCCACTAATTACCCATCAATCACCCCCTATCACCACCTGTCACTGTTACCCATCAGATTAGACCCTAATCTGCCCCTTGCGGGCACCCAATCACCCGCCCACACGCTCAGATTGCCTTCAGACCCCCCTTATCAATTCGCCAGTGCATTATTCACATCTGTTCTTCTCTGTAATACCCCACTGATCACCTGTCAATCACCAATCACCCCCTGTCACTGCCACCCATCAATCACCCCCTGTCACTGCCACCCATCAATCACCCCCTGTCACTGCCACCCATCAATCAGCCCCTAACCTGCCCCTTGCGGGCAATCTGATCACCCACCCACACCAATAGATCGCCCGCAGATCCGACATCAGATCACCTCCCAAGTGCAGTGTTTACATCTGTTCTCTACTCTAAACACCCACTAATTACCCATCAATCACCCCCTATCACCACCTGTCACTGTTACCCATCAGATCAGACCCTAATCTGCCCCTTGCGGGCACCCAATCACCGGCCTACACGCTCAGATTGGCCTCAGACCCCCCCCTTATCAATTCGCCAGTGCAATATTTACATCTGTTCTTCCCTGTAATAACCCACTGATCACCTGTCAATCACCCCCTGTCACTGCCACCCATCAATCACCCCCTGTCACTGCCACCCATCAATCAGCCCCTAACCCGCCCCTTGCGGGCAATCTGATCACCCACCCACACCAATAGATCGCCCACAGATCCGACATCAGATCACCTCCCAAGTGCAGTGTTTTTATCTGTTCTCTACTCTAAACACCCACTAATTACCCATCAATCACCCCCTATCACCACCTGTCACTGTTACCCATCAGATCAGACCCTTATCTGCCCCTTGCGGGCACCTAATCACCCACCTACATGCTCAGATTGCCCTCAGACCCCTCTTATCAATTCGCCAGTGCAATATTTACATCTGTTCTTCCCTGTAATAACCCACTGATCACATGCCAATCACCTGTCAATCACCCTGTGTCACTGCCACCCATCAATCACCCCCTGTCACTGCCACCCATCAATCAGCCCCTAACCTGCCCCTTGCGGGCAATCTGATCACCCACCCACACCAATAGATCGCCCGCAGATCTGACATCAGATCACCTCCCAAGTGCAGTGTTTACATCTGTTCTCTACCCTAAACACCCACTAATTACCCATCAATCACCCCCTATCACCACCTGTCACTGTTACCTATCAGATTAGACCCTAATCTGCCCCTTGCGGGCACCCAATCACCCGCCCACACGCTCAGATTGCCTTCAGACCCCCCTTATCAATTCGCCAGTGCATTATTTACATCTGTTCTTCCCTGTAATAACCCACTGATCACCTGTCAATCACCAATCACCCCCTGTCACTGCCACCCATCAATCACCCCCTGTCACTGCCACCCATCAATCAGCCCCTAACCTGCCCCTTGCGGGCAATCTGATCACCCACCTACACCAATAGATCGCCGGCAGATCCAACATCAGATCACCTCCCAAGTGCAGTGTTACTCGTCATATCAGACCCTAATATGCCCCTTGCGGGCACCCAAACACCCGCCCACATGCTCAGATTGCCCGCAGACCCCCCATTATCAATTCACCAGTGCATTATTTACATCTGTTCTTCCCTGTAATAACCCACTGATCACCTGTCAATCAACTGTCAATCACCTGTCAATCACCCATCAATCACCCCTTGTCACTGCCACCCATCAATCAGCCCCTAACCTGCCCCTTGTGGGCAATCTGATCACCCACCCACACCATCAAATCGCCCGCAGACCCGCCGTCAGATCACCTCCCAAGTGCATTGTTTACATCTGTTCTCTCCTCTAAACACCCACTAATTACCCATTAATCACCCCCTATCACCACCTGTCACTGTTACCCATCAGATCAGACCCTAATAACCTGCCCACACGCTCAGATTGCCCTCAGACCCCCCCTTATCAATTCGCCAGTGCATTATTTACATTTGTTCTTCCCTGTAATAACCCACTGATCACCTGTCAATCACCCATCAATCACCCCCTGTCACTGCCACCCATCAATCAGCCCCTAACCTGCCCCTTGCGGGCAATCTGATCACCCACCCACACCATCAGATCGCCCACAGACCCGCCGTCAGATCACCTCCCAAGTGCAGTGTTTACATCTGTTCTCTCCTCTAAACACCCACTAATTACCCATTAATCACCCCCTATCACCACCTGTCACTGTTACCCATCAGATCAGACCCTAATAACCTGCCCACACACTCAGATTGCCCTCAGACCCCCCCTTATCAATTCGCCAGTGCATTTTTTACATTTGTTCTTCCCTGTAATAACCCACTGATCACCTGTCAATCACCCATCAATCACCCCCTGTCACTGCCACCCATCAATCAGCCCCTAACCTGCCCCTTGCGAGCAATCTGATCACCCACCCACACCATCAGATTGCCCCAGACCTACCCTCAGATCACCTCCAAAGTGCATTGTTTACATCTGTTCTGCCATCTAATCACCCACTGATCACCCATCAATCAGCCCCTGTCACTGCTACCCATCAGATTAGACCCTAATCTGCCCCTAGGGCACCTAATCACCCGCCCACACCCTCAGAACGCCCTTAGACCCCAGCCCTGATCACCTCGCCAGTGCATTGCTTGCATCTATTTCCCCCCTCTAATCACACCTTGAGACACCCATCAATTACTTCCTGTCACCACCTGTCACCCCCTAGCACACCTACCCATCAGATCAGGCCCTAATTTGCCCCATGTGGGCTCTTGATCACTCGGCCAAACCCTCAGACCCCCTTCCGATCACCTCCCCAGTGCATTGATTGCATCTATTTTCCCCTCTAACCACCCCCTGAGACACCCATCAATCACCTCCTGTCACCCCCCTGGCACTCCTGTCCATCAGATCAGGCCCAATACAACCTGTCATCTAAGAGGCCACCCTGCTTATGACCGGTTCCACAAAATTTGCCCCCTCATAGACCACCTGTCATCAAAATTTGCAGATGCTTATACCCCTGAACAGTCATTTTGAGAAATTTGGTTTCCCGACTACTCACGGTTTTGGGCCCGTAAAATGCCAGGGCAGTATAGGAACCCCACAAGTGACCCCATTTTAGAAAAAAAGACACCCCAAGGTATTCTGTTCTGTTAGGTGTATGACGAGTTCATAGAAGATTTTATTTTTTGTCAACAGTTAGCGGAAATTGATTTTTATTGTTTTTTTCACAAAGTGTCATTTTTCACTAACTTGTGACAAAAAATAAAATCTTCTATGAACTCACCGTACATCTAACGGAATACCTTGGGGTGTCTTCTTTCTAAAATGAGGTCACTTGTGGGGTTCCTATACTGCCCTGGCATTTTAGGGGCCCTAAACCGTGAGGAGTAGTCTAGAATCCAAATGCCTCAAAATGACCTGTGAATAGGACGTTAGGCTCCTTAGCGCACCTAGGTTGCAAAAAAGTGTCACACATGTGGTATCGCCATACTCAGAAGAAGTAGTATAATGCAGTGCTGTCCAACTGGCGGCCCGCGGGCCGCATCCGGCCTGCCAGGCCTCCTGTTGCGGCCCGCTCCTCTCCCCGGGATGCAGGCATGGTGTGCGCTATGGGCACCATGCCTGCTCCCTCTTGTGTGGCCTCTCCTGTGTCCCCGCTGCCTCACAGCTCACTAGCTCACTAGCTCAGACCTCACAGATCGCGGCGACTGAGGCTAACAGAGTGCGCATATTACCCGCACGGAGTACGTCACATGCGGAAGTAAAATCAGTCACTTCCGCATGTGACGTTCTGCCGCGCGGGTGTTATGCGCGCGCTCTGCTTGTTTCAGTCGCCGCGATCTGTGAGGTCTGAGCTAGTGAGCTGTGAGGCAGCGGCAGCGGGGCACAGGAGAGAGGTAACGGGCGAGGCAATGGGGGAAACGCCTGTCACTCTCACTGGGGGGCACCTGTCACTCTCACTGGGGGGCACCTGTCACTCTCACTGGGGGGCACCTGTCACTCTCACTGGGGGAACACCTGTCACTCTCACTGGGGGGCACCTGTCACTCTCACTGGGGGGCACCTGTCACTCTCACTGGGGGGCACCTGCCACTCTCACTGGGGGCACCTGCCACTCTCACTGGGGGGCACCTGTCACTCTCACTGGGGGAACACCTGTCACTCTCACTGGGGGAACACCTGTCACTCTCACTGGGGGGCACCTGTCACTCTCACTGGGGGGCACCTGTCACTCTCTAACTTGGGGGGCACCTGTCACTCTCTAACTTGGGGGGCACCTGTCACTCTCTAACTGGGGGGCACCTGTCACTCTCTAACTGGGGGGCACCTTTCACTATCTAACTGGGGGGCACCTTTCACTATCTAACTGGGGGGCACCTGTCACTCTCACTGGGGGAACACCTGTCACTCTCACTGGGCAGCACCTGTCACTCTCTAACTTGGGGGGCACCTGTCACTCTCTAACTTGGGGGGCACCTGTCACTCTCTAACTGGGGGGCACCTGTCACTATCTAACTGGGGGGCACCTGTCACTATCTAACTGGGGGGCCACCTGTCACTAACTGGGGGGACACCTTTCACTATCTAACTGGGGGGACACCTGTCACTTACTGGGGGGGGCACCTGTCACTATCTTCTGCCTATTTATGTGAAATGCTCTCTATTTATGTGCCTCATGACTGCTGAATTTGTCGTGTTGGGGGCCTCATAATTGCTGAATTTGTCTTGTTGGGGGCCTCATGATTTGTTGGGGGCCTCACGATTGCTGAATTTGTCTTGTTGGGGGCCTCAAGATTGCTGATTTTGTCTTGTTGGGGGCCTCAAGATTGCTGAATTTGTCTTGTTGGGGGCCTCATGATTGCTGAATTTGTCTTGTTGGGGGTCACATGATTGCGAACTGCGAGACTATGGAAAAGCTGAATCGTCATCATGAAACAATAGCGTTAAACCTACTTTTTTAGCTTTTTAAAACGGAAAATAAAACTGGGAGGTTCTAAAAAACCCCACATTTTTCAGGAGTAGGATGGATGAAATTGTTTATCTTCACAGTTTATTTTCAACTTGGATTTTCCATAATGTTCATGTATGAGTTAAAACCTTTGTATGTAGTTTAAATTGCTGTTGCCACTTTGCGATAGATAAGTGACTTTTGGGTTGCAGTTTGGACACTCGGCCTCCAAAAGGTTCACCACCACTGTCCTAATCTAATGTCCCACATTGCTAAATTCATGTAAATTTGTCTCCACCTGTGGCCACACCCGCATTCTGGTCCATGGCCACACCCATTCCTCGGCGCGGCGCGCTACGCGAGCCTCTCTACGCTTAACTGAACCCTTGTGGTTTTTGGCGCGCTGCACGCGCCACACATCTTCACCAACATCTTAAATTGCATTTTGTGGAAAGTACTGCCAATCTAATTGTCCTTTAATTGCATTTTTTCCTGGGGGGGGGGGGTGTCTGCGACTCTAGCAAGAACCTTCGGCCCTCCACCATGGGGTCTGAAAAAAAATGGCCCTCCATGCCCATGAAGTTGGACAGCACTGGTATAATGTGTTTTGGGGTGTATTTTTATACATACCCATGCTGGGTGGGAGAAATCTCTTTGTAAATGGACAATTGTGTGTAAAAAAAATCAAACAATTGTCATTTACAGAGATATTTCTCCCACCCAGCATCTGTATGTGTAATAATACACCACAAAACACATTATACTACTTCTCCTGAGTACGGCGGTACCACATGTGTGGCATTTTTTTGCACCCTAAGTGCGCTAAAGGGCCCAAAGTCCAATGAGTACCTTTAGGATTTCACAGGTCATTTTGCGACATTTGGTTTCAAGACTACTCCTCACGGTTTAGGGCCCCTAAAATGCCAGGGCAGTATAGGAACCCCACAAATGACCCCATTTTAGAAAGAAGATACCCAAAGGTATTCCGTTAGGAGTATGGTGAGTTCATAGAAGATTTTACTTTTTGTCACAAGTTAGCGGAAAATGATACTTTGTGAAAAAACACAATTAAAATCAATTTCCGCTAACTTGTGACAAAAAAAAAAAATCTTCTATGAACTCACCATACTCCTAACGGAATACCTTGGGGTGTCTTATTTCTAAAATGGGGTCATTTGTGGGGTTCCTATACTGCCCTGGCATTTTAGTGGCCCTAAACCGTGAGGAGTAGTCTAGAAACCAAATGGCGCAAAATGACCTGTGAAATCCTAAAGGTACTCATTGGACTTTGGGCCCCTTAGCGCAGTTAGGGTGCAAAAAAGTGCCACACATGTGGTATTGCCGTACTCAGGAGAAGTAGTATAATGTGTTTTGGGGTGTATTTTTACACATACCCATGCTGAGCGGGAGAAATATCTCTGTAAATAGACAATTGTATGTAAAAAAAATAAAAAATTGTCATTTACGGAGATATGTCTCACACCCAGCATGGGTATGTGTAAAAATACACCCTAAAACACATTATACTACTTCTCCTGAGTACGGCAATACCACATGTGTGGCACTTTTTTGCAGCCTAACTGCGCTAAGGGGCCCAAAGTCCAATGAGTATCTTTAGGCTTTACAGGGGTGCTTACAATTAGGCACCCCCCAAAATGCCAGGACAGTGAACACACCCCACAAATGACCCCATTTTGGAAAGTAGACACTTCAAGGTATTCAGAGAGGAGCATAGTGAGTCCGTGGCAGATTTCATTTTTTTTGTCGCAAGTTAGAAGAAATGGAAACTTTTTTTTTTTTGTCACAAAGTGTCATTTTCCGCTAACTTGTGACAAAAAAATTAAATCTTCTATGAACTCACCATGCCTCTCACTGAATACTTTGGGATGTCTTCTTTCCAAAATGGGGTCATTTGGGGGGTATTTATACTATCCTGGAATTCTAGCCCCTCATGAAACATGTCAGGTGGTCAGAAAGTCAGAGATGCTTCAAAATGGGAAAATTCACTTTTGGCACCATAGTTTGTAAACACTATAACTTGTACCCAATCCAATAAATATACACTGAATGGTTTTTTTTTTTATCAAAGACATGTAGCAGAATAACTTTCGTGCTCAAATGTATAGGAAATTTTACTTTATTTGAAAAATGTCAGCACAGAAAGTTAAAAAAGTCATTTTTTTTTGTCAAAATTCATGTCTTTTTTGATCGGCGCCATCTTGGGCTTCAGGAGGGCGGAGGAAGCGATCCATTGTGCCTGATTGCTGGGGGTTCTTAGCAGATCCGCGTGCGGCCATTAGGTGGAGAGGTAGAGAGGTATGTCAGGAATCTGTTCTGGTGAGAGCCGCGCTGTGAGAGCTGAGGGGATGCGGTGTGCGCCGCACATGCGCCTTCGGCATCTAATGATTTAACCATCTCGGCGTTCTGATTCCCCAGGATTTCCGTGCAAAAAGTGTTACAATTAATTTTCAGAACCTTTTTCCTGTAACTTACCAAAATGAGTCAAGCAAGAGTTTAGTATACGTTATGAATATAATAAAAGTGTCAAACACAAATTCTTGTCAAAAATAAAATAAAATTTATTAACCTCCTTGGCGGTAACCCCGTGTGTGACACGGGGTAAGCCGCCGGAGGGTGCCGCTCAGGCCCTGCTGGGCCGATTTACATAATTTTTTTTTTGCTGGACGCAGCTAGCACTTTGCTAGCTGCGCCAGCACCCCGATCGCCGCCGCCACGCGCCCGATCGCCGCTATCCGGTGCGGCGCGTGCCCCCCCCCCCAGACCCCGAGCGCTGCCTGGCCAATCAGTGCCAGGCAGCGCCGAGGGGTGGATCGGGTCTCCCAATGACGTCGGTGACGTCATCCCGCCCCGTCGCCATGATATCTCTGATATCCTGTTGCCAAACTCTGCTTGTTCCTGGACTCTGTATTTGCCTCTCGATTCTGTACCCCGCTATTCTGATACTCCGTTGCCAAACCCTGCCTGTTCATTGGATTCTGTATCCGTCTCCTGAATCTGTACCGTATCTGTCTGTGTGTTAACGACCTGGATTGCCCGACCTCGAGAACTGGCCTTACTGTTAGAGGCAGTTCCCAGACCTGTTAGTGACACCCACTCTCTGGTGTCACTCACGTTCTGTCCTTCCTATCCTCAGCCTAGCTCCTCCCCCGGGAGAGTCTAGGCATACGGAAGGAACCTACTTCTGTGCAGTACTCCTTACTGCTTCTGTACCTTCTCCTAAGGTGCAATACTAAGTATTACTGTTACACCAAAACACTCTCATCCCGCAGGTGTCCAGAGGTTAGAATATATATCTGATTATCGGTGATACTGCAGATCACCAATAATCGGGTATATTCTGTATTCTCGGTGATACTGCAGTTCACCGGTAATCAGACTCTCTCTGTTACACCGATCGTTACAGAACGACAGACCAAAACAATATGGACGCACGCACTGACCGTCTGGGCGCACTTGCCACTTCGGTGGATAACATCAACCAAGTGCTGGGTAATCACAAAGCGTTAATTGATGCCCTATCAGGGTCTGTACAAACCCTCCAGACGTCAGTGGACGAGGTGCGATCTCCTCCTAGCATTGACATACGTATGCCTGTACCCGAAAGATTTTCTGGCCACAGATCTGACTTTCGAAATTTTAAGAGTAGAGTGTTGTCTTATTTTGAGTTGAGACCCCCATCCTCGGGGACCGAAACCCAAAGGGTCACATTAATTAAAACCTTGTTATCTGGCGACTCTCAGACGTGGGCGTACAGTTTGCCCACCGGAGACCTAGCCCTTACTTCTGTGGAGGAATTTTTTATAGCTATGGCTGTAATTTACGACGATCCGGACCTTGCCTCGACTTCTGAACGGAAGCTCAAGCTTTTGCGTCAAGGCAAGGGTCCGGTCGAAGATTATGCAGCTGAATTTAGGAGGTGGGCAGTTACAGCTCGGTGGGACACTTATGCCCTGTTAGATTGTTTCTTGTCAGGACTGTCCGTTGAGGTCTCTGATCTAATGCTAAGTCAGCCCGAGCCAAGAACAGTCGATGAGGTCATTTCAGCGGTCATTCAAATCGACCGCAGGCTGCGCTACCAAAGACAGACCAGGGGTAGTCACCGTGTCAGAGTAGTGTCTTACGCCACAACCCCAGTGACCCCACTTCCTGCTGCCTCACCTCCTCCCGTCTCGCCTCCACCCGAGCCAATGCAGATTGGTCGGTCTAAGCTGTCCCAGGTGGAGCGAAGACGGAGGATGTCTGAACAGCTGTGTCTGTACTGTGCTGAAGGGGGACATAGAGTACGAAACTGTCCTAATAAGCCGGGAAACGCTACCGCCTAGGAGTTGTAGGGGGTAACACCCTAGGCGCCCGACTCTTACCCCTAGAGGATAAACGGTTGCTTCTTCCCTGTACAGTTACATGGGAAGATAAGACCGAGGTCACTGAAGCCTTTGTTGATTCAGGCTCTGCAGCAAATTTTATGGATTTTGAGTTTGCTAAGAAACTGGGTATTTCACTCACACCGGTAAAACCACCCATCCAAGTCACTGCTGTGGATGATTCCCCCCTGCAGGGGAATCATCCATTATCCCAGACACCAGAGGTGGGAGTCACTATAGGGGTGCTGCACAGAGATAGATTGCAGTTCTTCGTTCTACACATGACAACCTCCACAGTCATCCTTGGCATGCCCTGGTTGCACCTCCACTCTCCACAGATCGATTGGGCCACCGGTCAGTTAACTAGCTGGTCAGATTATTGTGTTCAGCAGTGTTTAGGGAAGGTGAAGTTAGGCCAAACCAGGGTTCATTTGGAGGGTGTACCAGTGCAGTATTCTGAGTATTCGGATGTGTTCTGTCCCAAAGCGGCAGATAAGTTACCTCCCCATCGCCCGTTCGATTGTCCCATCGATCTCCGATCTGGTTGTATGCCTCCCAGGGGCCATCTTTATAATTTGTCTGGGACAGAGAAAGTGGCCATGCAGGAATACATCCATGAGAACCTAGCCAAAGGGTTCATTCGCCCGTCCCGGTCGCCCGCTGGCGCAGGTTTCTTTTTTGTTAAGAAAAAAAGACGGTGGCCTGCGTCCCTGCATTGATTACCGGGGTTTGAATAAGATCACAGTGAAGAATCGCTATCCTTTGCCCTTGATAGACGACTTATTTTTTCAAAATTGGATTTACGGGGTGCATACAACCTGGTGCGGATCAGAGAGGGCGATGAATGGAAGACGGCCTTTAACACGCCCGACGGGCATTATGAGTACTTAGTGATGCCCTTCAGGCTGTGTAATGCCCCGGCCGTCTTCCAAGAACTAATTAATGAGGTATTCAGAGAGGTGTTGGGCAAATTCGTCCTGGTTTACCTGGATGACATCCTTATTTTCTCCAACAACCTCTCCGAGCACAGATCCCATGTCAAGTTTGTGCTGAATAAATTAAGGCAAAACATGCTTTATGCGAAACTGGAAAAATGCACCTTTGAGGTCACATCTGTTGCCTTCCTGGGATATATAATTTCCACCTCGGGCCTGTCTATGGACCCTGCCAAAGTCTCCGCTGTTCTGGAATGGCCACAG
Source organism: Hyperolius riggenbachi (assembly GCF_040937935.1). NCBI lineage: Eukaryota > Metazoa > Chordata > Amphibia > Anura > Hyperoliidae > Hyperolius > Hyperolius riggenbachi. The sequence goes on from NC_090656.1 coordinate 139,583,084, forward strand.
CCAGTGGGGTTGAAGTCTTTGCAGCATTTTTTAGGCTTTGCGAATTACTATAGAAGGTTCATAAAGGGGTACTCCACTGTCATTGCACCCCTCACAAGTCTCACTAAAAAAGGGGCAGATACCACCCACTGGTCTCCAGAAGCTCTGCAGGCATTTTCCACGTTAAAGGAACTGTTCTGCTCTGCTCCCATTCTAAGACATGTAGACACTTCCTATCCCTTTATTGTTGAGGTGGACGCCTCGGAGGTCGGGGTAGGGGCTGTGCTGTCCCAGCGGTCAGGGTTGCAGGGTAGATTGCACCCATGTGCCTATTTTTCTTGTAGGTTCTCTCCGGCAGAGAGAAACTACGATATAGGCAACAGGGAGCTCCTGGCCATCAAATTGGCCTTTGAAGAATGGTGTCATTGTTTGGAAGGAGCAGAACATACGATTACAGTTTACACTGATCACAAAAATTTGGAATACATCGAGGGAGCTAAGAGATTAAGCCCCCGTCAGGCTCGATGGTCATTGTTCTTCTCGAGGTTCAGATTTATAATTACGTACACTCCAGGTAGCAAAAACATTAAGGCCGATGCCCTGTGCAGATGCTTTGAGCCGGAGACAGCACAGCCCTCCGCCCCAGAGACCATTGTCCCACAGAAACTGGTACTAGCAACAACTGAAACTTGGGAGGACTGGAAGGAAACTTTAAGTCCCTTCCAGCAGGACATCCCGGAAGGGAAACCGGATGGGGTTATGTTTATTCCTCTACCATTTCCTCTCCAGGTCTTGTAAATGTTCCATTCACACAAGAATGCGGGACATCCTGGGGCGTCTAGAACGCAGGATCTTGTGGACAGGTGTGCTTGGTGGCCTTCTCTGGCAGCAGATTGCAAAGAGTTTGTTAGGGAGTGTACGGTATGTGCAAAAAGCAAGCCCTCCCGGCTGGCACCTGTAGGTACTATGCAGCCTTTGCCCACCCCGAGTGAACCATGGACTCATTTGTCCATGGATTTTGTGGGTGAGCTTCCCAGGTCTGAGGGCATATCGGTCATTTGGGTGGTAGTCGACCGCTTCAGTAAGATGGCCCATTTTGTGCCCTTGAAAGGACTCCCCTCGGCCCAGGAACTTGGCGATTTGTTCATCACCCACGTTTCCCGGCTGCATGGTATTCCAGAAAACATAGTGTCAGATCGGGGAGTCCAATTTATTTCTAGATTCTGGAGGGCATTTTGCCACCAAATGGGCATGAAGCTGTCATTTTCGTCAGGCTACCACCCACAGACCAATGGTCAGACTGAGAGAGTCAATCAGTCATTGGAGCAGTTTTTTGTTTTTTTAGGTGTTACGTTGCAGAGGCGCAAAATGACTGGGTCAAATTTCTACCCTTCGCAGAATTTGCACAAAATAATTTGAAAAGCTCTTCCTCCGGATTTTCTCCGTTTCAGGTAGTGACGGGGAGATTGCCTAAGTTTTCCCCATTGCCAGTGGCCTCCACTCCGTTTCCAGCTCTGGAAGCCTGGCAAAAATCTTTTAAAGACATTTGGTAAAACGTGAGAAATAATTTGGAAAAAGCGTTTCAGAGTCAAAAAGGTCAAGCTGACAAGAGACGTTCTTTAGAATGGAGATTCCAACCAGGAGACTTGGTGTGGGTATCCACACGTCACTTGACCCTGAAACAGCCCTCAGACAAGTTGGGCCCCAGGTTTGTCGGTCCTTTCCCGGTGGCTAGAAAGATCAACAATGTTACTTATGCCATTGATCTTCCTGCCAGCATGCGTGGCGTAAGATCTTTCCATGTGTCTCTGCTTAAGCCACCAGTCCATGTAGGTCCCACTCCTCCTCCTCCTGTGATGATAGATGACCAACCTGAGTACGAAGTAGAGAAGATTTTAGACTCTCGTGTGGTGCAGAATTCAGTACAGTATTTGGTGCACTGGAAGAGGTATGGGATTGAGGAAAGGACATGGGTACCTGAGTGTCGCGTGCATGCTGACAAATTGAAAAGGGAATTCCACGCCTTACACCCTGAGAAGCCGGGAAGGAGCTGTCCGGAGCCCACTCCTCGGGGGGGGGGGGGAGTACTGTAAGGAAACGCGGAAAATCAGCCGCCTCCACTCAGCATGAGGCGGCTGTTTCCATGGAGAGCATGGCGGAACGCGGAAAAACCGCCGCTTAGCACGCATGGCTCTGTTGCTGACACTTTGACCCAGCGCGGGGAGGCAGCCGCCGGTGCAGATAGCGGTGCGACCAACCCCGCGCATGGGTCAGCGGAGACATCGCTAAGCAGTACTGGTGTGGCTGGGACTGATAGTCCACCTAGGTTCAGAATGACGCGCGTGCACGCGGAGAGGCAGAACCTTTATGGCAGTCAGAGAAAGGTCAGCTGACCATGCCGGTCAGCTGACAATCACAGCAACTTTCATTGGTCCAGCACTTGAGGGAGGTGCTGGAGAGCACAGGTGTATATATGCTGGGTGCTGGTCATTCTCTGGTTGTCTGTCGTTGCGATCACTACGTGGTAGCACTCAGGCCTTGTCTGTATCTGTGTTCTAGCATAGTTTCCAAAGGTGTTGACGATCACGGACCTCACACCTTAGCATCAGAAATATTGAACTGTATTATTTGTTATGACCTACTGCCTGCCTGACTATCCTGCTGAACTCTGATTCTGTACCTTGCTATCTCTGATATCCTGTTGCCAAACTCTGCTTGTTCCTGGACTCTGTATTTGCCTCTCGATTCTGTACCCCGCTATTCTGATACTCCGTTGCCAAACCCTGCCTGTTCATTGGATTCTGTATCCGTCTCCTGAATCTGTACCGTATCTCTCTGTGTGTTAACGACCTGGATTGCCCGACCTCGAGAACTGGCCTTACTGTTAGAGGCAGTTCCCAGACCTGTTAGTGACACCCTCTCTCTGGTGTCACTCACGTTCTGTCCTTCCTATCCTCAGCCTAGCTTCTCCCCCGGGAGAGTCTAGGCATACGGAAGGAACCTACTTCTGTGCAGTACTCCTTACTGCTTCTGTACCTTCTCCTAAGGTGCAATACTAAGTATTACTGTTACACCAAAACACTCTCATCCCCCAGGTGTCCAGAGGCTAGAATATATATCTGATTATCGGTGATACTGCAGATCACCAGTAATCGGGTATATTCTGTATTCTCGGTGATACTGCAGTTCACCGGTAATCAGACTCTCTCTGTTACACCGATCGTTACAGTAACATTCAGAGTGATCAGCCTTCCTTTGGTCTCTTATCCACATTCAGTTTAAAGGTTTAAACTGAACACTGTGCAAATAAACACAGGATTAATTATTACATGTATACAAATAAACAAAGAGTGCCTACTAGCTTTAGCTGTGTTGTCTGATTTGTTTCACACGCCCATGTGCAGAAGGTAGTGTGCTCTGCGAAGCACTGTGGAAGGGATAGATAGGAAGGCATACATTAATATAAAGTTGCTCCTAAAGTAGTCCAGAGAATGCTTCTTGCTTGACCGCCTCCTCATTGGTCATATCAAATGCCCATCTGGTAGACAAGTTCAGTTATTGTATGGCTATGAAGGTGTCACAGTTCAGTATTATTTTAAAGTGTATAAGAGATGAAGAAAAAAAATTATACAAACCTGGGGTTTCCTCTAAACCCCGCTGGCCTGATCGCTCCCTCGTCACATTCTTCTGTCGCCTGCTGCGTCTGCAATCCGGCCCAGTAGATCAGTAAGTTGGGGCAAGTCGGCGCTGGTGCAATGCGGCCAAGCTCGCTCCCCCATCTCACTCACACAGCTGGGAGCATTCTACACCTGGGCAGTAGTACTGCACAGACGCAAAGCGCTTCCAGCCCACGGGAGCGCAATCCACGGTAGTGTTGCTCGGATACCTCATTATCCTATTCGAGTTTGGTCGAATTCGGATAGTAAACTATCCGAATTCACTCGAAGTTCAATATTCGATGTAATCGGATATCCGATTCGACCTCGGATATCTGACGTCACTATCCGAGTCTGTATTCGAGTAAAATATTCGAGCTGGCCTTAAATAGCTTGTAAAACTTGTTTGGAGGTCAATGATGCATGAAACCACCTTTTTTTATGAAGAAAAACATCAAGTGATTAGGTGGTGATGTAGTAGTTATAAAAAAGGTATCAAAAATAGTAAATTAACTTCATGAAAAGTGTTTCAATGAGAAGGTGTGTCCAAAATGGTTTTAAGTTGGAAGTCTTCATTTACGTCTTCATCTTCTTCTTCTATTTCTTCTTCTTCTATATCTTCTTCTTCTTCTATATCTTCTTCTATATCTTCTTCTTCCTCTTCTTCTTCTATATCTTCTTCTTCTTCTTCTTCTATATCTTCTTCTTCTTCTTCTTCTATATCTTCTTCTTCTATATCTTCTTCTTCATCTTCTTCTATATCTTCTTCTTCTATATCTTCTTCATCTTCTTCTATATCTTCTTCTTCTTCTTCATCATCTTCTTCTTCATCTTCTTCTTCTTCATCTTCTTCTTCTTCATCTTCTTCTTCTATATCTTCTTCATCTTCTTCTTCTTCATCTTCTTCTTCTATATCTTCTTCTTCTATATCTTCTTCTTCTTCTTCTATATCTTCTTCATCCTCTATATCTTCTTCTTCTTCTTCTATATCTTCTTCTTCTACTACTTCTACTTCTTCATCTTCTTCTATATCTACTTCTTCATCATCTTCTTCTATATCTTCTTCTTCTACATCTTCTTCTTCTATATCTTCTTCTATATCTTCTTCTTCTACATCTTCTTCTATATCCTCTTCTTCTATATCTTCTTCTTCTTCATCTGCATATTCTTCTTCTATATCTTCTTCTTCTATATCTTCTTCATCTTCTATATCTTCTTCTTCTATATCTTCTTTTTCCTCTTCTTCCTCTTCTTCTCAATCATTATATTATGTGTCTTTGTTTTCCTTTCTTTTGTAATATTTTTTTTACTTCATTTGTGGAAATATTTTATTTTAATAACACCATAGTTATATTTGTGTTGATGGCATAATAGGTAGGTAGTGGCACATTGCAAGCCACAGTGCCTTTTTCTGTGTACCCTGGTGGTGGTAAAACACAGACATCAGCAGGAGGAGGAAGTAGTTGCAGGCTTGCAGCTATTTGTAGTGTGGTGTGTGGTAATAGTCGGTCGTTTCTCGGTAGGAGAGTGGATGGGCAGGTGGCAGCAGAAAATAGTTCTTCTTCTGTTCTCCCTGGCAGTGGTAGCAGCACACAGACAGCAGAAGCTCAATGCAGCTACAGGAGGAGGAGTAATGTGTGTCAGGCAGTGTGATGTGACTGACATAATAGGCCCTGGTTTCTACCGGTGGTTCCAGGGCCGTAAATGAACATCATGAGGTTCCAGACAGCGGTCGTGAAGCCCACATTGTGACCAATACACAATTGGGACAGCACAGTTTTCAACCCGGACACCTCTAAAATAATTACAATTTTTTTTTTAAATTATTGCAGCTATTGTTGAGCATAATAGCTGGTGGCACATGGGCAGCAACACCTTGTAATGTGTTGTGTTCCCTGGCAGTGGAGAGGAGACACAGACAGCAGGAGGAAATATAACAGCAGGCAGCGTGAGGAGGATAAGTGTGTGGCAGACTGGCATTTGGCAGCAGGCAGGAGGGCAGGCAGTGAGACATAGTAGGCCCTGGTTCCTAGCGGTGGTTGCAGGGCCGTAAATGAACATCATGAGGTTCCAGACAGCGGTCGTGAAGCCCACATTGTGTCCAATACACAATTGGGACAGCACAGTTTTCAACCCGGACACCTCTAAAATAATTACAATTTTTTTTTTCAAAATAATGCAGGCAGTGAGGCAGCTATTTTTGAGCGTAATAGCTGGTGGCGCATGGGCAGCAGCACCTTGTAATGTGTTCCCTGGCAATGGAGACACAGACAGCAGGAAGAAATACAACAGCAGGCAGCGTGAGGAGGATTAGTGTGGCAGCAGGCAGCAGGAGAGCAGGCAGCGAGACATAATAGGCCCTGGTTCCTAGCGGTGGTTCCAGGGCCGTAAATACACAGCATGAGGTTCCAGACAGTGGTCGTGAAGCCCACATTGTGTCCAATACACAATTGGGACAGCACAGTTTTCAACCCAGACACCTCTAAATTAATTCCATTTTTTTTAAATTATTGCAGCTATTGTTGAGCGTAATAGCTGGTGGCGCATGGGCAGCAGCACCTTGTAATGTGTTCCCTGGCAGTGGAAACACACAGACAGCAGGAGGCAATACAGCAGCAGGCAGCGTGAGGAGGATGAGTGTGTGTGGCAGACTGGCATTTGGCAGCGGGCAGGAGGGCAGGCAGCGAGACATAGTAGGCCCTGGGTCCTAGCGGTGGTTCCAGGGCCGTAAATACACAGCATGAGGTTCCAGACAGCGGTCGTGAAGCCCACATTGTGTCCAATACACAATTGGGACAGCACAGTTTTCAACCCAGACACCTCTAAATTAATTACAATTTTTTTTTTCAAATTGAATGCAGCTATTTTTGAGTGTAATAGCTGGTGGTGCATGGGCAGCAGCACCTTGTAATGTGTTCCCTGGCAGTGGAGACACAGACAGCAGGATGAAATACAACAGCAGCAGCAGCAGCAGGTGTATGTGTGTGTGCCAGTCATCACTTCATGTCCCCCTCTCGCCGACAACAGGGGCCATGAATTCGCCTTCCACCCAAGCCTGGTTCATTTTGAGAAATGTCAGTCTGTCCACAGACTTGTGAGACAGACGAGATCGCTTCTCAGTGACGACTCCACCGGCTGCACTGAAGCAACGCTCTGACAGTACGCTGGAAGGGGGGCAGGAGAGCACTTCCAGGGCGTATTTATTTATTATTTATTTATTTGTTGTATTTATAAAGCGCCAACATATTACGCAGTGCTGGACATTAATTTAGGTTACAGACAATATTTAGGGGTGACAAACAGCAATATGACAATACAGGAATACAAGAAAACCAGATCACACAGCACAGTATGAGTACAAGGTAATGCTTAGTCAGTCACTGGATGGGAGCATGGAGTTAGGCAAGTTAGGTTCACTCAAATGCATAGCATGGGTGCACAGTAATAGAGGTGCATGATCAGGTAGGACACAAAAGGAGTGAGGACCCTGCCCAAAGGCTTACAATCTAGAGGGAGAGGTAGGGACACGAGAGGTAGGGGACCAGAGTTCGGCTGTGGGTTTAGAGCAATTGTGAGGGGTGGTAGGCAAGAGTGAAAAGGTGAGTTTTGAGGGCCTTCTTGAAGGTGTTGAAGGAGGGGGCTGCCGTAATGGGTGGAGGTAGGGAGTTCCATAGTGTCGGAGCGGCTCTTGAGAAGTCTTGGAGGCATGCATGGGACTGGGTGATGCGGGGGACGGTCAGGCGAAGTTCATTGGAGGAGCGGAGTGAGCGGCTTGGTGTGTATCTCTGAGTAAGATCAGAAATGTAGGTTGGACAGGTTTTGTGGATGGATTTGTAGGTCAGACACAATATCTTGAATCTGATTCTGGACTGGATAGGAAGCCAGTGGAGGGATTCACGGAGGGGAGCCGCCCTGGTGGAACGATGGGAGGAGTGGATAATTCTGGCAGCCGCATTCATGATGGACTGCAGTGGGGCTATTCGGGTCTTAGGGAGTCCAGACAGAAGGGCATTGCAGTAGTCGAGGCGGGAAATTATGAGGGCATGGATGAGGAGTTTGGTGGTGGCAGGGGTCAGGAAAGGGCGAATCTTACAGATGTTACGAAGGTGGAAGTTGCAGGACTTTGTGAGGTTTTGGATGTGGGGAGTGAAGGAGAGTGCGGAGTCCAGGGTGACACCCAGACAGCGGGCTTGAGAGGTAGGGTGAATAGTAGTGTGGTTAACAGTGACCTGCACATCTGGGCGGTCCAGGGATGACCGGGGTGGGAAGATCATAAATTCCGTTTTGTCTACATTTAGTTTTAGGAACCTAGCGGACATCCAGGAGGAGATGGCAGATAGGCAGGAGGAGACCTTGTCCATGGTAGTGGTGGATATGTCAGGGGTGTGGAGATAGATTTGGGTGTCATCTGCATACAGATGATAGTTAAAACCCATGGAGGAGATAACCTTGCCAATGGAGGATGTGTATAGGGAGAACAGTAGGGGGCCAAGGACCGAGCCTTGGGGGACTCCCACTGAGAGGTGGTTGGGGGTGGACGAGGACTAATTGAAGGAGGTCGTGAAGGAGCGGTTGGAGAGGTAGGATGAAAGCCAGGTCAGGGCGAGATCGTGAATGCCCATGGATTGGAGGGACTGGAGGAGTAGGGGATGATCTACTGTATCAAATGCTGCTGAAAGGTCAAGGAGGAGGAGAATGGTGTATTTACCTTCAGCTTTAGCTAAGGCAAGATCATTGACCACTTTGGTGAGAGCCGTTTCGGTTGAGTGGGCAGGCCGAAATCCAGATTGCAGTGGGTCTAGTAGTGAGTTGGCATTGAGGTACTGGGTCAGGCGTTTGTGAACCAGACGCTCAAGGAGTTTTGAGGCGAAGGGGAGGAGGGAGATCGGGCGGTAGTTGGAGGGTAGCGAGGGGTCGAGGGAGGGTTTCTTGAGCAGAGGCAGTACAGTGGCCTGCTTGAAGTTTGAGGGGAAGGTGCCTGTGGATAGGGAGAGGTTAAACATGGTAGTGAGGACTGGGGCCAGATCCGTGAAGTGAGGCTGAAGTAGATCAGAAGGGATGGGGTCAAGGGGGGAGGTAGTGGTATGGGAAGTCTGCAGTAGGTGGTTGACCTCCTCAGTGGTAGTAGGAGTGAAGGAGGTGAGGGGAGGATAGGGTGGAGAAGGAGTAGGTTGTGAGCAGGTGGGAGGTGAAGATTGAAGATTGGATATTTCCTGACGGATGGAGACTATTTTGTTGGTGAAGTACTGGTGGCGTACTGCGCAAGCTCGCTCCAGATCGGCAGGTGCTTGACCCAATACTCCATGGGATCAACAGGGGCCACGCTGTCAAGCCCGCTGAAGGACCCCATGTAGTCAGCCACCATGCGGGTCAAGCGCTGCCTGTGACTGGAGAAGGATGCTGCTGCAGGCACCTCCTCTCTAGTCCTTGGCAGCTCTACACTCATGTAGAGCTCTTGGGTCAGAGACAGCAGGTCTGTGGTGCGCGTGCGCTTGCTGCTGGTGGATGCAGGCACCTGCTGCTGCCTCTGTGCTGGCTGGACAGTGGGGGTGGATGGCTCAGGGAAGGCTTCCAGATGTCCTCCCTCTGCTTCATCTGGATCACCCTTGGGTCCTTGCACAGGCACCTCAGCATGTGCGCTGCCATTGGGAAGAGTCTGGCCACGTCTGTTGGCACATCATCGGCATCCCCAGAGCCAAGAGTGCTGTCCTCCTTTTCCTCTGCCCCCTCCACCTCATCCTCTCTCCACCCCCGCACCAGTCCAGCTGCTCTCTGCTGCTCCCCCTCATCAGCAGCAAGGTCAGGGACCTCCACCAACTCCGAGCCCTCCTCCTCAGAGGTGGCCTGTGAAGCTGCC